>NC_090935.1:56447943-56757602 GCF_040938575.1 Ambystoma mexicanum | reverse complement strand
ATACGGTTTTCTCGAGATTCTATGAGAAACTGTACTCCTGGGTCCAGGAGGCAACAGAGGGCGATATAGAGGAGGCTCTGGCAGAAATCACCCTCCCCAACTGACAGAGGAGCAAAGCCAAATGTTAGATACACCCCTTACAATGGAAGAATTGTTGGCAGTCATAACTGGGCTTCCGACAGGCAAGTCTCCGGGGCCCGATGGGCTACCCGGGGAATTCTATAAAAATTATAAGGACAGCCACTCGAGGAGGCGTACGAGAGGGGGACAGCTCCCAAGAAGTATGTCGGAATCGATTGAGCCCTTGTTTGCTTTTTGTATTTTTTAAAGTTTGTTTTAAATAAAAATGCAGTGCATTTCTATTATCCTGGAAGCTGGAGCACTTTGTTTTAACCGTTTGTAAGTCAACTGGTCAGGTACATTGATCGATATGTGTAATAGTTCAGTGTAATACTGGCATCCATATAAACAGGTCAATGTATTTTAAAAAAACACTTGATATACTTTTCTTTCCACCTGGCTGATGCGAGACCATCCATGACAGATTTTAGCAGTGGATCCTTACAAGTTTATACTTAAAACAGATAACAAAATAAGAATGCATTCTAACAAGAACATTTTTAAAGATCACTAGAACATTTTCAATTATATTAGTGGTCAAGAGGTGTTCCTAGACATATGTGTGCCACTTAGGACGAATCAATATTAAATGGAATATATATAAAAATGTCAAGCATACGTGTGGCCCTGCTCCCCTAAGCAGTCTCAAAAAACAATTGTGTGGACGGCACCATGCAACAGTGGAACGTGGTTTAAAAAAACAAAAGTACAATCTTCTCCAAGATATCTGAATAAAAGCAGAAAATATGCATGCCCTACTGTATCACACGCACACTTGTATTGCATCAACTTTCTCATATCCAAGCAAAACAGAAGCTTTCCAAGCAAACACCCCGAAAGCTTTAATGGTGGCATGCCATGGACCCCTTTCCAATGCACACTTTAAGAAAATAAATAGTATAAATATTGTGACAAATCATTGGTAAAGCCGTGGCTATATAATACACATGAGGAACATGTTCTTTCGGTGGGTGCCATAAGGCATGGCAGTATACGTTCTTTCCCAAGGCAAATGCTTCCTCACATCCAGAAACAGAAAATTCCCAAGAGGACACAGAACCTGCTAAATATTTGATGGTGTCAAGTTTATGGGATTCCAGCATAGTTTTCAGGCCCGCCACCTCTGTGTCCAACTTCCTCCGGACTTGGGTCAGTCCGCGATCTTGCTGGGTGTGCAATTCTATCATATATGTCCTCACTTCCACCATCTTCCGATCGCTATCTGCATACATTTCTTTCACGCTGCTTTTGTTTTCTGAATCGAACGTGACAATGTCATCAATTAATTGCTTTTTCAGTTGCCGGAGTTCCTTTTTTACTTTCTCATTTTGAGTACGCAAAGCAAAAAACTCACTCTTCTCCAATATTACCATATCCTTTTTTACTGAAGAAATGTGGGACATTACTTGCTGCAGGGTGATCCCCTGCTGTGCTTTGGTCACCATATCCTTGTAAACTCCTTCCATGTTGGTGTCAATGATCTTTATCAATGCAGATTCAATGATCTCCCCATGCTTGCTAGTGAACCCTTTTGCTTCCAGTAGACAGACTAAGGCGTGGGTGTCAAAGTATAATCTCTTCCCTTCGGTGGAAAAAAATCCTTCCTTTCCGACTTCCTACGGCAAAGGCGCATCACTAAATCCCTCCTGTTGCGGACAATGTGCTGCCGGATCTTGTGAGAGTACACGTAATGATGGGTTGCTAGGAGCACCAGACCAGTGCAGGTGAAACAGCGCCACCGCCAAAATCCTCCTCTAATGATCCTGCTGCCAGTAACCGTTGCAGCAGCGAGCGTCATTTTGCAGCTAGAGGTTCAAGACATCCACACAGTCGTCCGGTGGTCGGAAGTATGTCGGAATCAATAATCGTACCAATATTAAAACCAGGGAAGCCGCTTCTAGAGTTTGGCTTGTACAGACAAATCTCCCTGATAAACCAGAACTCAAAAATTCGGACTGCGGCCCTAGCCAACCGGCTCAAAAGGGTTATACCCACACTGGTACACCCAGACCAAACTGGATATCTACCGGGAAGGAATACAACGTGGAATCTCTGCAGACTCCACCACGTCATAGACAGTACGAATCAGAGAGAGGGGGAAAGCACAGTGACATCACTAGATGCCATTAAGGCATTTGATTCGGTGAACTGGGACTGGCTCCTGGGAATGCTCTCCCACTTTGGGATAGGCAAAGGGTTCCTACGCTGGATTAAGCTCCTATACAAAGATCCAAGGGACCGGGTGAAGACGGGGAGGCACGTCTCAGAGGAATGGAGCATTGCGCGGGGAACGAAGCAGCGTTGCCCCTGTCCCCGATGCTGTATACCTTGGCATTAGAACCATTTGCTGTCTTTATAAGGGCATAATACAGGGACACTGGAATAGTGATAGACGGGGAGGTACACCAAATATCAATTTATGCAGATGACATGCTGCTCTATGTCTAGGATCCACAGACATACTTGTCCGACCTGCTTGAAGCCCAGGGAGCATCCATCCTCGCTGTTCCCCTTGGCGGACCTGACAGGAGCGACCCTAACCCAGTTGCTGGACCTGGGCCTCACGTGGACCCCACTCACTTTTAGATATCTGGGAGTGAATATCTGCCATGACACCAAAGAGACGCATGAGGCAAACACACAGGCAGCCCTAGATAATACAGGGAAGGCCATGCGGTTTTGGAGCTTGTTGTCGTTGGGGATGATGGGGAGGGCAGCTTTGTTGAAGATGTCACTGCTACCCCGTCTCCTGTATTATTTCACCAATATCCCTTACAATATCCCTGGGTCATTCTTTAAATGATTACACACCATGGCATGGGAGTTCCTGTGGGGAGGAGGGAGAAACAGGGTGGAAATGAACACACTGCAGACAGACTATGAATGGGAAGGTGTCAGACTCCCGGATTTCGAACGATATTATTTGGCGGGCCAACTACAATTTGTGGTACAGTGGCTTGGAGAAGACACATCTATAGACTCAATACTCTTCCAACCGGCGGTGCAGCGGTACTACCTGAGGGAGGTCCTGTGGATAGACAAAGCCGTGTCAAAAACACTCCCTAACATGATCAAGCTGGGCATAGACCTGTGGAAAAGAGCGTGGAGAATCCAAGGCATAGGGATCCCTGCTCCAGACAAAACACTCTCACGGGATTAGTTGATGCTTGCATCATGAATATAGCAATTTCTAGAACGCAGTGGGAAGACAAGGGAGTAGCCCAAAGAGGGGACGTGTGGCAAGGCGGACGCTGGGTGGAATTTCAGACCCTGGCAGAAGAGCAGGGCATACATAATGGCCAATTCATATTGTATAACAACATGGTCCGAAAGATAAGGAAGAGATGGGAGACCATACCAGAGGCGGAGGACGTATGAGGGGCTCTGGGTGCATGGTATGACGTCTCGGAAGGAGGGCACACAGTGTCCAGACTCTGCGAACAACTACTAGGTGTCAACAACACGAGAGACTTGCAGGCACGAGTTTAATGGGAGAAAGAGCTCCAGAAACCCTTCTCGGATGGGGAATGGAGCAGAGTCCTACGCTACGCAAAGAAAGGTTCCCCCGGAACGCAAGGTTCAGACAGATGCAGCTCTATCTCATACACAGAGCATATCTAACGCCTAAAAGAATGTCAAACATGGGGAACAGACAGACCCAAGACTGCCCACGCTGCGCGACAGAGCTGGCGGATATGTTGCATATGTTCTGGTCATGCCCGAGGATAACACACTTTTGGGACACTTTCAAGGAAAAAGCATCGAAGGGAGGAATCCAAATACAAGCGTGGACACAAGAGTCTTACCTGCTGGGCTTGTTCCCGAGAGGAGGTAAGCAGAGAACACACCTGGCAAAGATGAAAGACCTGATGACAATATTGGCAAAACGCTGCATAGCAATGGCGTGGACTACAAGCACGGGACCTTCGACAGAGAGATGGTGGGCGGACCTGCAAAAATGGGCGATAGCCGAAACAACAGTGTGGACAAGGGCGACGCAAAAGGGGGAAGGCAACATTGGGGCCAAGGTATTGGCATGGAAATCCCTTGCGCAAGACCTGTTCGGAAGCGAAGGAGGAGACAGCACAGGCGAGCACAGAGACTCGGACGAGGATTAAATTAAAGGACAGCGGGAGCTCGACAAACAGGAGAGCAAGACGTCAATGGGGGGTGGCTCGGCCCACCCACAACTGAGAATAGCACAGAGTGGCAGATGAGCCCCATGGATTGAGGAGGAAGGGGACCTCGCCGTGAATCGTAAACTCCACGCGAAAGTGCCAGTAGAATGTGATGTGTGTTGTTTTTTAAAGTTATTTGTTTTTGTTTTGTTTTAAAAATGCAAATAAAAAGGTTTAAAAAAACAAACAAGGGGCCTTAGTTGGGCGTAAAATGAAAAGTGGGTTCTCTTTAGGGGGCTGTAGCTGCTCGAGAAGTGGCTTGAGGCTATGAAAAATAAGTTCCTGTTCCTAGAGAAGGGTCTACCCTTGCGGATAGAGCAACTTTCAGAATTCGGGAATAACTGGGGTGCGCAGGCTATCCCAGCCAAGGTGATTATCTTTCAAGGGATTATCGTGTTTAAAAAGGGATGGAAGTGCCAGGGGGCCACCAGTAAGTTAGGAAAGTACCCACCGACCCTCGACACAGTCCAGACCAAACTTTGGCTGTCTAGATCACTTCACTCGTAGGTGTTAACCATGCTGTTTCAGGACACTCTGGCACTTAGCCGCTGCGGGGCAGGACGATCGTCCATGGCAGGACAGTAGCCTTTGCTCAGCTCTCGAAGAAAGGAGAAGGATAGTTCTGGTGCAGCATGTCTCAGGACACAGTAGGCAAGACCTGCAGGTACTTTCAGCGACATTCACCACAGCAGGGCGATGCAATGATCAAATGCTTGTGGCGTGGCACACTCTCGTAAATCGCAACCCAGAGGAGCTAGGACAACGAGTTTTGATGGGAGAGGGCCCAGGACGACAAGATAGCGATTCCCAAAGTCTTGAGTCTGAACACGGGATGGCAGCGTTTCTGTGCGATACCCTGGGTTCAAGCTGGACCGTTCACTGAGTGGCCAAGGAACACTTCCGAAGAGGCTCTTTGCGATGGGTAAGTAGGAGATCCCGAGAGTAGTTGTTCCCACTGCTCCAAAGGGGCGAAGCGTGCTTGCAGGCGTTCTTGGTTTGCTGAAAAAGCAGGGGTCCGATGGGACAACAGTGGTGTCAGGGTGCCAAACCTTCCTAGCACATCAAAGGTGGTTCCTTGAGTTTGCTCTCTCGTTAAGGATACTTGGCTCTTTACGAGGTTCGGTGTGAACTACAGTAGATCAACGTGGAATCGATGCAGAGACCCTTCTTATCCTAGATTCGGTTTGTGCTGAAATCTCAGATAGCCAAAGGAAGATCTGCTCTCTTGCCAGACGTGGGCCAATCGTGGCCCACTTTGGTTCCAGTCATTCATGACTGCCAGACATACTGGCACCAGTAGTGTGGATTGGGACCAGACAGACCCAGCCCTCTTCCTGGGCACTAGCACACGTAACATGCAGGAGCACGTGAAAGATGCGGTTTAGGAATACCCAGGTCTCTTAACCTGGGGGAAGGCAAAGGGACAAAATGGCCAAAAGACAGAACAAAAGACTTCGTGGCATGGCCATCTTCGGCCCTCGCCACAGTCTTGGGCCAAATGTGTTAAACGTGGTATGGTCCATAAAAACGAAGTAAAAATACCTTTTTTCTTTTTTTGTTCTTTTTTTTTGGTTCAAAAGAAAACCTTTATTAAAAATATAAAACAGTTATTACATTTCAAAATTCATATTACAGATAAAATCAAGAACACCCAAAAACAGAAAAAATCCCAACATAACTACCCCACAAAACATAATCAGAGCACATTAAATCAATTCATCACAATACAAATAAAAAATGCATCAAAATACAAAAGTTACATTTGGGATATGACGCGAGTCCTCCACCATCTTCCGACCTAGACAATCAGGTCACATCACCTTGGATGATTATATTTTGGAGAAGATGATCCTCAACGATATATACAAAGTCTGTTAATTTAAGCACTAGCTTTTGGCTGTTCCCCCACAAACATCTTTCCCATATACATTCTCTACACAACCAAGATGAAGGAACAGGTACGATCCAAATATCCAACCCTCTGAAGTTCAAAGAACACAATATAGAATCAAGCTCATTAGTACAACTACAAAATCAACATCTTCCAGTTGTAATGTTCGCCAAGCTATGATTCCAATATTGCACTCTTTAATTTGTCATGAATTGATTATGTTTGAATCGCAAGTAGGCTTTTCTTGCTTTATTGCACGGAACGATCTCTAAATATCGTGCCCGCTCACCCCATTTTCTCCTAAGTTTCACATATTCATAATAAGCCTTACTGTTGCCTATTTTGTCTGACAATACACACCAATGGTAACACTGACATTTTATTTTGCAAGATGGAAGGCCAGCAATTAAGTCTTCTTTTGAGATCAGCGTTACCTCTAGGATTGCATCCATTTTGTTTTTGAATTTCAAGATGGTGGGGGGGGGGCGCTCCTCCATTATCATAACCGCCAGGTCTTCATATAAAGACTGTTTAGGCAGTGCAAGCATTTTTGCGTAATTATTAAGCATTTGCCAGTGCCATTTGGCAGACAAAGGCAATAAACCAAGTTCATGACAGATAAACATATTAGAAATCGAAGGTGCTAAGCATAATACCTGCTTCCACAACCTTCCCTGAATGAAATCCAAGAATTCCTCCATCTCAAATATGCAGATGTTTAGGGCATATAATACAATTGGTTTGACTTTTAAGAGGTAAAACTGTATACTGGGCAACAACGAGAATTTACCATATCTGTGTAAAATGATCTTCATCTGGGAAGTAAGCGACTTCAATTTTTCATTAAGCACCTCCTTCCATATAGCAACATAATAGCTGCTAGAGAGCCGGTAGCCCAGATACCGAATCGAAAGGGTCTGAGGTATGGAAGCACCATTAAAACACCAAGTAAATTTGGATGTTTTCCTCTTGCCATCTGCAAATGAGATAGTGAAAGATTTTGATGGATTTACTTGTAGGTTGTGCTTGGAGGCATAGCTATGGAACAAATTAAGTTTGGCCTGAAGTCCGAAAGGGGTACGATCTAAAAATAGCAAATCTTCTGCAAAACCAATCCAATTTAACATTAACTTACCCAATTTGACCGGGTATATAACTGCATCACACCCACCAGAATCTAAGTCCGCTAAGTATAAGTAAAATAGGACTGCGGACAGATTGCAACCCTATTTGAGTCCTTGTTGGCTATCGAATCTGTCACGGCCCCATCCTTAGACAACCTTATTCTGTAGTTTGTATTTTGATGTAGGAGTGCAATGATGGCAAACAGATGTACGGGAAAACACTGCAGTAACATCTTCTCCCATAGCACGGCTCTAATCACTGTGTCAAAGGCGGCCGTGAGATCCAAAGCTGCCATGTAGATAGGAACAGTGTTCGAATGTTTAGTTTGTTCATACAAATGAGCCATAATAGTTGCGTTTTGGGGGCACCCTAAATCTTTACGAAACCCTACTTGGACTCAGGGCAACAAATTAAGTTGCATAATATACTTCTGGATCGACTTCAAGATCAGGCGGGTAAAGATTTTTGCCAAGGCATCCATCAAGGTAATAGCCATAAAATTATTCAGATCATCTACCCTACCTTTCTTATAAATTGGTATAATGTTCGCCGAACACCAAGAAGGAGGAATGACACCTAACAAATGAATGGTATCATATTTGATCTTTAGAATTTTAGCCCACTTTGCCAGATCAACTTTAATGAGACACGGAGGGATGCCATTTGGCCCAGGCACCCTAGAACCCTTCATCTTGGAAATAGCCCCACTAATATCATCAAGAGACCACAGGGATTTTCTCAGTATCAGACTCACAAACATCCTGGATCAAATAGTTTCAAACCCCCTGGGGAGAGCATATTTACTTTTTATGTACTCCATCTAGGTTGCAGCAACTATAGCGGCTTCCTTTAAAGGTTCTGCAACCCCTGTAATGACTCTAAGCATCAACCACACGTCTGGTGTCATTTTTTAGTAGGTGGTGTATCATGCTTTGATTATCTGCAAGAGTTAGTTCATACTTTAAAGTCTTCATCTTATTTCGATGTGACTGAATAATTTTATGTTTATGATACATGTATGTATTCCCGTCATGGTTTAATAGGCCAAGATATCGTAACTGTTTCCTTTTTTCTTTCCTAAGTTTCGCATCATTCAAATTATAACAATGCCGATGCATACGAACCACATTATAGCATTCTGTTTATGTACCATCTCATTCACATGTGCCTGTATTCTCCACCTATTTTGAAGTTCCGCTAGTATACATTCAGGACCATACCGGGTGGATGGAAAAGAGAGCAAGGGATCATCTGTTATACTTAGAGTCAACTTATGACACGATTTGGGGTACCATCTCACAGATATAGGTGAATGATCAATTTCAATAAGTGCCAAAGCAGGCACGGATATATATCGGCACATCGGCACATTCAAGAACAATTTCAAGGCCAGATGTTCACGTCGGGTCCACTAATCTAAGGAGGCCAGTCGATACAAAAAAATAATCAATCATAGAACTAGAAGACCCTTGTGACCAAGTAGTCCTACAACCCCTCCTTAGGAGGTACTAGTTGTATGTCCCATGCCATTTACGTATCGAATGGGACACCGGGACCCGAAAAATAGTCCCTCTTTCACTTCTCACATCAAAGCAAGTGGAATTAAAATCCCCCCTCTCCTCCCACAATAACCATAATGCCCAGATTTCGGATGAGTGCCTCTTCAAGAATATTAACCATCTGATCACTCACCACTGAGTAGGGTATAGACAATCTATTCCAGTATAAGCAAATAACTAGGACGCCCCTCATGGTACCACCTGGAAGACTGGGTTCAAAAACTAAAAGGGCCTTATCAGAAAACACAAAATTAGAAACAATCCTACATGCTTTATCAATCAGTATCACAAGGCCAACAGAGGGGCGCCCATGCGGTCCTCTTTTTGCTACCTGAAAATATGTCATAACCCTCCACATCAAATCGCGCCAAGTGCATAGTCTCCTGAATCAGAATGACCCCCCGGCGTGACCCTACATCGAGGTGTGTGGCCCATTGCTGAAAGTTTCTCATGCCACACGAATTCCATGATATAACTGTCACCCTGGAGTCATAATTCTAATGTTTCTCATTTGAGATATGTGCCTCAATTTGCGGTGCATGGTTTGACCCCGATAATCCTGTGAACGCAACCGCAAAACTCATGAACTGCCTAAATAGGTCTTCGCTGAATTGTGGGGGGACATTTCCAAGCGACAGACCCATAGGCAACTCGATCCTCACTGGAGGCGTTTCGACAAAAGAGGTTGCTTGTTCTTCAGAACAAAATATAGACAGGGTAAGACCAATCAGCTCAAAATCCTCTCTTTGTTCCCAAATTAATTTCATGATAATATGGGAGTGGTACCAGCATATCATCCTAGTTGGATTATTGGATGATAGTCGGACCCAATCAATATGTCAGATCTGATTGTTCTTAAAAAAGGGATGGCCTGAAAGGCCTTAAGCATAGCCGATCGATTTAATCTGGTTTTCCCATTGGGTGAGGACTTACATTCCCACCCCATAATAGACGGCATTTCCGGGGTAAGGACCCATGCCTCAAGAGGAGGCTCAACCTCCATATGACCCATAATAGGATCCGAGTCCCTAATATTACCGGCGGATTTAGAAAGGGCCTTTAGACAGCTCACAGGCTGCAACCCCGCTTTCCCACCCCCTCATTTACATTTGGGGCGATGGAGTTAACTACATGAGTACTGGGGCACCTAGATTCAACTAACTGGGATTCTAAATCTCTCCCTATCCCATTAGACAAAGGCGTCTCCACAGGGACGTGTCTCCCCTCTAACTTCCCACTTCCTTTGTGCACCATGTAAGGGGGTTTTACCCCACCAAAACCTTTAATTCTATTTGTCGCTTTTTAGTATGAATTGAGGGATAACATTTTAATAAGACTGATTGCTTTTGTTTGATAGAGCCAAATGCCTCCTCATTAAGCGGCACATCATTCATTTTAGCTCTAGGCTCTAATTGTAGCACTGGATCATGTGTTTTTTGAATTCAATATTCTTCCCTTGGGTGACTGGTTTGATCGATCAACATTCCCAAAATCAAGGTTCAGTAAAAGATTCTTGGTTGAGCTGTTGTAGATCTATGATCTCATCTTCATTAGATAGATTACATAAGTCCTTGCTAAGTAAGCCATGATTATCGTTTTCCTTTAAAAAATCGTTCTTGGACTTTTTTGCAATAGCACTGAGAGTCTTAGCTTGATGGACCCTTCGTTTCTGTGCCCTGGCTGACAATTCTTTTTGTTTTCTAGTCAGCACTGGCTTTAGACTAGATTCTTGATCAATAGTCAACATATTGGGCACAGGTTGCCCATAGTTTGCCTGCAACTCGTCCTCCAAGTCTATTAAGTTGGTGAGTGCAGAGGGACTGTCAATAGGCTCCTGATTTGGATGCAAGTCGTCCAAACCCTCCTGTCCCTCATTATGGGGGAGCTCCTGCTCACCATGGATTACTTGCTGCCTCACTATTAGCCCCTGAAGGATTTTCTGAATGGCCAACAAATTTGATCTCAGCATCAAATTCAACTCAGTCATCGGCAAGCCCGATTTTGGATCTCCCTTCGGCCCATTTGAGGCTGCTAATTTGGAAAAGGACTTAATGGAAGCTGTTTGCGTGGCCATATCCGCTGTGGCAACCCTTGTGTTATTTTTACCAACAGCTAGCACAACAACTGCATCACAAACAAATAGGCCTTCAATCTGATTCACTTTGGATAACATCTCCACAAGTGATCCCTTCATAACTGCGATTTCACAATTGGTCGGTTCATGACCCTTGTCGAGCAAATTTAGGATCCTAGTCAGCACAGGAAAATCAGTGCCCCATGCTGATGAATCCAACGGATGCTGTTCCACTTGAGCACCTACTTCAGAGGCCCTCGTCCCAGAATTTTGTAAGGGTGTACCTATATCCAGGTCCGAGAGCATTAGCGCAACCAACGGCTTTGATTAACTTGTGCATCAGTTGGATAGCTGGATTTTAAGTTACAAAACTCCTCCATAGAGTAATCAACTTTGTGGGTACCCCTACGGATGCCCCCCTCCCTCATAGGGACGATACTCTCAGGTATTTTACTAAACATATGTACATTTTCTATACCATACCTACTTTGATTAACCGGGGTGGAGGGCCAAGAGAAAACCTCATACGTTTCCATAACTCTGCCTCGATGGCTGGGGCAATCATGGAAACATCGGTGATTTTGCACCTACATGCCTCAATTCACATTTTCCTTAATAGCTCTGAGCGTTCATGCATTTCAACTTCAGGGCTATGTACTCCATTGCCATCCTATGTTCAACTTTATTCATATCTTTCAATTTAAATGTCCTTTAAATGTCGTTAGTGGAGTATGCACCTCTAAACTCCCCTCCACTAGATATCCCGCATGTACTTGCTACAAGTGTTCCCTCTAAGCTGTGTGCCTGTGCGCTTGCCCAGCTTCCTTCTGGGTGCCGCTCAGAAGATTTTTAGCAGCGCACACAGACAATTCTCACCTATTCAGAAATATTTAATAAGAGACAAGCCGCAGCAATTAAATGAAATGTGCTTTCTCTTAAAATAAGCAACTAGTTTTGATATTCTGCTAATTTGCATTACACTACTATGCAAGGGTGATCGTTGTTAGGGAGAATTCTCATTTATGGCTATTTTCCCTCACCTCTGCTGGACTTCTGGAGTTCATTTTTTTCCACTTGGTAAGAGTGAGAACTTTCCCCCACTCTTACCTGGGTTTTGCTATTTGTTTCTACCTGTTTTTGTGATTGTGGACTATGAAGTACACCACTTCAGTAGCCCCCTTCTTTTTGTGTGTCACACTGCATCTTCAGTGCTGTGGCACAGGGTTGCCTTTGAGACTTCCCTCGACTCCATTTCTGAGGCGACTACTGTCCCCCAGAAAAGGGTAAAGTTACCATTAACTTTACTTAGTCAATCTACCACAGATCCAGTACACCCCATCTTTCATGGAGTACTGGAAAGGGTTAATTCGTATCCCTTTTTATCTGTACCTCCTAGAGCATTGTTTCGCTCTTTTAACATTTAGACTTGGCTGGTGGCAGTGCTATCTACCCTAACTTTTCTACCGCGATTATATTAGATAAACGTGGTACTGTTCTTGGCTATTATATTAGCCTCGAACATAAACCCACTTGACCAAATCGTCTTTCTCTTGGCTGCGGTTGGGTTTATTCACCATTTCTTTTTGTTAAAGTCCTTCTTGTGTTTTACTTTGAGCAGCAAACTAGGTTCGTCTTCTTTGTTCACTGTCTTTTGGCGGGCTTCTGCCCAGAAGCCCTCCTCAAGGCGCCTGGATGTCTAGGTGGGCTGAACGTGATGGAGGGGTGTAGTCACCCCCCTGCCCAGGGTATCCTAGGAAACCCAAGTCACACTTTGTCATGATTGTCCAGGGTAGTTGTCTGGGCTGGACAACCCCCCTGCTGGGTGATTGACAGCCAGGCTGCGTGAATGGGGGTTTTTCGCATAAAAAGCAGGTCTCTTGGACTAGAAGACAGCGAGTCGCCAATGGAACTACAAGGAACCGAAGAGAAGCGGAGAGAATGACGGCTACTGCAACTACCCCGTCCCGGTGAACCCTGCTGCAGTCCTGAGCTATCTGCCCTTCAACGACTCAGAGAAGATCCAATCCAGAGTCTTCTTCCCTTGAGCTTGGTGGGGATAACCAGCTCATCTTCTACAGCCAGAGGATCCTCTTCCGTGGTCGAAATCGGTGCACACTGCTGTAGTGGTCCGGAAAGCCACCTGAAGAGCCTCTCCTGTTTTTAAGGAGCGCACCTTTTATTCTGTGTCGCTGCTTCCAGCCTCATCCCTGTGTGGTGCAGACCCTCTTCAGACGTCCTCCTTCTCAACGAAGCTCCAGGAATCGTGGGTCTGCGGGAAACCAACAGGAATAACTGCCCGGACACCAGCTGCACCATTGGAACAGGGTACTGTGTTCTGTTGAGGAAACTGGGTGAATCCCTTTCTTCTTCATTTCCAAGGCTTGCCCTTGTCTTCCCTCCTTCTTATAACTTTTGCTTCTGAACATTGACAATATCAAAGTACTTTTGGCTACGTTGAATCATGAACTGTCGGACCGTGTCATCTTCGGCAACTGGCCCCGGTGTCTTTCGACCCTGGCTCCGGCCCTATGACTTTTGAACTCCTGTCTCTGAGTGTTTCTTGATTTTGCCTGCCTAACCAAAATATTACCTGTGATTTTTGCCTCCAACTCCCTCTGGGTATCTCAGGTGCTAAGTGTGTTTTTGCTCCGGTAGCATTTCATGTCACGGATATGCGTTTGTTTAGTAGACCAAACTGTCAAAAAGTGATCGCACTCGTATTCGCGGTAACGTGTTTTGTGCCTAACACCGGTTCATTCCAACACAGGGTACTTACATTGAGACTTACTGTACAAAGTGAATTGGTTAGTTGTAGCATATTTAACGTGTGGTTTTTATTGAAGTTTAATAGAAGTGTTGTGTTTATAATGAATGGTTTAAAAATAAATGTACTTATATTTTTCTACCTGAAACCTTGAGTGTTTGCTTGAGTCACAGTAATTGTGGTCCCTTTGTGTAATCTCTGCTACTGCTCATATACTCTTGAGATAAGCCTGGCTGCTCCGCCACTGCTACCACTCTGACATAGTAGTGCAGGCTTGTACCAAAGGTAAAACTTGTATTGCCAACTGTTGTCTTAATTGTGTGTAGTGGTCCCTAAGGGCACTGCACAGGATTCTGCCTAACAACCGTAAACACCTAAAATCCCTAACAGCAAAATACACACATAAGAGGTTAAAAACTAATGTGAAAAACTGGCTCCATGAACAGAAGAATCTAACCAAGATATGCCTGCACAAATTAACCAAATGTTCCCATCCCTCCCATGACTCCTAAGCTTCATTCTACCACACATTGACCTTATGACTCTGACTTCTGCCCCAGAACACATTAAGATGGTACCGGACAACCTTGACGACTCCTCTCTTGGCTCTGCGAAAGGTTAACAGACGGGTACCTACATCCACTGGTTTTATGTTTGTTGTAATATGAATAATATGGATATCGTTCCCGTGCCAGAATTTCTGTTACTCATTGTGCCTTACCAAAAGCGTCATCTACACAATACAATCGAACTACCAGCTGCAATATCGGATACTGGGCCTCATTTCACGGTAGGCGGTAAGGGTTTACCGGTACCGTTAAGGGCACCGGTACCGGTAAACCCTTACCGCCTTACTACGAGGTCCCTTTGCGGGACCCGACTTTAACGGCTGGTTTTACCAGCCGTTAAGGAACGGGCCCGCTAAGGGACCTTGGTGCTAATTACGGTACCGCAATTTGCGTTACCGTAATTAGCACCTTCCCCATTCCCATTGAGCCCTATGGGGGCAAAAATGGGAATGGGTAAGTGCCTTGGTGAATGGGGAATTACCGCCCCCGCTCACCTTGGAGTAGGGCAGTAATTCTGCCATCCACCAAGGCGGACACGGTAAAATACCGGCGGCAACCATGGCGCTAATGGCGCCATGGTTACCGCCTCCCGTGTAATGAGGCCCACTGACTGTAAGTAAGCGGGCTACCTGTATGTGTAACCTTATCCCATACTTCCTCTTCTGTGTACATAAGTCACGCAAGTGCTTTGAAGCGGCCCCTTGCAAGTTAACGCATTATAAAACTCAAATATTTATTTGCCCTGAAAGGATTTTGAGAAGACAAATGTGATGCTCAGTATCTCCTACTTTAGCATTACTAACATTACCCTATAAGTGGAGAGCAACATTGCAATATCATTTAATTTGCCTACAAGGGATAATTGGTATGGACCTTGCCTGGGATTACTCGTCCATAGTATCAGGGTACCAGATATTCAGACAGGAGAATGCTTTTCACACAAGTGTGCAGAGTCCCCTTGGGCATAGACCGTCACACATATGGTAAATCGCTGCTATGCAAAATCAGTTTCACCGAACACTGTGTAATCCTACACAATGATATAAGGGTGGGGTATGTTGCAAACAATCTTGTATGCACTGCAAAAGAACTGCTTACATGCAGAGTCATGACATTCTTAAAATGCACATAATATGTTAAGGCATTAAATATGCCTTGCTTGCAAAGTATTGTGGGTTTGCAAATATCCCAATGAGTGTTTACTGCTATAATACCTCCTAGCACAGGGGCCGGGGAAGGGTATGGGTGGAAGAGCACTTCTTCTTGCGGGTGATGAACAAAGCAGCACATTTTTAAAAAGTCAGACGTTTCGGCAGTACATTTAAAGAAATGTGTTGCTTGTTTGCTAAACAATAGGAAATTCTAGTACCCATCTAGACAACAGCACCTTACTTCTCTTTCTATGCTCAGCTGCTGAGGGCTTTTCAATATAACCATGTGCTGTATATCGTCTCTAGCATTTCCCTGCATCTTATTTAACTTACAACAAAGAATTACAGAAGAGGGATCCATAGTTACAGAAGAAGGGACTCAATCTGTTGTATCTCTTGAGATTTGATGCCATTAACTTAAAAGGCATATATATGTGATTTTCTTGCTCAGGGATCCATAATAAACCTCAATAAAGCTCTTGTTGAATTTGTCTAGGATCTGAGTGCAAGGGTGGGCAAAACTATAGACTACATTAAGTTCCCTGTCATTTCACTTTTTGCCAATAGGGATATTTTCTGCTTATTAGAAGATGTTCTTCCCCTTACAATTCCTGTTGAGATCAGGCATTGATATTATTAGAGTTCCTTCCTATGCCACTGCTCTACTGGTCACTAATTTGAAAAATTATCAGTGGGGCTTCGTGGGTTGAAGCAACAAAATGTTCATTGCTTCTCATTTTTGTTGGGCACATTTTAATTTTAGTGAGTAAAAATGGATGGAGTGTATGTCTCTTAGCTGTAAGGCTGGTGTTATCACTACCCAAAGAACAATGTAATGTGGATACTAAGCACAGGCACAGGAATAATTGATCACCATATTCTGAGATGCAGTTATTCTGATGCAATTATCATCCTTACACAAATTAGTAGAAGCATGTTCTCCTGGCCCTTGAATTACAAGTGGCACTTGACCTATCAGCATGTTTTATGACATCTTGCTTTTAATTGCCATTAATCCATCTGCAAATGTTGTATTCTGTCTGAATTTCTTGACAGCCAAATAAGTTTATGACAAGAGAATTTGTGTTTTACTAGTCAGTTACGCACATGGAAAATAATGTGTGCACAACAGCAAACCAGTTCTGCACATAGAGAAACATTATTAGAGGGAACATTGCTTACTACTGTACCATTAGTGGTTGGATTTACAGGCATTACTGGGAACTTGAGAGGGGGGGGCATCAGCCAACCTGGAGGGCACCAGGGGAGCTCTGTCAAGCTCTTCTTGGTTTACCAATGTGCACTCCACCACAGTTCTGCTGGCCCCACTATGAGGTGTCAACTCCATTGATTAGCACACTGTCCTTAAAGTAGTGCTTGGTATTACCTGGAATACTAGCAAAAGCCTCTGAGACTCTAGGCTCCCAGGAACCCAGGGATACTAAGACTACTTCAGTTTCTATTCCACTAGGGAAGGAGTCCGAAGAGAAGAGAAGGGAGTCCCTCTGATAATTTCTTCCTCCTCATATGTGGAGAAGGCCAGACTCACAGAGTGGACCCCCAATGTTTTGACCTTATATCTGGGGACCACCCCTTCACATGTAGGGTCATTACGACCCAGGCGTTAAGGGGTTAACGGCGCCATAAAAGGTTGCAGCACCGTTAACCCCTTAACGCCTTACTATGAGGTCCCTATGAGGTCCCTTTGCGGCTTCTGACCTTAACGACTGGTCTGGACCAGCCGTTAAGGTAGGGACCCACAAAGCAACCTTGAAGGTAATTACGGTACCGCAATTTGCGTTACCGTAATTACCGCCTTCCCCTTTCCCATTGAGCCCTATGGGGCAAAAATGGGAATGGGGAAGGGCCAATGGTAAATGGGGAATTACCGCCCGCCAACCTTGGAATACGGTGGTAATTCCCCATTTCACCATGGCGGAATTGTTAAATTACCAGCGTTAACCATGGCGCTACTAGCGCCATTGGTTAACGCCGGGGTTGTAATGAGGGCCATGGTCTCTTGTTCCACAAGCCACACAAGATCCACTGGGTCTTGGGCCATAGGGAGGATATCTGTAACCAGAGCTATGCTTGGGAGAATGATTCCCACTATTCTGAACATTCACATGTGACTAACCCATGTTATGTTTTTTGTGGCCCTTGTGGGAGGAGGTTTTATCAGATCCCCCACCCTTCTTATCCTTGTGCTTTTTCCCCTCCTCCTGCTTACCAGAAGCAGGCTTGCCCTTATGGGACACTCTGCTTGACACCCATAAATCTGCTGCACTGGCCAACTTCTTCGGATGTATCTCCTTCGTATCACCCAAATGCTGCTTAAACTAAGGGGAACAAGAAGCAAAAATATGTTCTAGCATGACAAGACATATCATACCCTCAAAGGTGGAGACCTTATAGCCTTCCATCCAGCCAGTCTAGATTTCTAGAAGGAATCAGTTACATATGAGACCCAAGTATTACCTTCTTTCTTTTTGTAATCTCTGAATCGTTTCAAGTATTGTACAGGAGTACTTTAAGACCAGAGTTTGCTTTAATTTCGCAACGTCTTTTCTGTCAGCCTTAGGTATTTCCATAATGGCATTGCAGCCAGAATGGGGTAGTCGACTGTGCAACCATTAAATTATATGATATGATATGATAGGTTATTTATAACGTGCTTAATACCCAGAGGTTTCTAAGCGCGGACCCTGGGATCGAACCTTCGTTGCTCCATGTCGTGTTGCTTCCAAGGTGAGCACGTTGCCCCTAAGCTATCCTCCCGTTACAACCACGCACTCTTATCAGCACTTCTTGCACGTCACATACATACTCAAATTCAGTCAACCAATCCATGATGTCAATCTTGTCATCATCCACATTAAACAGATCTTTTGGGAGAGGAGGAGCTAGACCCATTATCATATCCTCTAGAAGAGCCATTGGCAGCGTGTAACCTAGCAAGCTCAAGCTGGTTATCCCTGTCCTTCTGTTTCTCTGCTTTCTCCAGTTTTAGCTTAGCCATGCTGAATTCAAGCTCCTTCTGCTTAAACAGCATCTCTAAACTTTTGAATTCCAGTAGGGCCTCAGCCACAGAGCCAGCAAAAGAAGCATGGGACTCAAATTCATCCTGATCATCACCTGTCTCTTCGATGAAGGAAGCAACAGTCCTGTCAGCCCTGTTACTGTGAGCAGCCCCAGCACATTCTACATTGTCATCGGAGGGACAAGCTGAGATCAACTTTTGTAGGAACAAAGGGGAGGGCGTCCTACCACATTAATTTGCATTAAACAATCCCTGCATTTAATAGTTTTATATGTATCTGTAAAAAACCCATCTTGGTTTATCACCCATGATTTCACGTTTTTTCTCTAATGACAATTCATGAAGTAATTGATTAGTTTTCATGTTATGTTATTGCAAATCGGAATGGCAACTAATTGAATTATGTTTCCAATCTATTTTTTGCTTTGCTCCTATTTGATTATGTTTGCAAAATAAGTGGGCATGTGTTGTTCATATAAAACTATTAAATGTTATGGTTGATTGAATTCATTCCATTCCTTTTCTTTGACATTTTAGTTGAATTAAGCAGCCTAAAAGTCAATGTCATCATTCTATGTGTATTTATTTCTCGTCTAATTATGAGTTCACAAACTTGTTGATACTTAGTATGTCAGAATGGAGCTTATCTCTGCAGTAAATAAGGAATGCAGGGATTGTTTAATGCAAATTAATGTGGTAGGACGCCCTCCCCTTTGTTCCTACACAGTTCAGCTCTATAAAGCCCTACCACTTTTTTGAGCAGTCCCTTCAGTTACGTAACATGAGATCAACTTTTGTGCTAGAGGCTGACAAGCCTCTTTCAGCACAGATCTTTCTTAGCTTTTCAGATCTGGAAGCACTCAAAGTTATGTCTGAAATTGCTTCCATGATACAAGTGAGGCAGGTGGCTTACAGTTAAATTTAAACTAAGGTCACTGGGGGTCATTATGACTCTGGCAGTAGCCATGCTGGTAAAACCGGCACGGCTGCCGCCGGAGTCATTTTTTTACCAGCACTCGGCTTCGGGGACTTACCGGGGGATTCCAGCCACAGCAGACCCGGTAATTCCCCGAAGCCAGGTGCTGGTAAAATTTGCTCCTCATTTCCATTGAGCCACATAGGGCTCAATGGGAATGGGGAGGTCAGATGCACCGGCACCATTCCTGAATGGTGCCGGTGCATCCAACATGGTCTGCAAATGGGTGCCTTCCTGCCCGCTAGGTCAGACCTGGCGGGCGGACAGGCACTCGCTCGCAGACTCGTAGTTTGCCAGTCTGGAAACAATGGTACCAGCAAGCTTACCGGTACCATTGTTTCTGGACTGGCAAACTTATAATGAGGCCCACTGTGTTTTCTGTGTAAGTAGAACCTGGGTATTTCACCAGTGCGCAACAATGGGTACCTCCGATCTTATCCCACACCTGTACACCAATTTGTTAAGATGGATTTCTAAACTCTTACCTGGTGGGCAGATGTTTAGGAGGCCGCCCTAGTTTAGTGGAACAGGGGAACCTTCTGGACAAACTAGACCAATCTACGGTACCCTGGCAGGCCGTGTTGACTAAGTCTCAGCAGGGGTTAGAGTGATCGGAAGCCCACAATGAGTACACACAGTAAAACTCCACAGATTACCCTTAAACAGATGTATATCAAAAATAAATGTATTATAGGCCTTTATAACAAAACACAATTAAACCACAGTTATCAAAAAACAATTACCACACACACCTATTCATTATGTAACATATATACAATAATGTGATTAGCCTAAGGCTGATGATGGGTGGAGAAAATAACAACAACCTGCAACAGAAAAGGGTTAGATCAGCACATGTATCAGATTACGCAGTTCTACATCAACAATCCCTAATTTATGTAGTCCAGCCCTATGAAGTGAGGAGCCTAGTGCTAAAGGTACAGTTGTGCGTTAACAACGCGCGGTCGTGCCTAAAACAAAAAGAGGGTTCATTTAAGGGCGCTGTAGGTGCTCAGGAAGAGGCTCGAGGCGATGAAGAATAAGTTCCTATTCCTAGAGTAGGGTCTTGCGTACAGAGTGACTTTCGGAGTTTAGTAATTGCTGGTGAGCGCAGGCTATCCCAGCCAAGGTGAGTATCTTTTGATGGATTTTTGTGCGTAAAAAGGGATCGATGTCCCAGGGGGCCACCGGTAAGTTATGAAAGTACTTAACGACCGTCGACATAGTCTGGACCAAACTTTGGCCGTCTATCCCACTTCGCTTGTAGATGTTAACCCTGCAGTTTCAGGACGCTCTGGCTCTCAGCGGCTGCAGGACGGGCCGATTGTCTGTGGCGGGACAGTAGCCTTTACTCAGCTCTCGAAGAAAGGAGAAGGAAAGTTCTAGTGCAGCAGGTCTCATGATACGGTAGGCAAGAACTGCAGGCACTTTCAGTCACGGTCATCACAGTGGGCGACACAAGGACTACAAATGCTTGCGGCAGGGTGCACTCTCGCGACCCATTTGGCAGGAGAGGGCACAGGACCACAAGCTAGTGATTCCCAAAGTCTTGAGTCTCAACTCAGGATGGCGGGGATCCTGTGCGATACCCTGGGTTCGAGTGGCCCAGGATCACTTCCAAAGAGGCTCTTTGCGAGGGTTACAGCAGTTGTTCCCACTACTCCAAAGGGGCGAAGCGCCCTTGCAGGCCTTCTTGGTTCAATGAAAAAGCAGGGGTCCGACTGGACAACAGCGGGCTCAGGGTGCCAAACCTTCCTAGCACGTCACTAGCAGTTCCTCAAGCCTGCTCTCTCGTTAAGGATACTTGGCTTCTTATGAGGTTCAGTGTGAACCTCAGTAGATCGACCTGGAATGGATGCAGAGCCCCTTCTCTTATCCAAAATTCGGTTTGCACTCAAATCTCAGATAGCCAATGGAAGATCTGCTCTCTTGCATGCACGCCAGACGTGGGCCAATCGTGGTTCACAGTTGTTCCAGTCATTCATGACTAAAAGACATACTAGCACCAGCAGTGTGAATGGGGACCAGACAGTCCCAGCCCACTTCCTGGGCACAAGCACATGTGGCATGCAGGAGCCTGCGAACGATGCGGTTTTTGCGGGAGGCTTCATGCCCAAATAAGGAATACCCGGGTCTCTCGACCTGGGGAAAGGCAAATAGACAAAATGGCCAAAGGACAGAACAAAAGACTTCGTGGCATGGCCATTTTCGGCACTGGCCACAGTCTTGGGCCAAATGCAGTAAACACGGTATGGTCCATAAAAACAAAGTAAAAATACTTTAAAAGTAAACTGCTGCCACCAGTTCATCCTAAGCACACTAGTACAAACACCAAAAAATCTTTAAGGGGTGGCTAGGGCCATAAAACAAAATGACCCCTATGCGTGGTACAGGAAGGTACTTGGCACAAGAAATGGCAACATAGTTAGAGACTAAGGGAAACATAGTTTCTCAATACTGACAGCCAGAAGGACGTGTCATTTTCCACATAATAAATGAGCGAAAGCCCAGAGGAGTGCAGCTGAAGGGTTAGAATATGGCACACCACATGTTCCAGAAGGACTAATATCAGAAGAGTCCAGAAGGAAGGATCTTTATGAGACACTCCAGTTTGCGAGTGGAATAGATACCTCTCCTGAATGTGAATAACCAGACCACACAGAACATGCAGATGGGTCATATAGACAACTAATGTCAAAAGTCATTGAACTTCTAGGGTGGAGCAGGCCTGCACCACCTTTCGATAAGGGACCCAGGAGGACCGTGTTCTTCCTTTTCACGTAGTCTTGCAAAGGAAGATGAATGCCAATTGGGAAGTGCCAGAATTAGTTCCTGCTGTGAATAAGAACCTTACTATTTTTCGAAACATCCTACACCGGAAAGCCTAGTGGTACAGGTGGCCACTTCGACTTCCAAACAGACTCCTTATCCAACAATTCAACCAGACACAGATGATAATCGCTGTGACGCTTTGGCAAAAAAAAGTTTTCTTTGCTGGTAGTATGACCCTTAAGACGGCAAATGCCACATGTGCATTAGCTAATTTCACTTACACCCTATGGGACTGTATAGCTATATTGGCTGACCATATTCCAGAAGGGAAAGAAAGAGACAGCTTTTTAAACATTGTAAAAGATGGGAAGGAGGTTACGTCAAACTGGTCTCGACTCTGTGGACAGTATCAGCAGGGCAATGACGGCAAGCACTGTGATGCACAGATTTGTGTGGTTGAGGAAGTCTGTGTTTGTCCCTGATGTGCAATCTAGACTTCTCAACATGCCCATTGACGACACACACCTGTTCAGCAGCAAGGCTGACGAAGGCCTGGAAAAGCTACAGACCTTTAAAGCAGCAGCCAAATCCCTTGGTGCCGCCATCAGACAGCCACAAACTTGCCCCAGTGGAACATCTTGGAGGGGTAGGTTCTATCATTTTTATTCCTCAGTTGGAAGAGCGAGTGGACTGGCTAGTGAAAGGGTCAAAGAAGATTACCCTGTGGTGGCCAATGGAACGATGCACAGCATCTGCAAGAATGGTGGGATATTACTTCAAATGCATGGGCATTGGAAACAGTAGCCCACTATTAATGCCTTCCCTTCCTAAAAATGCTTCAGGAGCATCCAGTGGGGAACACTGTACCTGTAACGGAGAGGAAGAAAGGGTGGTCCCTTTCTCAGGTGCCCTTTCTCAGATCTTTCAGGCCTTCCAGCTTCAGGATTGGATGGTGTCATTAGATCTTCGGGATGCATATTTTCATGTGCCCATAAATCACAATCGCAGAAAATACCTGAGGTTCGCAGTTAGTGGTTCTCACTATCAGTTTTGGGTTCTGCCATTTGGGCTGACCTCCACCCGAGGGTCTTCCCCAAGTTAATGGTGGTGGTAGCAGCGAATCACAGGAGAGGGGGGATTCATGTCTACTCCTACCTGGACAATTGGCTGATTAGAGCCCGTTCTCCCGAACAGGCCCTGTAACATCTCAGCATAACCTGTCACTCGCTCCACAAACTGGCCTTCTCCCTCAATTTCACGAATTCCCACATGATACCATCTCAAAGACTCCAGTTCATCGGAGGAGTCCTGGATGCGTCCACGTGAAAAGCCTCACCACTCAAGTTGGGAGATCAGCACATTCATCAGATGGTCACCAAATTCCAGAGTGCCCAGCGACTTCTGGCCTTCAACTTTTTAAGGTTGCTCAGGCTCATGGCGTCCTATATTTTCCTGGTGCCAGAGGATCTCCTGAGGATGAGAGACCTCCAATGGGCCCTGAGGACACAGTGGTCTCAGTTCTCAAGCAAGATGTCAGACCTCCTTCAGGTTTGACCAATGTTGCACAGGATCTCCTTTGGTGGGCCTGCAAGGACAACATTCTGAAGGGAGAGCCTTTTTGGCAGCCATGGCTGGAGATAACAGTATTTACGGATGCCTCACTCACGGGGTGAGGAGCCCATACCAATGATCTGACAATCAGCAGTCATTGGTCTCCATCAGAGTCTAAACTACACATCAAACTTTCGGAGCTGAGGGCGAGCACACTAGCGCTGATGGCCTTTCTGCCCTCTATACAGGGAAAGAATGTCCAGATAATGACAGACCTCACAGTGGCCATGTACTACCTCAACAAGAGAGGAGGCGTAGGGTCGCTACCACTGTGCAGAGAGGCAATGCAGCTCTGACGCTGGGCAATTCAAGGAGTTTCCCTATCGGCGGTTCACCAGGCCGGAGAGGAGAACACGGTGGCGGGCGCTCTTAGAAGGCAGAGCACAGTCTCCCACGAGTGGGAACTAACTCAGGAAGTCCTTCAAGACATCTTCACCCTTTGGGGAACCCCTTAAGTAGATCTGTTTGGGACCAGTGCCAACAGGAAGTGCAAGCTGTTCTGCTCCAGGGAAGTTCCCCCAAAAGGAGCTCTAGGGGACGTGTTTGTAGTGGATTGGGAGTTTACACTCCTATACCCATTTCCTCCAGTCCCTGTCATTCTTCAAGTCATCAGGAGGTTGAGAAGGTTCGCGAAATCCATAATCTTAATTTCTCCATCTGTCCTCCAATGCATCTTCCACAAAGAGAGGATCTTCTCATGCCAGAGGACGGCTGGGTTGTCTATGCAGAGGTCAAGATACTCAACCTTCACACATGGTTTCTGAGAGGTTGAGACATAAGGATTGGGACTTTCTGGATGATGTAATGGAACTAGAAGGCCAGCAAACAAGTCCTTGTATCGCTGCCTCTGGAATAAGGTATGCAGCTGGTGCAGAGAAAAGAATGCAACCCTTTTCTGTGCAGTACTCTTACAGTATTATCGTTCTTGTTACATTTGACTAATCTGGGGCTCCAGGTTGGCATAATTAAGGGCTATCTGGCGGTGCAGTCAATTTTCTAAATGCTCGTCTAAAGAGGTTTCTTTCTTCAAAATGCTGTTAGTCATACAATTCTTGAAGGGATTAACAAATGTGTTCCTGTTTGGGACCTTAATCCTGTTCTAAAATTCCTCATGTGTGCTCCTTTCGAACCGCTTCATACTTGTCCTTTAAGGTTGGTAACCTTTAAAATGATTCTGTTAGTCGCACTAACATCAGCCGCTAGGGTGAGCGAACTTCAGGCCTTGTCTTGCATGCCTCCATATACTATTGTCTTTAAGGACATAGTAGTTCTTAAAATAAGTACGGAATAAGTGTACATTCAACAAATAAGAGGGTGTTGGTGAGAGTACTCTGATTAAATTGTAGTCAGGGTTACGTCCCTTGGGTTTTTAAAAAAAATGAAGAGATAGAACATGTATTTCACATATCTGCCTTGCTGATGCATTACACAAAGTCACACATGATATTTATATGTATGTCTGTCTGTTTTAATTTTGTAGATCTGTGGGGGAAAACCTTGTTCTTAGTATGCAACACACATAATATGGCTGCGTGACAAAAAAGAAAATATGTCCTGAAGACAGAGGGCCTCATTACGACCCAGGCGGTAAGTTACCGCCTGGGTCGTAATGAGGCCCAGAATCTATGGAAAATACGAAAGACAATTTGTTTGGATTGTATTTGTAAATTGTAGATAGATTCCAGAAACACATGCTCAGTGTTGACACACTGTGTTCCTTACAAAAGGGGAATACTATATCTTGTTCATATAACCAATCTGTGGGTATATGCTATTGCACAATGTGTTAGAATGCATACTGATTGCAATGAAATGGTGTTAATTTGAGAAAAACACAGCACTCGTTTGTGAACCATTGGCTTTTTTACAAATGTATTTTTGATCTTTTTTATGATTGTTTTTTATGAATGTGATAGACATTAAAATATGTACCTTGTGTGCCTACCTGAAGTTGGAAAGGGTGGATTGTGTATGTGTCGGGCTGATGTCATAGACAGCTCTATGACCTAAAGGGAGGAAGCCGTTTTTATGGGTTGTGTATTGTGTGATATGGATTCTTCCTCAGGTCAGGAAGGAGGATTTGGGAACAGTGTTACACTTTGTCCATACTGATCCATAAGAAATTTCTAAATTCTTACTCCCTTCTCCAAAAAACCAATGCTGCAAAACTATCTTAAGATGAGGAATACATGGGAGCACACAATCAGTGTTAGGGAGAATTCTCATGAATATGCTAATTTCCCTTACCTTTTGTGACCCCCAACAACTTTGCTGGATTTCTAGGACTTTAATTTTTACCTGGAAATAGTGTGAGCCTTTCTTCCCATTCTTTCATGTATTTTGATGTGTGTTTGACTTTTGTGTTCTTTGGATATGGAGTTTTAGACAACTCCATAGGCATCATCTTTTTCTTGTGTGTCACACAGCACCCTCAGTGTTGTGGCACAGGGATGTCTTTTAGACTACCCAGGGTTTAAACACCTTCTCTCGGACTGACTACTATCTCCCAGTGAATGTAAAGTTAAATTGACTTTACTAGTCCTTTTAAATTGCTAGACCCAGCACACACTAAATTACAGCATAGTGCTGGAGGGAATACCCAGTGTTCCCTATGCCTATAAAACTCATGTAGCCCTCAAAAGCTACCTTTTGCTCTCAGAATGGCTGGTGGCAGTGGTATTACCATGATTCGCGCGACTGCGACTCGTTTAAACGCTCCAGTAGCGGAAATCCACCAGAGCCATGTTTTTCGAGATGGTGTCTGAGCACCGTCTGTAAAAACAGGTTCCTATGGACTTTTTTCACCATTTCTTTTTGGAAAGGCCCTTCTAGTGTTTGTCTCTGCACGCCAAGCCAGGTTTGGTCCCTTTGTTTGTTTGCCTTTGGCTGAAGCCCCCCTCTGACGCCTGAGTGGCTGGAGTGGACAGGATGTGAGGGAGTGTCCAAAACTCCCTGTGCTTAGCCTCCTAAGAGACTGAATGCACTCTGGTGTGATTGGCTGGCTGACTGTCCGGCAAGGACAGCCACCCTGTTGGGTGAGTGACAGCTAGGCTGGAATGAATTGGAGAAAACAGTTTAAAAGCAGGCCTCTGGGACTTGGAAGGCAGAGTCGACCACTGGAACTAAAGAACCGAAGACAAGCTGAAGGAAGACGACTGCTGCAACTCCTGGACCGTTGGTTTGCCCGGTGAAGTCCTGCTGCAGGTCCGAATTGCCTGAAACTTCCTCGACAGAGAAGCCCCTTCAAGGACGACTTCTTCCCTTGAGCTGGTGGGAACAACCAACTTGCAAGCCACCTGGAAACCATCTCCATACTGGTCGAATTTTCTTCAGAGTGCTGTTGAAAACCGGATAGCCAGTGAGAATGATACCAGTTTGTGGACTTTGAGGCACTCACACCTTAAACCGACGTTTGGCCAAGCTTGTGGATCTATCCCTGTGCAGTGCAGGAACCTCCCAACGTCCTCCGTCTTGTCCCCACGACTGAGGCTCCAGAACAGCGAGATCTGCAGGAACTGCCAGGAACAACTGCCTCAGTTACAGCTTTTCTTCATTCAAAAGTTACTGTGCAAATGCGGTAGAGAAATCGTCTTTGCCGCGGTGAAAGTTTGTGACAGAGACAGAGTCCCTTGAGGGACATCGAGTCGACCACATACAAGTGCAGGGCACTGTACTGACATTTTTTTTCAAAGCAGCTAAAGCTTGAAGAGGATATTGTCAATCTTGCAGGTCTCAACTTCAGATTCAGTAAGATCCCCCTCCTCCTCACCTGAGTTGGTGGAGTTCTGTGGTTAGTGCTTGATGGGCAAGCGGGCCACAGGCCTCGATCCCGGGACAACCAATGAAAGGGCAAAAAGCTAAGCGGTATAAAAAAACCTTGATGTTATTCAAGCGATCTGAGTGTTCCATAGTAGGGATCTCTCTTGATCCAGAATAGGGATCGGAGATTGGGTCTGTGTGAGACTCCGAAGCGTCAGCCTCTTCAAATGAGAACGTGGGTTCCTGGGACAGTGTAGCAGGAGCGGGAGACCCTGGACAGGTGGATCCGTACAGGAGGGTAAGGGAGCAAGAATCTGGGGAGTAGCAAGGAAGGAAATCCAGAGGGGAAGCCCCAGCAAGTGCGAAGGCTCTGCCAGGAGCTGGGCAGGAGCAGCGCGCGGGAAGGCAAACAGGGAGACTGCCTGGGAGAGCTGGAGCAAGCGTGTAGAGCAGAAAAGAGGAAGCAAACAGCAGAGAGTGGCAGAGAGAGAGAGCACCAGTGAGCGCTCAGCAAGACAGAGAGGAAAGAAAATAACCTGCCGGAACGTGAGCGAGGCAGAAGTCGCGATGGGGGCGCAGCGAAAAAAAGGAGGCAAGAGCAGTGCTAGGAATGCAGAGAGAGGAAAAAACAAGCGCATAAACCCAAAGACGCTACCTGTGATGTAGGTTGCAACGCACCGACCGCCGGGAGCACAGTGAACAAGAACCTCCCGGTGGCGGCCATGCTCCAAAAAACTAGACCGCAGATGCGGTACCGAAGGGACAGAGTGATGGGACGGCAATGGTGGCAGGTTTGCTAGTGATCCCAAATGTGCCAGCTCGGACGGCGCGTTACAGATATATCTTAAGTAGAGGAATACATGGGAGGAACATCCAATTGAAAGAACGTTACCAAGAGTAAGTAACTTGTTCTCATCTAATAGGAGGACATTTAGGAACAGCTAAAACACGGCACAAATAGTGAAACGATTTGATTGGCTGGGTATATTTGCTGAGATTATGGGCCTGATTCATGGAACCTTTTCCTATGGAATTGTCCCATTATAAAACACTTCCAGGAATCGGGCCCAAAAAATGTTGTCAATACTTGTGCCCTTTGTCAGAATACAAATACCTCATCCGGCGCCTTCAAAACCCCTACCCATTATGCAATGTGCCTTTTTCATGTATAGGTATGGATATAGTTGGAACACAAGAACAATCAAAGTTGGGAACCAATAAATATTAGTGATAGTGGACTATGCAACCCTTTACCCTGAAGCTTTTCCTTAATGGAATAATAGATCACAACTCTTTGTAATCCCTTTCTTTTCAAGAGTTGGTTTCCCAAAAGAAATCTTAACTGATCAAGGATCTACTTTTATGAGGTAAAAGAAATTCTTCAAATTAAAACCTTGCATACTTCCATTTATCAACCCCAAACTAATGGCTTAGTGGAACGCCTTATTTAAACCTTATAACACATTTTGAAGAAATCGGTGGAAGTGGATGGTAAGAATTGAACCATATGGGGCCTCATTACGATCCGTCGGGAATGGGTTAACGGTTACCGCTAATGGATGCGGACCCGTTAACAACATTCCGCATGATTACGAGGTCCCCTCGCGGGACATGGTAAGTACGCCTGGAAAAACCAGGTGTTGTTACCGGGTCCCGCGAGGGTACCAGGGAGCTAACAACTGGCCGGTCATAATCGGCCCGTTGTTAGCTCCCTCTCCCATTCCCATTGAGCCCTATGGGGGCTCAAATGGGAATGGGGAAGGTCCGGGCCCGGGTTCCCTGAGGGAGGAATTACTGGGCCCTCCGAACTCGGAATGGCCCGGTAATTCCTCATTCAGGGAACCCGGTAAAGGTGCCCGGTTTGGCAGCAGCCATTCAGCTATTAGCTCCATGGCTGCTGCCAAACTCGTAATGAGGCCCATGGTCTCTTTTTACTATCAGGAAAACCCCTAAATCTTGTATTGGATTTTCCCCATTTGAATTGTTATATGGGGGGGGGACCAAGTGGTGTGTTAGAGATGTTAAAAGAAACATGGGAGGACCGAGATAACACTGCCCTACCATTATCGCAGACAACTCAGCTGTTAAAAGAACATATGGCAGCGGTGCACTCTATAGTACAGACTAACGTGATTATAGCTCAAGAACATCAAAAAAGCTACCATGATAAAAGAAATGGTGCAAAGATCTTTTTCTGTTGGTCAAAATGTGTCAGTCCTCCCTCCCTCCTCAAAAAATAAAATGCTTTCTAAATGGCATTTTAGTGGTTTAGTGGAACGCTTTAATAAAATCTTATAACACATTTTGAAGAAATTAGTGTCAGTGGATGGGAATAATTGGGATATTATGACTCCATAGGCTCTTTTTTGCTACTAGGAAAACAGCTCAGTCTTCCACGGGATTGTCCCCCTTTGAATTTCATATGGCAGGGAACCAATAGATGTTATGTTATGAGAAATTATAGAGCGTGCAAACACCTCGAGTCAATTTATCGCTAGGAAGCAACAGCAGTAGAAAGAAAAGGATCTCAGTTCAAGTGGGTTTTTAGCGCACATTTGAAATGAGGATAGTTATCCATAGCATGAAGGGTGGGTGGAAGAGAATTCTAGTGTTGCCTCGCCACCACAGAAAAGGAGCATCCACCGCTACATACATATCTGAACATATCTGAAGGAATTAGACTAAAACGAGTCTGGCTTCAGCTGAGCAGAGGGGACGGAATGGGACATACCAGCAGAATTTAGTTTGAAGGTTTTCGTTGCCTGTGCTGCGTAAAGCGCAATGAACAAGGTACAAGGCCTTGATATGAACCTGTTTAGCAACAGGGCGCCAATATAGGTGGCAGAGAACCAACGTGATGTGAGCAGTCCTGGGGGACACAGAGACAAGTCGGGCCGCGGAAATCTGGAGATGCTCAAGACGGTTAATCAGATACATGGGTTCACCAAGGAAGAGGCAATTGCAATAATCAAGAGAAGGGAGGGCAAGGGAGGCAATCAAAGGGGTGTGAAACTGGGGTGGCACAAATGGGAGTACTTTACGTAGAATGTTCAACTGGAGGTGACCCCTTTAGCACATAGCTTTCATTTGCGGTTCCATGGACAGGGAGGAAGAGATCTTAACTCCCATGTCTCTGACCACTGAAAGCGCAAGGGGAAAAGGGGCAACTTAGGGGGCCAAACAAGGGGTCCAGAGGGAGGTCTTGAGAGGGGAGCTTGCCACAAAGACCTCCATTTTGTCTCCATTGAGTTTTAACCAATTAAGTCTCACCCATTCGCCCACAGATTGAAGGCAGGATCTAAGCCTAGATGAGCTTTCCGAGGAAGAAAGATCTAGGCAAAAAATATTGGTATTGGCTGCCTAGGAAACGCAGTCGAACCCAAAAGAAGAGATATGTTTAGTGAGGGACTGGATATACACATTAAACAATAACGGGAACTAGCCAAACCCTGACAGACACCACAAGACCGAGTGACCGGAAGGGACAAGAAAGGAGGATGAGAAAGAGATTGAGAACGGTCTTGAAGAAAAGACTGAAACCAGGAGAGAACAACTCCAGATATACTGGCCCTGGCCAGGCGGGCGAGAAGGACTGCATGGTCAACCGTGTCAAAGGCGGTGTAGAGATCCAACAGAATGAGAGCTCCCACACTGCCCTGATCATGCATAGAAATTAGATCATCTAACACAGAGACCAGCACGCTTTCAGTCCCTCGCCCTGAATGTAAGCCGGACTAGAATGGGCCGAAGGGGAATTGGTCAAGAAATGAAATAAGCAGGGGACATACCAGGGATTCTAAGAGTTTCATAAGGAAAGGGAAAAGAGGGATAGGCCGAAAGTTAGCAGGGACAGAAGGGTCCAGGGAGGGCTTTTTCAGAAGGGGAATCACTGATGCATGATAAAGAGAGGGTGGGATTTAGCCTTTAGTGAAGGATGCAGTAACTGCATGAGTAAGCACAGGGATAAGAAGATAGATTTCTTTGATCAGAGCTAAAGGAAGAGGGTCCAAGGGAGAAGCAGATTTGTCTAGTGAGCGCTGCAGCAACTTCAACCTGCAAAATTAAAGCAAAGCATGACCAAGAAACAGAAGAACAGGGAGTAGAAGATACATGACGGGAAACATACAATCCCATCTAGCAGAAGCAACGAGGGCACAGATCGCATTGATTTTCTCAATGAAAAATATTTGCTAGAGCCGAGGATGGAGAGGCAACCACTCTGAAGAGTTCCCTATGTTTATTCAGGGATGTTTCCACCAAATTAGAGAAATAGACACGTTTAGCTACGGCCATTGCTATATGATAAACAACGGACAAATGCTGAAAAGCGATTTTAGCCTAATGCCAGTAGTGCAGACGATGAATGAAGAGATTCATTGAAACAGGTTTCTAAAACATGAGCCCTCGGTGTACGAAGCTTAAGATGCGCAAGATGGTCAGCCAGAGTGAGAAAAGCTTGTGCAACAGTCTCAAGGGCATATACAGTGGCACTGGCGCACAGATCGAGGAATTGCGCAGCAGTTTTATTATGAGGGACAGACCATCAGTTCCTGCGGCTAAAAGGGAGGGGTCTGTCTCTCAAGCGAGGGGTTATGGAGTCCCAGGTGAATGTAACAATAAAGTGATATGACCAAGTGATAGACTGTGCCGGGTAGACTGTGATGGCAGAGGTAGGGGCAAATATAAGATCCAGGGTATTTCCCACACAAGGAGTAGCACCAGTAACTAGCTAAAGCAGGAAGAGATCATCCATGTGTTAGACATGTTAAAATAATCTTGGGAGGACTGAGAAAAAGCTACCCTACTACATTATCCTAGACAACTCAGCGGTTGAAAGAACATATGGCAGCGGTGTGCTCTTTTGTATAGACTAACATGATCAGAGCTCAGGAACATCAGAAGAGCTCCCATGATACAATAAAACAGTGTTAAGATATTTTTCTGTTGCTCAGTGTTAGTCCTTATTCCCACCTCAGAAAATAAAATACTTCCTAAATGGCCTGGACCACATAAAATTATAGTACAACATGGACCCTATAATTACTGAGTCTCACAGCCAGATAGACACATTAAAACACATATATATCATGTAAATCTTCTCAAGCAATGGAGAGAAAATCCTAGTGAAGAGATGTCATTGATGTTAACCAGTCTGCTATCTGATGAAAATGACAACACCTTTCTCCAGCATGGGGTCTGGCATGGATTCACATGCTCATGAATATTCCCCGTCGTCAGGCTGGGAATCCTCAGTAAAGAAAAATCAGTATCAGTTTCGTTTCTGATCTGTCTTTCATAGTAGTAACCAATCACTGATCTCTGTGTCATACTGACCACAGCCAATGACTGCCATCTCCCTAAGCCCCGCCCCTGGCAGCCATCTTCAGATTTTTACCGCACGTTCAAGTGTTGGGAGTCCTTGTGCTTAGCTCTCAAGCTTTTTGCTGCGTTTTTGTGCTTTTTCCGGTGAATTTTCTCATTTTTCGGTTAATCGAGCCTCAATCTCCACCGACCGTTGGGTGCTGGATACCCTGGCAAGAGGACACTCTATCGAATTCCTGAAGAAGTGCCCTCACGTTCCACCTGTGGCCAGGAAGGAAAATCACATCCCGCAACTGTTGTTGGAAGTACGGGCGATGCTCAGGAAAGGCGCCATCAAGCTCGTCCCGAAGAGGCTCCGGGGCTCCGGGGTGTACTCAATGTACTTCCTCGTCAGGAAGAAGACGGGCGGCTGGAGCCCCATCCTGGACCTTCATAGTTTGAACAAATACATCAGGTCACAAAAGTTCAGGATGGTCACCCTCCAGCACGTGCTGGGACAGCTGGAGGAAGGCGACTTTCTATCGTCGTTGGACCTGGAGGATGCATACTTCCACGTTCCCATCCTCTAAAGTCACCGAAAGTTCCTCAGGCTCGTCGTCCAGGGACGCCACTACCAATTCAGAGCACTGCCGTTCGGATTGAAGTCGGCCTGTGGAAATCGATATAATATTGTGACCCCAATCGATTGGTTTGAATGCATGTTGGCCTACGCCAAGTTGTCTAAAGAATACCATGTACATAGGTTCCGCGGCAAGGTCTTGACCTTATTGTATTGTGTAAGCCGCCATCTTGGATCTAGCCGCCATTTTAGGTACTCTTGCAGTGTGGAAGTCACCCTGAATCACAAAATGGACCCCGAATGACATTTCGAATAAGATTCCGGCCATGGTGACCTCCACACACGTGAATAAGTAATATGTCCGCAGGCCACTTGTTAGGGTCACGAACTAAGACCTTGTCCTCTCTTTAACCTGTGTGTAAATATGTAACTGTATCAGCGGAACTGATCAAATTATGTAAATTGTGTGTTCGACCTGGCTACGAACCCTAGCCACAGTTCAAAGAATGGTTAACTTGCGAGAGGGCTGGCCAATGCAGGACAAAACGTATAAAAACCCAAGCATCCCGATGATCGGTCTCTCCCACTTTCAGTGCGAACCTAATGTTGAAGGTTCGTGTGTTAGTCAGAGGGCCGAATAGCTATTCGTATGTCAATTGACTTTGGTAACTTTGTAACTTTGAAATAAAGCGCTTTGTATGTCCTTTGTAACCTGTGTTGGTGTGTTTCCTCTTGGGCTTCCCGGCCTCATATCAATTTCTCTGTTTCCACAGTTGGCGCCCGAATAGGGACCCTCAAGATTGATGCCGGATCATTGAAGGTTGACGCAGACTATCGAATCGGGATCGGACGGTGTGATTCTGCGGGCCCGACCGATCGAGACGCGATACCTCGGCAGCGCTGCACGATCCGATCCTTGGGCGATAGTCGTGCGGTGTGACACGGCATCTTGACGAGGGTCCAAATCCGAGGCGGGCAGATTTGCCGAAACCACCGAACGCAGGTAAAAATTCGTTAGTTGAAGTCCTTTGTAAACCGTACGGTCCTCCTTAGGTTTGGTCAGGTGCAGTCGTGACCCGGCTCTTAATTTAACCCTGACAATTTGAATTTGGCGTATTGTATCTGCAGACACAATTATTGGACCAGGTAGCACCAATTCTTTGAGAAATGCCTGGGAAATTGTCTAGCTGCTTTAGGGCTCTGTTCCGCAGCGATCGACAATCTTTGGAATTTAGCTGTCCGGCATCACAGGAGGGGTCGCCGGCGTGTACTATGTACTGTAAGTATGGCATTGGTAGTATTGTATTTAATGACATTTGGCACAGACAGACCAGAAATGCCTCCGAATTTCAGTGGCCAATCAATGGTAGTTTTGAGATCCCCCGTATTGAATACTTAGAATCGATCTTGCTTAAGAAAAAGGCTAGGCCAGCAGCCTTTGATGTATTACAAAATTGGAAAAAGGAAGCATTGCAGCAGCTTAAAAGTAGGGATAAACATGCACGTCGTCATAAAACAAATGCCGAAAAGGCATTGTTGTATGACAAGGAAAAACGATTAGAAGAAGCCCAGAAAATGGATAGAGCTTTCTCACTCGAGGTCCAGAAAATGTATCCCTCTAAAGATTTCCATGTTTCCGAGGAGTTTATTGAGAAAATATTGAACGAACGGAGGCCTGATTCTTCAGCGCCACCTCCGTATGCTCCTGTTGTGGGCACCTTGCCCGTTCCTGCTATTGTTCCCGTTGTTATTCCTACTCCCCCTGCACAGCCTACTGCTCCTAGTTCTTTGGTTGTCGCTCCTTTGTCTATTACTCTGCCTCTCTCCCCTGCACCCTTGTTAAGTCCACCTACACTTTCGATTCCGGGGAGCCCCGTGTTCGTTAAAACAGATCCCGGTGCAGGGTCAACAATTGTGACTCGTAGTACTGTTCCTGCGGGCAGAAAACAGGAGCTATTTGCTTGGGCTAAGCATTGCATGGAAAAAGGTGATCAAACTGATGCATTTTCAACATTATCTAATTTGCTCGATTTTCCCGAGAAAAATGTTTTTATTGAAGGACTGGGGATTCACTTAGGGGTAATGTGGGTTAGATTGCAGACTTCGGATCTCCCACAAGGGGTGAGAGATCTGAATGCTTTGGCACTTTCGAGGGACACAGAGCAGAAAGTATATGGACATGTTGATAGGTTGTTTGAGTTTAGGAGGGATTTTGAAAGATTACAAAACGAGGATGATGAGGACGATAGGATATATGTACAGAAACGGTTCCTTTCGTGCCGGAGACCAGCACCTGAGGAAGTACGAATTTGTACCAAAGACGCGATTCGATGGATCTCGGATTCATCGATACCGCCAGATGAGGTGTATGACACATACAGTCAATACACGGTAGAGATGCAAAGAAAGGTAATCCAAGTGATGGTACAGCACTTACAGGAGGAATGTATAAGGAAGAAGGTTGGTTGCCCCATAGAGTTATTAGATATTTGTAAAAGAGCTTTTTCACCCGACACTTCTACAGCTGCTTTAGCGCTCGATTTGGCCCTATTGCTCAGTAAGCGGTTGGAGGTCCCTATATCTCAGTTGCCTATGAGAGAGGTCCCTCCAACCCTTGTCCCAAAAGCAGAAATCCCCGCCGACGCGGCGGCTGGTACTCCCGCGGTGGATATCCCTGCACATTACGTATCGCAGTTTGTTCACGTCCCGTTCTCTCGACAGGAAGTGAACACGATTAGACAATCAGTCCCTGATATTAGGAAAAACCCAACAGGGTTTTATAAAGAGATAGAATCCGTCTTACAGTCTTCTGTGTTCACCTTAAGTGACATGGACTTATTGTTTCCAGTGCTTTTACCAGTTGATATATGGAAACAGATACGGACAGTAGATGATGTGCCGGGGCTAGGGGATACATGGGTAAATCTGATTAGAATAGATGGGGAACGGCCAGCTGGTGAGAAACCACCCCAGGTAATACTTACCTTACCCGATAGAATAGTTGCTAAACTAAAAACTATAATCCCAGAAAAAAGGATTATTTGGGACAAGCTTACGGCCTGCGTCCAAGGGAAAACTGAAGGTACTACTGAATTCTTTAATAGATTTGAACAGGTGTTCTCTGACTTCAGTGGACAGGATTTAGGCACAGAGTCGGGGAAGAGGTTGTTTGTGGACAAATTTGTACGTGGATTGTTGCCCGACATCCAGTCACAAATTATGTCCTCAGAGAGCGCTTGGCAGGCAAAATCTCAGTCAGAAGTTTTGCATATGGCTCAGTATTATGAGAATCGGGTTAATAATGAAAAAGAGAAAATCGAAAAAAGAAGGGGCGACTTAAAGACTAAGGTATTGTGGCAGCAAATTGTCAGAAACCCCAGAGGAGGTACGACACAGACTAGAGGTCAGTACATTCCAAGAGGAAATACTCCTCTGAATTCTATAAATATTAATCAGTGTGCTTATTGCCGCCAGGAAGGTCACTGGCGAGCACAGTGCCCTGCCCTTCGTCAGAGGTCAGGAGGCACATTTGGAGGTATGGGTAGGCGACCAAGGGGCCGCCCCGGAGTAGGGGGCCCTGATAGGGGTCAGCTTCTACAAGATCCACAACAACCTTTTTCACGGGAAAATCAGACTCCGAGTATGGACTCGAGAAATATATTTGATCACCCTTCTGCTGCCTATCTTTCTGAAGAACTTCCCTTTTTGACGAAGTTCTGCCTTACTAGGACTGCCCGAAGCAGCGTTTGGAACCTTTACCTATTCCCGTTATTCAGAAGGGCCCCTACGTTGAATTATTGGTGGGGAATAGGAAACACCAGTTCTTGATTGACACTGGAGCACAAAAGTGCTCCATTGACCATTCTAGGGTTCCAAACATCCCATGTCAGGGCAAACAAACGTTTCTATAGGGTTCTCTGGTATACCAACTGTTTGTCCGGTTTCTGCGCCGGTATCTGTTTCTTTGGGTCCTTTCACAGACCAGTGCCCTTTTCTTCTTACTTCAAACTGCGGAGAAAATTTGCTAGGGTTGAATTTGTTAAAGAAACTAAATGCAGTGATTCATTGTTCCCCTGACGGAATAAGATTAACAGTTTCACCACAGAAACCCTTTAACTCCCAGTACTTGACCCGACCTCTACCTCCCGAGTTTGACATTGTCCCGGAATGTTTGTGGGCAATAGACGACAATGATGTCGGGATATTACACATCGAGCCTGTTAAGATAGTCTTGAAACATGGGGTTAAGCTACCGCGCATTCCGCAATATAAAATTTCAATTGAAGGTGAGCGTGCTCTGAAATGCATTGTCTCCGATTTTGTACATCGTGGAGTGATCGAAGAGATAACAGGTAGCTTATGTAATAGCCCGATCTTGCCAGTATATAAGAAAGGCGACAATGCAATTCCGTACCGGTTTATAATAGATCTTCGTGCTATTAACCGGGTGGTAGCCCCACAATTTCCAATCGTGCCTGATGTAACAACGATCTTAACAATGATCCCTGCTACGGCTACACATTTTAGTGTTGTAGATTTGAAAAACGCCTTCTTTAGTATTCCGATACATGAGGAGAGCAGGTATTTGTTCGCGTTCACCTTGGGGGGATGCTCGTTTACATTCACAAGAGCACCTCAAGGGTATACTGAAAGTCCTAGTATCTATAGTAGAGCCTTAAAGGAGCAGCTCGACACCCTTGAATTGCCACCTACTTGCACGCTGCTTCAATATGTAGATGATTTGCTCTTGGCTGCAGACTCTGAGAAAGCTTGTAAGGAAGGCACTATATTGTTGCTTGTTCATTTAGCTGAAAATGGTCACAAAGCTTCCCTTAAAAAATTTCAATATTGTTGCCAGGAGGTTGCCTATTTAGGCTACCTCCTGTCAAAGGAGGGGAGAAGATTGACACCTGAACGAATAAAACAAATTTCTGGCATGTCTGTCCCAAAAACACAGAGGGCCTCATTACGACCCAGGCGGTAAGTTACCGCCTGGGCCGTGACTTTACCACCATGGTGTAAACTATGTTTACACCATGGTGGTTGGCGGATTTACCGCCCAATTCCGACCTTGGCGGGGCGGTAAGTCCCCAATCCCCATTTACCCTTCCCCATTCCCATTTTTGCCCCATAGGGCATAATGGGAGTGGGGAAGGCGTTAATTACGCCACCGTAAATTACGGTGGCGTAATTAACTCCATGGTCCCTTAGCGCCATGGATTTTAACACCCGCTAAAATCGGGTGTTAAAACCTCCATGGCGCTAGGGGAACTCGGAATTGGCGGTAAGGGGTCGGCGCAGCTAACGCTGGCGTTAACCCCTTACCGCCAGGGTCGTAATGAGGCCCAGAAGAAAGTCAGAGCCCTGATAGGGATGGCATCCTACTGTAGACTGTGGATCCCGAATTTTGCCCTAGTGGTAAAACCGATGTTGGCTTTGACGAAGAAGGGCATTTCTCTGCCACTGCCATGGGAATCGGAACATCAACGATCATTTGAGCTTCTCAAAACCGCGCTGTGTTCAGCACCGGTTTTGGGTACACCAAATTACGATAAGGCCTTTGTGTTGTTTGTGCATGAATGTGATGGATGTGCTTTGTCTGTGTTAACACAGGAACATGGAGGGAAGAATAGGCCGTGCGGCTATTATTCCTCCGCCCTCGATCCTGTTGCATGCGCTTTGCCGCGATGTCTGCGCGCTGTTGCTGCTGCCGCTGCGTCTGTAAAACAGAGTGAGGGGATGGTCCTAGGCCACGATTTAATTTTGATGGTACCTCACTCTGTTGATATTCTATTGAATAAAACTCAAACGCAACACCTTACCTCTGCCCGGTTGACAAGGTACGAATTAGTCCTATTTGCTCCTCATATCCAAATTAAAAGGTGTTGTGTTCTCAATCCGGCTGAACTCTTACCTCTCCCGCAAAATATTGTTTGCGGTGATGAAGGATCACATGACTGCCTGTATGCCACCGAACAAGAAACGAAGGGCAGGATAGACCTCTCAGATACTCCTTTGGAGAATGCGGAAGGGGAGCTGTTTTGCGATGGCTCCTGCTTCAAACTTCCGAATGGCACATCTACAGCTGCTTATGCAGTTACTACTTTGAACAAGATTGTTGAAACTAAAAGGATTCCGCATAACTCCGCGCAGGCCGCGGAGATTATAGCGTTGACTCGCGCTTGTGAGCTCTCCCAAGGGCATAGAGTCAATATTTATACAGATAGACAGTACGCCTTTGGGGTGGCTCACAACTTCGGAAAACTGTGGTCGGAAAGAGGGTTTCTGACCTCACATGGGACCAAGATTCAGCATGGTCCCTTAATAGTACAACTACTTTCAGCGCTCTCACTCCCTGAACAATTAGCGATCATGAAATGTGCAGCACATCGCAAGGTCATAGACAATGTGGGCAGAGGAAATGCTTTTGCAGATTCGATAGCTAGACAAACAGCCACAGACCTTAGCACAGACATGTACACCTTAAGGGAAGTGAGAGATGTTTGTATAATAGATGAAGGCATTGGGTCTGTGCGAGACATGCAGACTGATGCCTCAGTTGAAGAGTCTAGGAAGTGGGCTGAAGGCATGGGAAAATTGGATGACGAAGGGTGTTGGGTGGACGCATCCAACGGGAAATGGTTGCTTCCTGATTCTTATGTGTTAGCAATGGTTACAATGGCACACGGTCCAACGCATGTGTGTGCCCAGCAAATTACGAAGATATTACAGCAGGTTTGGGTGAATGATAAAATTTTGGAAACTGCAAAGAGACATGTTCAGAATTGCATGATTTGCCTGCAGCACAATGTGGGTAAAGGGACAGTGACTCCAAGGGGAAGTTTCGGGCCCCCTCTGTCCCCTTTGAAACCATTCACCTTGATTTTATTGAAATGGAGCGATGTAATAACTTGAAATATGTTCTTGTCGTCATTTGTGCTTTTAGCAAATGGGTCGAGGCCTTCCCTGTCAAAGATGCTACCGCTATGACCACCGCAAACATCCTGGTGAAAGAGTACTTCCCTCGATTTGGGCTCCCGAGGATAATTTGGTCGGACAACGGCCCCCATTTCATCGCAGCCGTAATGTTGCAAATATGTATTGCCCTAGGGATTGAGAAACGTTTTCATTCAGCTAGGCACCCTCAAAGTGCGGGGTTGGTAGAGAGACACAACGGTATTTTGAAAAACAAACTTGCAAAAACATGTGCCGACACTAAGCTAAAATGGCCCGACGCTTTACCTATTGTGTTGTTAGCTATGCGCACCACACCCCAGACTAGGACTGGGCTCTCTCCGTTCGAGGTGGTAATGGGAAGGCCTGCTAATATCTGGGGTCTCCCTAAACCTAAAGCCCTGAGGGATGTGGATAATGTATTGCTCATAGATTACTGTAATCAATTGACTAAAAATCTGTATTTCATTTACCACCAGGTGAATGCCGCCTTACCTGTACGGTTTACGGGCCCAGGACACGATATACTACCCGGTAGCTAGATCCTGGTGAAGGCCTACGAGAGGTCTTCCTGTCTTGCGCCTCGCTGGCGCGGACCCTACCAGGTATTATTGGTCACCAGGACGGCAGTGCGGGTGGCAGGAAAGAAGAACTGGATACATGCAACACACGTTAAGAAGATCCCTCACCCGACGCCACACGCTACAGAAGAAACAGAACCCCTCGCTGGTGCTACAATCTCTGATCTCGGAGTAGCAGGCAGCATTGTAAGTGCGTCGGAGAAGCTCTCTGAGCCTGAGGAGCTCGGGGAGCCGTTCATTTTGTCTCCGCACTCTCTTGATCAATCACTTCCGGAAAATCTTGTTTCGAGCTCTGCGACTTCCGTCGCCACCGACACGACGCTCCCCTCAGGGAGCGACGATACTTTGCTTTTGGATTCAACAAACTTGGGTACCATCAGGTACAACCTTCGACCACGGAAATAGGACTACGGCATGAGTATCGTGCATCTGGAAGGAAAAGAGTGATTGAAGTACTGTTGTCTTTCCTTTTTTCGAACGAAGAAAAGGAGGGTTCTGTTGGCTAGGGTTGGGGAGGACTAAGAAATCGCGCGGCCGAAGTGCCGCCAGCAACGAACATTGGGGCCGTCGATCGGGATGACCATGATGCCTGCCGCCTTCACCGCTGCTCCTCGTATTGAACTATTAGAGAAGGAGGTGACCAAATCGAACAATGAACAATGTGCCTGGGCCCCGAAAACGTACTGTTGTGTTCTCGTTCTGATTATTGTTACTTTTGCAACTGCTGCCGTGGGGCTTTGGTATTTTGAAGAAATTTATCCTTTGAAGCCTCTGTTACCGACCAAAATCGTACCAACTGTTTTGACTCCCTCTGTACACCTTCACACTCTGTCCCCTAGAGACTCTCGGCATAGACAGAAATATCATAATAACACTTTGATGATAGTGATGAATGCTACGCATGCTATTTTGAATAAGAGTAATTGTTGGATCTGCACCCACTTACCACAACATGGGAACAAGGGACTGGGATGGTATATACATCCCTTACCTTTAACAACTTCTTGCTATGCCTCTCTTAGAGCACTCTTCTTTGGCCGATGGAATGATAGCATCTCAGGGAATTTCGATGGGACTAATTTGAATGAATTTGAAAAACGTGAATTGACTCCCCTGGGATGCTCGCTTTTCGCAAATAGAATTAAACCTAACGTCGCTTCTATTAGGCCGTCTGATAAACTATCTTTTCCTTTCCAAAATCTAGTTTCTTTTAAGATGGCTCCGATAGGCAATAAGGATGCCATGCCTCCTTCTTATTCTGTGAATCATAGTCCTGATTCAGTTCCCTTCTGTGTACAAAGAAATGGCACTAGGCCAATGGGAGACTTCGAGCCTTGTGTAAATACTGTAAACTTGACTGGGGAAAATAGTCCTTTGTATGTAGGGGGACCCGTTTATTTTGTTTGTGGTAGTTTAGCTTTTCCCTGGTTGCCCAAGGATTGGCAGGGGACTTGTTATTTAGGGATATTGTTACCAGGTGTATTTATAGTCAGTACCTTAGAGGTATCTAAGGCTCGCCCGCGACGGGATAGTAATGGAGATACCCCTGGACAAGTGTTCGGGGATATAGCCAAATCAGTAGTGCCCTTTTGGGGACAAATAGCAAATTCAGAAAACATTAGGGGATTAGCGAGGGTGTTGGAGAAAACGATCAACCGGACCACGGACATACTTTACAATATGACCTTAGAGCAAAAAGCGATAAGATTGGTAGCACTTCAAAATCGAATGGCATTAGATGTCATTTTAGCTGAACGAGGTGGAGTATGTAAACTAGTGGGGTCCGCTTGTTGCGTTTTCGTACCAGATTCTTCGCCAACAATTTTTAAAGCAATTCAGAATTTACACACTCTCAGTTCTGAAGTCCATATCCCTGTAGGAGACTGGAACCTTAGTACTTGGTTTTGGGATTCTTTACGATCTTGGGGGTGGAAGGTGCTTTCTGTCATTTTAGGTATTTTAGGGATTCTGTTAGTTCTTTGTTGTTGTTTTCAATGCCTCCCGAGTATATGTGGAATGATGGGGGGATGTTGTGCTCAACATGAGCGCAATAGGGCATAAGATATACACCCCGAAGATAGCATCTAAAGAGTTCATGTTGCAAGAAGTTCTTATGAACAACTTTATGGCTATTGACATTTCGGACAATGATGCAGAACCTATGGATGATAATGCCTTCAGTTATTTTCGAAAGCATTAGGAAATGATGTATTAGCACTTGGCATAGGCCAAAAAGGAGGGTCTGTGGAAATCGATATAATATTGTGACCCCAATCGCATTGTTTGAATGTATGTTGGCCTACGCCAAGTTGTCTGAAGAATACCATGTACATAGGTTCCGCGGCAAGGTCTTGACCTTATTGTATTGTGTAAGCCGCCATCTTGGATCTAGCCGCCATTTTAGGTACTCTTGCAGTGTGGAAGTCACCCTGAATCACAAAATGGAGGCCGAATGACATTTCGAATAAGATTCCGGCCATGGTGACCTCCACACACGTGAATAAGTAATATGTCCGCAGGCCACTTGTTAGGGTCACGAACTAAGACCTTGTCCTCTCTTTAACCTGTGTGTAAATATGTAACTGTATCAGCGGAACTGATCAAATTATGTAAATTGTGTGTTCGACCTGGCTACGAACCCTAGCCACAGTTCAAAGAATGGTTAACTTGCGAGAGGGCTGGCCAATGCAGGACAAAACGTATAAAAACCCAAGCATCCCGATGATCGGTCTCTCCCACTTTCAGTGCGAACCTAACGTTGAAGGTTCGTGTGTTAGTCAGAGGGCCGAATAGCTATTCGTATGTCAATTGACTTTGGTAACTTTGTAACTTTGAAATAAAGCGCTTTGTATGTCCTTTGTAACCTGTGTTGGTGTGTTTCCTCTTGGGCTTCCCGGCCTCATATCAATTTCTCTGTTTCCACAGGCCCCCAGGGTCTTTACCAAGTGCCTAGCACCTGTGGCGGCGCGGCTGCGCCTGCAGGGGATCCACGTCTACCCCTACCTGGACGACTGGCTCATCCGCTCAAGGACGAGGGAACTCACCGTCGAACACACTGCGAGGACCGTCCAGCTACTCACAGACCTGGGATTCGCCATAAATTACCCAAAGTCCCACCTGGTGCCGTCGCAGGTGGCCCTGTTTCTAGGAGCGAAGCTCGATAAAGTGAGGCGCCTGGCGGCACCCTCAGAAGAACAGACTAAGACCATTCCGGGCAAAGTGCAGCGCCTGCTAGCCACGGACGTGGCCAGGGTAAGGTCCATCAAGTCCCTCCTGGGGATGATGTCCTCTTGCATCTACCTGGTGTGCCTCTGCAGACTACAGGTGCGCCCTCTTCAAGAATTTCTCGCCGCCCGTTGGATGCAGGCGACGGGCACCTTCGAAGACAGGGTCCCCCTCAACGAGGTGTTCCGGCGGGCGATTCAGTGGTGGGGGTTCGAGCGCACCTCACGGCGGGCAAGGACTTTCAGACGCCGGCGTACCAGGAGACGGTGACGACGGACGCCTCCCTGGAAGGGCGCCCACACCGGAGATCTCCACGCAAGAGGCCTCTGGCTCCCGGAGGAGAGGCTCCTGCACATCAACATCCTGGGACTCCGAGCCGTGTTCTGGGTTCTCAAATCGTTCCTCCCGTCGCTCAAGGGCAAGGTGGTGCGGATCTTCACGTACAACACCACGACAATGTTTTACATACGGAAGCAGGGAGGCACCAGATCCCCAGCCCTATCCAAGGAGGCACAGGATCTGTGGCACTGGGCGGTCGCCCAGGGGATGTTCCTGGTTCCCTTCCACCTGGCAGGAGAAAGAAACACCATCGCCGACTCGCTCAGCAGGGAGCTGCGCGCGTGTCACAAGTGGGAACTGCGCCAGGATCAGGTGGATCAACTCTTCCGACGATGGGGCAAACCCCAAATTGACCTGTCCGCAACAGCGACAAACCCGAAGTGCCAGAGGTTCGCCAGCAGGTTTCCCCAGCCGAGAAGCATGGGCGATGCGTTCTCGTTCCCCTGGGACGGCCTATACCTGTATGCGTTCCCTCCGTTGCCGTTGCTGCTTCGACTCATCAACCAGCTCAAGAGGTCCTGGTGCAGGATGATCCTTGTCGCACCGGTGTGGCCGAGGCAGATCTGGTTCCCGGACGTTCTGGACTTGTCAACGTCCCCTCCCATCAAGCTGTCGGCGGACGCGGATCTTTACTCCAGAGAAGGAGGCGCCATCTTCCACCACGACCCGGCGTCGCTGAACCTGCAGGCTTGGCTCCTGCAGCGCTAGAGTTTGGAGGGTACGATATACCGGCCGACTGCAGAGAGGTTCTTGCAAAGGCCAGGGCGTCCTCTACTCTCAAATGCTACGGTCACAAGTGGAAGAGGTTCTCTATCTGGTACCGAGCACAGAAGATCAACCCCCTATGGATTACGGCCCCTCAAGTGCTGCCGTACCTGCTATCGCTGGCAAAGGCTGGGCTAGCCCATGCCTCCATTAAGATTCATCTGCCGGCGATCTCCAGATATACCAGAACCACAGGACGGACGTCCCTGTGGTCCCATCGACTGGTAAAAGAGTTTATGAAAGGACTGTTCCGGTCGTTCCTGCCGGTGAAGGCCCCGGCCCCGGCCCCGGCGTGGGAACTTAATGTGGTGCTGACCAGGCTCATGGGGCCCCATTCGAGCCGATGCACTCCGCACCGATGAAGTTTGTGTCGTGGAAGACTGCATTCCTGGTGGCCATTACCTCCGCACGACGAGTGGGAGAGATCCAGGCCCTATCCTGCAAAGCACCGTACTTGACTTTCCATGTCTCGAGGGTGGTGCTTAGAACGCACCTCTCCTTTATGCCCCAGGTGCCGTCAGACTTCCATCTTAACGAGCCCCTGGTGTTACCTGTTTTCTTCCCGTCTCCTTCGTCGCCGGCCGAGAGGACTTTGCACTCGCTGGATGTGGCTAGAGCGCTGAAGTTCTACGTGGACCGCACGAAGAGTTTTCGGAGGACATCACAGCTATTCGTGAACTTTGGACCTGTGAATCAAGGGAAGGCTCTCTCGAAGTCTTCTATTTCCAGATGGCTCTCCGGCAGCATCATGCACTGCCACCGGTTGGCTAACCGACCGCTGCCAGGCCGTCCGAGAGCCCATTCGACGAGAGCGATCGCTGCTACTACGGCGTTCTTATCTGGTGTGCCCCTGCTGGACATCTGCAGGGCTGCTACGTGGAGGTCGACGCACACCTTCACGAGATTCTACTGCATCGATCGGGATTCCAGGGAGGAGTCCAGGGTCGACAAGCAGGTCTGCGCAACCTGTTCGCTTAAGGTGAGCCTGGTGAGGAGGTAAGAGATGCTTAATGTTGAGTTTTTGTTTTGCTTAATGTTGAGCCTTTTGCCACCCCCCGTGGTTGTGCATGTGTGTACTGCTATGTATTCTTATATTCATGACCATGTGAATCCATGCCAGACCCCATGCTGGAGAAGGAACAAGTTACTTACCTGTAACTGTTGTTCTCCAGCATGGGTCTGGTATGGATTCACATGCGAACCCTCCCGCCTACCCCTCTGCGGCTCTTCACTTGGTCATACTGCCACTTCATGTGCTACCAAATCTGAAGATGGCTGCCAGAGGCGGGCCTTAGGGAGATGGCAGTCATTGGCTGTGGTCAGTATGACGCAGAGATCAGTGATTGGTTACTACTACGAAAGACAGATCAGAAACGAAACTGATACTGATTTTTCTTTACCGAGGATTCCCAGCCTGACGACGGGGAATATTCATGAGCATGTGAATCCATGCCAGACCCATGCTGGAGAACAACAGTTATAGGTAAGTAACTTGTTCCTTATTCCCTCAGATGAATCTCAGAATCAAAAACAAGACATAATGGATCACTAGGAACAGTACCCTGATGTTTAGCTGAACAGGGATGTGTAAAATGAGTATACCATTATATTCGTACTCCTCCTAGAAACGTTATTCATTTAAAACCCTATTTAATACCTGAACGTAGGAAGACTATCATTCAATAGGAATTGGAAACCATATTGAAAGCTGACATTATAGAAACCTTGCGGAGCCCCTAGTCTTCTTCTATTGTGTTAGTTTCAAAACCAGATCACTCATGAAGAGTTTGTATAGACTTTAGGAAAGTCAATGAGGTATCACAGTTTGACAGTTATTCCTTGCCTAGAATTGATGATCTTTTTGATAGGCTAGGAGATGCAGTATACCTCTCCATGATTGATTTAAGGGTACTTGCAAGTTCTGGATTATCCTCCAGATAAACCCAAAACAATGTTTTCCACTCCACTGGGTCTTTTTTAATTTAAAGCTTTACCTTTTGGTGTTCATGGAGCTCCAGCTACCTTTCAAAGGATGATGGTCAAATTATTTGACAATAGGCTTCCTTTTATTTGTTTATTTATTTATTGGTCATTTGTAATGCGCACTACACAGCAAAATTGTGTTTCAAGACAGGAGGAGGGTGGAGAAATAAGGTATAAAACAATAACAAAATGTTGTTAAAAGGTCTTTAAACATTTGGGACGTGCAAGTGCTAAAACAGGAGAGCAGTGGAGTAAGGAGGAGGGGAAGTGCAGGAAGGCAAAGGAGGGAGAAAACAGACAAAAACGCTCTATTTTTGGAGCTGATATCGATGACATCATCATAATGTCCGAAGCCTCACTGAAAGCTGGACTCACAGCAAACCCAAAGAAATGTCATTTGGCACGGTCAGCAGTTAATATCAGGGTTTCTTTGAAAGTAATGTACCAGTACAACCCCAGACGGAAAAGGTTAAGCCAGTCAAGGAAACTCTGAGACCCAAGACAAAGAAAGATCTGAGAGCCTTTTGGGTTAAGTAGAATATTAGGGATAAAATATCTATGACGTTACCTCTACTACATTTTGTCGTAAGGATTGTGATGCTGGAAATGCATTGGAGGGACAGGGCCTCCAAGTCCTTGTCCTGTACTCCTTTTATCATGTGTGTTCTGGGTTATTCGCTGCACAAGAGTCCATATGGGACTCCTGGCAGTGCAGCTCTTCCTCTTTTTGGTTTGGAGAACAGCCCTTGGCATACCCTTATGGCACCCATGGGTGGGGGTATAACCCTGTACCCCAGTGTATATTTTATGGGCACCTGTGTCTAGCCCACAGAGCAGAGTATGGGCTGGTGGCAGCTCCATGCTGAATTTGACAGGTGCTCCGAGTAACCTCCATTTTGGGATACACAGGCCCTGCCATTGGAATCGGTTGATTTCTGACAGGAGACAAGATGTCCCATGTGGCCTCTTGCTTTCTATCGCCTGTTACCTTGTTTTCCCAAAGTCCCATTCCCAAGTCTGATTCTGTCCCTTGCCCTGACTGGCTGTTGGGTGGAAGTTCCATATATGGAATTGTGGGGAGGTCCAGGCCAGAATGAAAACTGTATGTTGTCATTGCCCTTGGGGTGGGACCTGGATGTATGGAGTATGTGACGAATACACATTTCATGTTATGGGTGTCTAGTATCTGGTGTGTGACACAAATGAGACAGCCCTGCCCGAAACCGGTATGAATGCAGTGTGGAGTGCTGAATGGCTGGGTGCTTGTCCAAATCCACATTCCGTGTTGTGAGTGTCTGGATGGAGAAGAATGGCCTGAATGCACTGTGAGCCTGATTGGCTGTCTGCCTGCATGAATGCTCTTCTGAGTGATTGGTTGCCTAGTGTGACCCAGCAGAGTGAATGAGAGACCGAACAGTATATCTGGGGACCTCTCACTGATGGAAATTGTTCAGAAGCTGAAGTCGAAACTTGATGCTTAATCTTGAAGCCCAGCTAGAAGAAGACGTTCTTGCTGCTGCATTCCTTTGACGCAATCTAAAAGCTGGTGTGTCTCCAAAAACTGATCCAAGAAAGGACCTGGCTAGGAGACCTCTTCCCGAGCTACGAGGGAACATCGTGCACCAGTCAACCTTCACCAAGGCGCCCTGGAAGTCAGTCCTCGAAAGGCTGCCGACCAGAGATGGGGACCGCCGAAGAATATGAAGCAAAGCATCTGGACATTGAAAGTCCACCGCCTTCGACCGTGGTTGAGAGGTAACGGTGTAACCGCGTCAACCGGAGCCGCACCGCTCCATTGCCTAAGACACTTTGAATCAAGGACGCCCTGGCCAGCACTGACAACCGCTTTGTCCCGCCGGCGAAAGTGAAGACTGCTGACGCGCTGAGGAGAATCCACTGCTGGGTGCCCGCCACCCGAAGTCCACAAAGACGCCGACGAAGATCTGAAAGCCAGCCATGGTCGAGTCCCATTCGCCCATACCAACACTGATGACCTGACTCCATTGCTGGGCCTACGTCCTTCATTTGACTCTTTGCGGCAACAATCTATTGTTGTCGAGGTGCACCACACGCCTCATCTTTGCAGGACGTCCATGACCGATTGTCAACGAGCACCGCAAAGACCGAAGCAGCCGCCTCAACTACATAATTCATCTTTTCTTCGAGGAATCTTGACGATCCGTGGCATTGGGGTAGTAGAACATTTGTAGAAGGGAATACGGGCTTGTCAATATACTTTATTTACTGGTTGCCCAGGTGGGGAGACCCTCACACAGAACTGTGCCTCGCTGTAGGGGCCCAGTATTCTGTCAATTGTGTAACCACTTGTTTTCCTCCCAAGTCTATGGTTGATACCTGTTGTAATTGATTTGTATGCCATTTGAAACTGTCAGCAGTTGGTGCATTTGATTGGAGTCAAAGAGTAATTGTGGTACCACATAGAAATTGTACATTTATCTTTATTGTATTGCCTTAGAACAAGTGTGTTATTGTATGTGTATATAACTTGAACCTTATTTGTATAAAGAACTGTGTTATCACTAACATAGTGTGTGGGCATTCCTTTGTGGGGGCTTGGGGACTACACTGTACTTAAGAACCAGCCTGCATCACCTCCTGAGAGCTTAAGCCTTGATTGCTTGTCCATGTTTACCATAGAGAGAATCTTGGCTGGGGTTCTCTGTGATTCTACTCTGCCATAGGATGGCAGGAGTACAGAAACACCCCTCCAGTCTTTAAACAGATACACTCAAAAATGCTGAACCACAGAAAATAAGATAGGGAGAAGATCAATTGTGCTTTGATAAGCTTAAGTATATTCTGTTTAGTGAACCTGTATTGAAAGTGGCTGATTTTAATAAGGAATTTATCTTACAAACTAATGCCTCATATACTGTGTTAGGTGCAGGTCTTACACAAAACCATGATGGCATAGAACATCTCATTCTCTTTATAAGTCAGACGCTATTTGCCAGAGAGAAAAATTATGCAACTCTTGAGCTTGAAGCCTTGACCATTAAGTGGACTGTGACTTACCTTAAATATTATCTAAATGTTAGGAATTTCCAACTTGTTACAGACCATACCCCTTTATAATGGTTAAGCCTTTGCACATACACTAATGCCAGAGTCAGGCACTGGTTTCTTGATTTACAGCCCTATTGTGTTTCACTGGAACATCGGGAGGATTTCCTTTCCAGATGTGCAATAGAAGCTGTAGAAACCAGTGATATTAGGGGAAGGGAATGTGATGAATCCTGCTGTGTCCCCTCCCATGTGGCCAGGGCAAGCATCCGCTGCTTGATCCTGACCCTAGGGGTGATATTCTGAGGGTGGATCACATGGAAGAAAATGGCTGTCGAGGGGAGGTGTTGGCTCTGACAGGAAAGACCTGCTATTCTTCCCTTGACTGTGAAGAAGAAACCCTAATCCCAAAGTTTCTAATGGTCTGTTGACATTATTCAAAACCCCTTAATTGTAAGCACTTGAAACCTACTTTGCTAAACATCTTAAACAGAACTTTATTCATTTCCTATATGTGCATAACCTCTCTAAAACTAATTTGACCTCTTTAACAATGGGTGCATCCATATGGGGCAATGTAGACTTGCCAGAAGTCCAGAAATTAGGTATATAGTGGAAGAGGCAGAAGAGAGTTATCACACGAGTAGAAGACACTGTGACACAAAACCAATTCACCCAATTCCAGCAGTTGCAGGGGCGATATGACCTGGGGTAGGGAGGCCAATATACAAATATTCGACTGCAGCATGCAATGTCCCGGGAAGGGCGTGACAAGTGGGACATACCGGACAGATCTCCAATAGAAGCCAACCTCATGTAGGGGGAGATCAGGGAGGAGGGGATCACACGATTATACAAGATGCTTAATAGCTTCACCTCCAAACCTCTGATGAAGTTGAGGGATTCATGGGATGGTGACCTAGGCCCTCTGGAAGAAGACTGAGTGCAGCCTATGGGGTCGAGCATTACAGTAAGACTACGGTTGATGCAATATAAGGTGTTGCATAGAGTCCATTATAGTAGAGACCGCCTGCACCGGATGGGCCGGGCAGCTGATTCTAGGTGCCTGAAATGTAGGGCAGAAGTGGGCTCCTTTTTCACTTGGTTTGGGAACGTCCCGTAATAAAATCCTTTTGGGACAAGGTCAGAGGCAAGTTGTTGGGAATAGTGAGGGAAACAATATCGGACTGTCCTAAGTTTATCCTGCTATATGTATGGGGAGTATCTGGATTTACCACTAGGGACAAATCCCTGCTCCGGACTGCCCTGACATTGGGCAACAAAATGTTGGCGAAAGAGTGGGGTACTCCTACGCCTCCTAGCTTCCAGTGGTGGATATAAAGAATGGACTGTTGTTCAGAATTAAAAAAGCGAGTATATAGGAGCTGCCCCCAAAAATTCCCAAAAATATGCGCCAGATGGCTGGAGACAGGATAGACTATCGTGCGTGATGGACTGGATTGGGAGACAAATGGGCGGGTGGGAGTAGGAGGGAAGAATGGGAATCACTGGGGGGAACAACTACTTTGAGGAGGTTATGAGGAAGGGGTGCGGGAAGGAGGGAATGGGCGGGGAATGCAGGGTGCATTATAATTTTGAACATGAAAGGATCGACCTGTGTTTACAATGGATTGCGTTAATGTGTATGTTATTTGTGATGAAAATCAATAAAAATCTGTTTTATTTAAAAAAACTCACTTGACCTACAAATAATAAGGACTTCAATTCCCAGAAAGCTTTTGATACTGGGACGAAGAAGAGGAGTAAAGAGTTAATGAGGATCAACAGTGGTAAACTGCGCTGGACATTTAAATCAGATAAACACCTGCAGAGGTGGGAAAGAGAAAGTGAAGGAGAACCCAGATAGGGCAGAGTGTGCAGAGCAGGAAGCAGAGTCATGGAGAAAGGCTGACGTGTGGGAGTGAACCATGCTGAGGCGAAAAGGTGCTCCCAGCCTTCCGCTTGTCAATCGAATGTACTAGAGTGATGGGAGACTCAAAGAATTCTGATAGGTTCCGGGGAAGTGCGGCGAGGGAACCAGCAACCGCAGAAAGATCTGTCTGACCGGAAAATAGCGACCTTATGGGCGAGGGACCACAATGCCGACAGAGGAACTGAAAAGGGGGTTGACAAACTGCTAAAGTCATACTCCAAGCAAAACTCTTTGCTGCAACGAACCACGAGTCGGAGACGCCAATATATACCAGTGACCCGGCCCTTTTTTAGTGGTAGCCCTGGGGTGTTCAGACAGGTAATTGGAAAATGAAATACACGTTTTGGATACCGACCAAATTGAATTACAGAAAGAACAAGAAGGGAAGTACTCTGTTGACCTAAGTTCCATTAAGGTTAATGAAAATGTCTCTTTCACTGGTATTCTTCTTCAGATGACAAGACAACATGTTCTTTTTACAATCCGGGTTGAAAGAGGGCAATCATGGTGCAATTATCCTCATAAGAGACGGCAGTTGGGGAAGCTTGGGACCAGCACTGCAATAAACCAAAAGACATTGTGCAATTCTCCTAGCATGAAATGTCAGTTTGGAAAATCCTGGAACAAGTATTGACAAGAGACCTTATGAGAGAGGTTGACAGAAGGAGCTTGAACAAACCCTCATATAGAGATTGTCGGCATGGGGGAAATTAGTGCACGTGCTGACTGTAGTGTGCCAGGTTGTGATGAGTGTTGTGGAGAAACCTGATGAGAGCATCAGGTAGTGTAAACTTTTTGAAATAGATACTTGGCAGTAGAGTTCAACAGGGCATCTGTGTGTGAGTCAGAAGAGGGGATATTCCTGGCAGGAGAGTAAACCAGGATATCCAGAATTATCAGTTAAACCTTCTTTGGGAAAAGATAACTGGAAGTCCAAGGTTTTGTAGAAAAGGAACTTTATTATATGAAGCATTTGTGAAAACTGAAAATATTTGCTCTGGCCAACTGTAAAAGACTGTCTTTTAATCTATTTCAACCCGAATTGCAAAAAGAACATTCTTGTTGTCTGAAGGAGAAAACCCACGAAAGAGGCATTTTCATTACCCTTAAGGGAATTTAGGTGAACAGAGTATTTCAAATACCTTTTCTTGAAACAGTTCAGGGGAAGGGAAACTGGATCCTGGTGACAGGGATTCTTTTTGTTGGAACTGCATATATATATATATATATATATATATATATATATATATATATATATATATATATATATATATATATATATATATTTAGTGTCTGCACAACTTGGTTGAAATAACTATAGAAAGTATATTGTACCTGATTTTTGTATGATTAGTGTGAGGGTCAGATGCGCTTTCGACCCCAAGTCAATTGATTTTAGTTTTGTTTTCATAGGTAGGGACATATCTTTTGGTTAGGGCAAGATTGGCCTTTTTCCAAACGCCGTTTTTTTTCAATAAAAATGGCAAATATGGAGAGCACTGCAACCTTGTGTCCGCCTCTTATTGCTAACCCCTCACAGGACTCTTCTCCAGACAGTCTTCCTCGGTTGCCTGGGAAAGAGACCCATGTCTTTTTAGACACAAATATAGTTCTACCCTAGTTTAAGTATATTTGCTGCTTGAACCCTTGTTGTGTTTTTACTTTTCTTTGTAAAAACACCAATCTGCACTGAATCAGTCTGTATATTGAAATAATGCCAGGCAGCATCACTGCATTATGCTTCCTGATTATAAGTCGTAGAGCTAAACATCTTCAAAACCTCCAGAATGTTTTCAAAGATGTTTTCTGTATCAAAGGGAAGTGCAAGTGCTTCAAAGCTGGATAAAAAACATTCTACATGTGAACAATCAAATGGGGTCGTGATTTGGGTCTTCAATACTCGCCTTCTCTCTCTCTCTCTCTCTCTCTCTCTCTCTCTCTCTCTCTCTCTCTCTCTCTCTCTCTCTCTCTCTCTCTCTCTCTCTCTCTCCTGTAAAGGGTTCACGGCTGGGCTGTGCATGTTCACGGCTGGGCTGTGCATGGGGTGCTGGGTTCCTAACTCTCCCACTCTGGCTACTATCTACCGGCCACCTGGTCAGGTAACCTCCTTCCTCTCCGTGTGGGCAGATGTCTCCTCCTCCCTCCTGGCCTCGACCACTGAACTCCTCCTGCTCGGAGTCCTCAACATCCACCTGGATGCTTCCTGTCCCTCCTCTGGACTCTTTCAAAACCTCTGTGACTCTCTTTCTCTCTCTATTCTTCACTCTGGCCTGACTCATTCTGCAGGGCACACCTTGGGTGTTCTGATCTCCTCAGACGTCCTCCTCTCTAACCCTCTCATCCCTCTTCTCTCCTGGAGTGCCCACTTTCTCCTCTCCTGTCATCTCTCTCTCTCTCTACTCCTCAGGCCGAGCCATCCCCTGCACTGCCACCCACCTTCTCGGTCATCCGACCCATGAAGCGTGTGTCTGCTGAGGCTTTCGCTGCCACTTTCTCTCCCCATCCTGCACCACTGGCTGACTCACATCCTGACACAGCCCTTTCTAACCTCCATTCTTCTATGATATGATATGGCATTTATAACGCGCCTATACACAAGTGTTTCAATGCGCGACGAGGCAAGGGAGGGGAAACAGAGGGAAGACAGAGACAATGATCCTACTAGGCCAGGTGACATTCAGATCGCGCAAGTGCAGTATCTCTGACACTGTTGATTTACTTGCCACCTGTCATGAATTGGAGGCTTGGAGCCTGAAGCCAAGTGCAACTGATGGTACGACTCAGACCTTGTCACCCTTAAATGCAAGTGTAGGGTGGCTGAGAGGAAATGGAGGGCCCCTTGTGCTCCCTCTGACAAACTGACCTGCTGCCTGCTCCAAAGGCAGTACCGACTCTCTGTCCACACTAAGAAGAGAGCTCACATCCAAGCCTGCATCTCCGCGGCATCTAACAACTAGGCCGAACGTTTTAAAATCTGCAAGGAGCTGGCCAATCCTGCTTCAGTATCTACCTCTCCTTTCCCCTCCCAGGCCTTCTGCACGGCCCTAGCTTCACATTTTATCTACAAAAACCCAGGGCATCCTGTCCACTCTTTCTTCCTCCCCTCCTACTTCACCTACTTATTCCTCTACCTATGGCCTTCCTGCGACCGCCTCTCCTCCTCCCTTCTCTTCCTTTCCTTTGTTCACCCGTGACAAGGTTTCTAGACAAGTCCGATCAATGAAAGTCTCGTCAAAACACGTTCTTCCCTGTTTATCCAAACCATCAAGGACCATATTGACACCCTCCCTCCAGCCTTGGCCAATTTTTGCAAACACTTTTTCACCACTGGAACCTTCCCGTCCTCTCTGAAGCACCCTCTTGTGCACCCTCTTCTTAAGAAACCCTCTGCCGACCCCTCCTGTCCGGCTAACTATTGCCTGATCTCTATTACTCCTTTTCTGGGCAATCTCTTGGAAAAGCTGGCCATCTCCTAGCTTAACCTTCACACTGAATCTGTTGATTGTCTCCACGACCATCGGTCTGGCTTCAGAGCGGCCAGAAGCACGGAAGCTGCTCTCCTGAACATCAGTGAAGACTTGCTCTCAAACCTGGATACTAACCACACTTCTGTCCTCATCCTTCTCGATCTCCCTTCTGCTTTTGATACTGTCAACCATGCCATCCTGCTCAACCGGCTCCGTGACAACCCAGGTATCACTGATCAGGCCATGTCCTGGCTGACCTCCTTTCTCTCTGACCGACCCTCCCAGGTCCAAACTCGGGTCCTTCCACTCCTCTATCTCTCTTTCTACATGTGGTTTTCCCCATGGGTCTAATCTTTCTCCCTGGTTGTTCAATCAATACCTGGCACCTCTCATCCACCGCATAGCTGCTCTCTACTCCCACTTTCAGTGCTATGTGGATGACACTCAGCTCACTCACAGGCTCCCCTCAGCTGCCTCTTCTCCCTTTCTCATCCCAGGTTGTCTGTCTGTAATCCATGAGTGGTGTGACGCCAATGATCTCTGCCTTTATGCCAGTAAGACAGAGAGCCTCCTCATAGGCTCACCTTCCTTTCCTGTCAGTCTCTGCCCACCCACTCTGGGCCCTCTTCCTGCTCCCACCTATGAGGCTAAGAACCTTGGGGTCATCTTCGACTCCACACTCTCCTTCTCTCCTCACATCACTAACGTCTCTAAGAAGTCAAACTATCATCTACACCTCCTCAGAGGTATTCCTCCTTTCCTCACTTTCCACCAGACGCTCACTGTTTCTAGAGCTCTGGTTCTCTCTAGGCTGGACTACTTCAACAGTGTTAGGTAGAGATTTGGGGTAGTACCCTTTGGGTGCACTAAATCAACCTCAGCCTCCTGGCAATAGGGACACAACCTTTGGTATAAGTCTGAACTACATACACAGGTTGGTAGTGTGGCCTAGCAGCCAGGCTTATCTCAAGAGGGGTCAATATGAGCAGTAGTGGAGTAACACAGAGATTCACAGTGACAAGTATTCAAACAAACACTGATACTCAAGGTTTCTTGATAAACAATTATTAATGTATTTACCAGTCATTTAAACAAGCCTTCTTCAGAAGGAACAATATAAAAGCAACACTCAAATACACTTCAGGAATACACACTCTTAGGTTTCTCAGAATTAGTAAAGAACCATTGGGGATGGCACACAGACAGTTCCTAAACCCTCAGGTGACTTAAATACTTAGGACACTGTGGACATTAATATATTACTGTATATTCAGAGTAGGCTTTGAGAGGGTCAAAGAAAAGGGTTATTGGAACAAACAAGAGATCACAAATATTCTATGAGCAGGCAAATACTTTTTGACCCCCCCGATGCAAAGTAAGTTAACCCCTTCCTTGAAGGATATAGGCAACACAATAGAGAGGAGAAGAGTCATTCAGGGAACCGGGCTAAGCCAATGTCAATGGGCAAAAGTCTATGTGGACTGAAGCACTTCTTGAAGGTGAGTAAAAGTCTTTGCACAATGTTTTTAGAAATCTTTGGTGAAAAAGAAGAATCAAATGTAGGGCCATAAGCTAGGAGACTTGTGATGTAGAAGAGCAAGCAAATCTACAGTGAGAAAGAATCAAATGTAGGGCCATAAACTAGGAGACTTGTGATGTAGAAGAGCAAGCAAATCTACAGTGAGAGGTAAATACGTTACAGTACCTTTAGGTTTGAAGAAAAGATGCAGCTGATGACCTCTGTTCCTCTGCAGCTCTGTAGATCCTATTGTTCCTTGGCTTCAGTCGTGGGGACAGGAGGGGGGATTTCTGGGGATTCCTGCACCACAAAGGGATGGTCACCGACTGCAACCGGCAAACTTTCAAACAAGTGGCACTTCGGTGTTTCAGCTTCTCGTGACTACCGCAAACAGCAACACCCTGGTTTCTGGCTGTCGAGATGGACTTTCCTTGCTTCTGAGGTCCTGCAGTCTGTTGAGCGGGCTCAGGCTCGGTCAGTCCTGCTTCCTGGGAGTCCTGGAACACTTGGCTAACTTAAAAGCAACGCACACAAACTGGTGTTCCTCTCCCTGGCTATTCGGTTCCTGCAGCGACTGCCAAGGAAATTCACCCAGCGCTGAGAAAAATGTCCAGGTGGCTTACTTTGGAGTTGATTGGTCCCACCAACTCAAAGGGAGAAGTCGTCCTTGCAGGGCTTCTCTGTCGATATGAATTTGGAGCTTCAGCACAGCAGCACCGGGCAAACCAACGGTCCAGGAGTTGCAGCAGGCGTCCCCTTCAAGTTCTCCTTTGGATTCCTTCGTCCAGTGGTCGACTCTGCCTTCCAAGCCAAAAAGCCTTGCCTTTTATGCCGGTTTCTCCCATTCATTCCAGCCCAGCTGTCAGTCACAGAGCAGGGTGGCTGTCCTTGCCGGACAGTCAGGCGGTCAATCACTAAAGAGTGCATATGGGGCTCCTAGGCGACTAAGCACAGGGAGTTTCTGCACCTCCATCACTTCCTGCCCCCACCAGACACTTGTGAAGCCCGCCAAAGACAAAACGAACAAAGGGACCAAACCTGGTTTGGCGCGCAGAGTAAATCTCAAGAACAGGATCCTCATCCCCAAAACAGAGCAAGAGCGGGAGGAACCAGCTTTCCAGTCATTGGAGCCTCCAACTGGAACCTGCTCCCTCCTCACATCAGGAACATTGACTCCTACACAGCTTTCAGAAAAGCTATCAAGACACTTCTATTTGTGTAACCACTGTATTGTGTGTATTTACCTGCCTCAGTACTCACAAACACAAGGCCTGTGCTCACTGTAACCACCAGACAAGCCTTAATTAACTATATGAACATGTAATTCGTTCTGTAATCTTGTAATCATGCATTTCCTGTAACAAAGTCATATTCTTGCAACAGCGCCTTGATGCCCTTGGGCTGTAGTGCACTATAAAAATTCAAATAAATAAAATAAATAAATAAGAAGGACCAAAACAACAAGAAATGGCGAAAAAAGAAGGCCGTGCCATTTTGACAAAAATGGCACCCATGGGTACTTTACTGTGGCTGCAAACGCAGCCCACGGTAAAAACACAACACAATAGTAAAAAGCCATTGATTGTGTAAAGGGTAATATAACATTTTCTACATGAGAAGCTAGACAAACTACTAAGCTACTAAGTAACCCCTCCAGCATCTTACTGTAAAATAGCATGTGCTGGGTCTAGAAAGTTACAATGTACAGTAAAGTCAATTTCACTTTACTGCTCTTGGAAACAATAGTTAATCCAAGAGTAATGTATTTAAACCTTCGGAAATCTGAACGACTTCCCTGTGTCACTGCACTGAAGGTGCTGTGTGACACCATGCAAAAGATCCCTATGGAGTTTGTCAGACTCCGAAAACACACAGTTCAAAAATCACATTAGAATACATGAGAGAGTGGGGAAAAGGTCTCACTCTCTCCAGGTTCAAATTTAAAAAGTCCTAGAGTCCAGCAAAAGTGCTGGGTGTCTCTAAGGTAAAGAAGAATTAGCAAATTTCTGAGAATTCTCCCCAACAAACAGCTTCTTTCTAAATCTACCTGCCTCTACTCTCGGTCCTCTACAACTCATCCAGAACAGGACTGCAATATTTGTCCTTGGCCTCAAGCCCAGGGATCATATCTCTCCAGCCCTGAAATCGCCATTGGATCCCAGTGGCAGCAAGGATAAAGTTCAAGACCCTCTGCGTTGTACACAAGGCTTTCTGTGGTCTGGGACTGCAATACTTCCAACTCTCTCCACGGAAATATCTTGCTACTCGAGTCCTTCGCTCCTCCATCTTCAACTCATTTAGGGTCAGTCGTTTCTCCGAGCAACAAGTTGGGGCAGATCTCTTTCTTCAGCTGGTGCCTCCCTCTGGAACAGCCTCCCTGCATCTCTGAAACTTGAGCAGAACCATCTCTGGTTCCGGAAGGACCTCAAGACATTGTTCTTTGCTTCTGCCTTCTCTCTTCTCTCCCCTGCTGATCTCCTGTCTGACATTTGCACTGGTGACCTGGCAACCCTCTAAATTCGGGGCCAGGTCCTTGCCATCCTACTGCATTCCCGCACTGCCTCCTGGCACCCCCTGGACTTGTGGTATCTATCTGTAACCCTGCAGTCCCCTTTCCTGCACTTATTAGACACCTGTTGTCTGCACTTCCAACACTCGCACTTGCCAACTGTTGGCTGCACTACTTGTTATGTTGATTCCTTGCCCTGCACATGCTCTTCCTCCCACCCTCCCCTCCAATGGCACTTCACCCATCACAATGACACTGTTTTATTCAGGGCACTGGGCCCCAGACTGGCCTAGTTTAGAGGTGCCATATGGGTATGGGAGGACTTCAATTGGACCCTACCTTGGATAGATCAGACGACAGGCACAAGAAATGGGCACCAACGGCTAAAGCATTGAGTGCCATGTTGAGGGTGCTCAGACTTATAGAGGGGAGGGGCTACTTCTATCATTTTAGCCCACATGGGGTGCATATACGCATGGACTATATGCTTACGGGAGTCGGATGCTGGGAGAATTTGTCACAGCAGAGTACAGAGCATGGGTCATTTCCGACCATGCACTGCTGGTAGGGACTTGGCAAAGGGCTGCGATTAAGCCACCGATCCCGATGTGGAAGCTGAGAGTGAAAGTGCTACTGGATGAAAAGTTCAGAGCCCACATGGAGAAGATAGGAAAGTTCTTTGGCCAACATTTGGAGAGCGTAGACAGCACAGGGACCCTTTGGGAGGCTTTTAAAGTGGTGATGAGAGGGGAGGTGACTGGCAAAATTGGGTGCATTCACAGGGAACTGCTGAGCAGTATAGCCAGCATTGAGGAACAGATGGAGGTCTTGGTGAAGGGGCGGGAACACCCAGGGGGATGCGGAGAGAAACTCACCAGGCTCGGACAGACTTTCATAGCGCACTGGGAGCAGTTGGGTAAACATGATTACACCAGACACCTGCAGAGGCTACATGAAAGCCGGGACACACCTGGGAGGCTATTGGCCTGGCTGTGCCACGCAGAAGAAAAGAGGGAAATGATCAACTCCGTCAGGGATGAGTGCAGAGAAGAGTGGCAGGCCCAGAGTGAGATTAATGCACCAATTGGCAGATACTATGGGCAGCTGTACAGTGCAGGTGGGGAGGGAATGCCACAAAGATAGAGGAGACCCTGATGGACCTATCGTTGTCACGCATGGAGCAGGAGTAAGCGGAGATGCTAGATGCACCACTGACAGAGGAGGAACTGAGGGCAATTATACTCTAGCTATCTACTGGCAAAACGCTGGAAACTGACAGCCTCCCGGCAGAATTTTACAAGGAATACGTGAGCAAGCTGACACTGCATCTCTTACAGATGCTGGAAAGGGCATTTGAAATGGGGTTGCTGCCTGTGTGTCTAGGAGAATCGACTATTGTGCTGTGAGGAACTCATGGTGACAAGTTAGACAGACACAAGTGATCACAGTTCAATCAAGAGTGTTTATTGAACAATGAATGCTGTATGTAGGTTGGAAAACGCCTAATCTAAAACTAAATCAAAGATGGGAGCAAGCATCAACCATCAAATAAAAATAAGGCAGTCCTAGAGGCGTCCTGTCAAGTATAAAGGGCCTATACTAAGAAACCTATTGCCAAACCTTACAACTAATACAAAAAAAAGGGTGTGGGATAATTCTCAAGAAAAGAAAGAAGTGTTCTCAAATAATAAGTCAGGATGCAATGGCCTGGGTCTCCCTTGCACACGTTTTGGACACGGGGTGAGATGGGAGCTTGGAGCACAGTACTGTCTCAGGCTTCTACAGAATGAGATGACAGTTTCAATGACAGTTCAAGTCTTGTTTTCCTCTGAAAGTCTCTTGCCTTCGGGCCTGATGTGTTCAAACAACAAAAACAAAAGTTTCTTTAAGCAAATGAAAGTTTTGTTGGGTGATTATGATTCACCCTCTGGGTCCCCCTCTTCTGGGTGCTGACCCTTCTCAATTGTAATCCAGAGTTCAGATAGGGTGATGGCTTCACCCGTCAGTCCCCCTATTCTAGGCGCTGACACTTCACGTATTCCTTAATTTTATATATCAGTTCTTTTCTTACTTAAAGTTTGGATGAGCCCTTAACCCCTGGATCTCCCTCGGTCGGGCTCGGACCCCTCTTGACTGTCAGTACTCGGTGTCGACTTCACCCCTGGATCTCCCTCTGCTGGGCTCGGACCTCTCTTGACTGCTAGTACTTGTGTGATAGCTTCATCTCTGCATCCCTCCTTTGGGTACACTCTTGCCATCTCTTTAACTTCTGCGTTCACTTTTCTCAATTTTGGTGTGACAACCTTTCACCCTTATATCCCCCTCTGCTGGGCTCCGACCCCTTTTGATTCTTAGCCTCTCCTCAACGGGTTTACTATGGCTCTCGATTAGGGTAATAATGATTCACCCCTCGGTCCCCCTCTTCTGTGCCCTGACCCCTCTTTACTCTTCAATGTTCTCTTTTTACACAATTCAAGGTTTTCGGCATTCACTTCCCTTTCTTTCACCGTGGCTTGTAGATCAAAGTCTTTCCATTGTACAGAGATTTCGCTTGACCCTCAGTATGACCACTTTGACCTATTTCGCTGGTCCTCCTACAACCCTCTGGTAATTGTAGTTTGGTTCAGATGGGGATCTACCAGAGTCTCTTGAGTTTAGCACCCACGTAGTGCCAGTCTCCCCGTTAACACTTTTACAGTTCATTTAAAGTTCATTGAACATGGTTCAAACTTGCCACTCCTTCGATTTTCACTCAACACAGCCCGGTTCTTATCGGTTCTCCCCTCGACTCACCGGCTGTGATGAACCGCTCGTCTTTTGGCTTCTTTGGAGTCAAGGCCGGTACCATGGGCGCGGGAGCCTCACTCTTCTTGCTTATCAGCATAGGTTTGCACTGTGTACCGTTGACATCTGCTGCAGAACACTTTTGCTATTGTTCCCGGCCTTAGGCTCTCATCCACGAAGGTTCCACGGATCTGGGATCAAAGAGGCAAGGTCCCTTCTCTCCTCCACACCCTCTCGATTCCTAACGCTTTTCTCCTTCGCTTGAACTGCCACGCTCGGTTCGCCATCTGGTCGTGTTGTCTGCTGTGCTCCCCCTGCTTGTACTGCGCTTTTTTGCTCCACCTTTTATCCCTGTGCGGAAAAGGGAGGGCTGTCAGGTGTGTGTGATTTAAGTCAATTACCTGACTTTGCCTGACCCTTGTGTCGGGACATGTCAGGTAAACAGTTTTACTACAAGACCGTTGTGCAAAGGTGTTCGTATCGGACAGGGGAGTTAGAGAATTTGAGTATCCTATGGGGGAGACTTGAGAAATGGACGAAAATGACTGGGATGGAGAACAGAACATAGGGGATTGTGGGAACGGTAGTATTCTGTCAATGCAGTATATTGAGATTTCGGGAAAGAATAGAAGGGCGTGAAGGAGAATGATGGGGAGTATTTGGAGTGGGAACAGGAAAGTAAGGATTCTGAGAAAAGATTGTTTCTGAATACAACAGGGTGTGTAATAGATTCAGCTAAGGTGGAGGGGATGGTGGTTTCTCGAAAGGGAAGTTTATCTGGTTGAAGGGAGGCCGATTTACTACAGCCCATAAAAGCCTCGGGGACCTTGTCCTCCTCGTCCCTTTCTCTGGTACCGTACTGCATCTCACCTGGGGCATTTCCCAGAGTACACCCTGGGCTCCCCTACCCAGATGATCCTGCCTCGCTCGTCCGCCCCCAGGGCTGGGATCTGAGAGCGCCAGCTGTTCACTGGCCGCTTGAATAAGGGATTCATGAGGTTGACCTGGGAGAACACCCTCAGGTTTCTCACAGTGCTGATACACAAACCTGGCGAATCAATGCTTGACTGCGTCTGCTACAGATTGCGCTCTATGACCAATCAATGTGTGGATCAGCCCTGTACTAATGACAGACCTATACAATACACCTACTAACTCATTCACCGCAGACGTGAATACATACATCTCACTCACACAGGCAGAGACACACACACATTTTATAGTTGATAGTCTATTCACTGCAAGCCTGAACTCAAACCTCTCCCCCACACACACATACATACTCCCAGACAAGCACACACACACACACACACACACACACACACACCCCTCTTACCTTTAAGGCATCTGGGTTTGCAAAGTAAGTGGTGCCTCCAAAGCATATGGGCAGCCAGAGATCTATGAATTGGGCAGCCATGTGGCTCAGTGGCAAGTAGCTGACACCAATCTCCTGCTCTTTCATGTCAGCAGCTTTGCCAAATCTTTTGACAAGCCATGTGACCTACAGGGAAAGAGGAAGAAAAGAGGATACACACATTGAGCAACTGTGCACTGCAAAACCAATTCATTTCTGGATGAGCTAGTGGTTTGCCCATTTAGAGCTTTGCAGCAAGATACAGGTTTGGAACATTTTCAGGCTTTCTGGGACTAACCACACGGTCACAGACTACCGACAGCACCTGTAAGAAAGCTTTGTACAACTTGCTTATTTCTTGGCAAATTCAGTCCCATGATCCACAGCTGTTAATGCAAGTTTGGACTCAATCTATCAGGCTTCTAAAACTATGTTTATGATTCCAGCACTAGGTCACTCCTTGCTGTTCAATGGGAGTGGAAGCACTCAGGTACTGACCCTGGCCACAATCACACTGCCAGTGGTGGGAGAGCATGACATAGGCACCCTTTTAAGTACGTAGGTGTTCAGACAGACTCTTTTTGCAGCAGCGGGCCTGGGGGATTATAAGATATGATATGATAGACTGAAGGCCAGGGTTCATCATGAACTCTTTAACTGGTTGAGCCCTAACCAGTTGCGTCCCAGATAGGATCAGCCCCACCGTTGTTACATGTAACGCATCATTGTATTTATACATTTCACATGTGTGGTATTTATTGACTGTACAGGGCACTTCTCAATGAACCCCCCATTCCACCTCCACTTCCACAGCCGTTGACCCCTGACAGTATTAGGACTGCATGTAAAATGGTGAGTGCACTCTGCAAATGGCCAAAGGCGGCGGTATCACACACTCTGCAAGATGTTACCATCTGCATGTGACAGATGCACCCTCACCCACATCCCCTGGCCTGCTAACTCAAGATTCAAAGGCACTGTAAGAAAGTAACCATTGTCCTGCTCATTTCAATAAATATTAGCTAGCTACTGAAGGCAGTGCCCCTACTGGCATTGGCTAGGGAAAATGTAAATGAATAAACAACATACAAGTGCTAATGGCAGAATGCTTAATTTGATTATGTGTGTCTCATTTCTCAAAGCCTCATATAGAGTGCTGCTGTGGGTCCTCAGGCTCTTATTGAAAGGCATACCAGCAGGTAATTATTTGACGTCTCTAAGGGGCAAATCCTGATAACGTGTGCCACCCCGCGCCCCCACTACTTGGGTACGTGTAGAGACGTTTTGGCCAGATGGTGATCCTTCCTCGCCTTATTCGGGACAGTCGTTTAACAGTGAACCCTGCAGGAACATGATGGCAGTGTTAAGCAAAAGTGGCCTGAGCTTCATAAAGCGATCCTATGACTTCACTAACCTTAAAAGGTGTGTCGCATTATGTCAGCACCCAGCTACTGATGAGTTGTTTAAATTTAATAGCTTATCAAATGGGAGGGAGTACGTGTTTCTGCGATTCTGGAAAGAGAATTTGCAACATCTGTACCTAGTTACCAGAGCATTAATAAAAGCCTGGCTCACAGCAAATCCAAAGAAATGTCACTTGGCGCGATCAGCAGTCAAATATCTTGGATCTTTTGTAGATAATGGGCTGGTTCAACCCCAAACGGAGAAAGTTAAAGTAGTCAAAGGAACCTCAATGCATTTATTTATTTATTTATTTGTATAGCGCTCCAGGCCCAGGGGCATCCAGGCGCATTGCTTAGGTTACATAGCAGGAATACAGGCATAAACAGTGGGGATAGCATACAGTGTTAGAAATAGCAGGAATTTACAGTCATGTACAGGAACACTATTAAGTGATCATAGCGCAGAGGCAACTATAATACAAACTATACAAGTATATACATATTCATCTTTATACATTAGGCGAGTTATACAGTTAGTGACTACCGTGTCAATTAATACATGGGCAGGTCTTGTGCGGTCAGCCAAGCTTTGAACTTTGGCTTGAAAGCTAGGAACGAGGGTTCAGCTCTAAGAGGGTTAGGAAGTGAGTTCCATAATTTCGCAGCCAAAACTGGGAAGCTGATCCCCCCTGATCTTTGTAGCAATAATAACCAAAAGCAAATAAAGACCTAGGAGCCTTTTGGGGTTTAGCAGGATATTAAAGACGTTTCATTACAAATTATGCATCCATCAAGAAGAACATCAATTGTGCTTTGATAAGCTCAAGCATATTCTCTTTAGTGAACCTGTGTTGAAAGTGGCAGGTTTCAACAGGGAATTCCTTCTACAGACGGATGCATCACACATTGGCTCGGGGGCAGTTCTTTCACAAGATCAAGATGGCATTGAACCTCCTATTCTTTACATCAGTAGAAAAGTGTTCCCACAAGAGAAAAACGATGCCACTATTGAATTAGAGGCCCAGGCAATAAAGTGGGCAATAACCTATCTCAAATACTATATGACAGGTTCACAGTTTAGGTTGGTCACTGATAACACTCCATTAACATGGATGAGCCTTCACAAAGACACAAATGCAAGAAACATGCGCTGGTTCTGAGATTTACAGCCCTATTGTTTTACAGGAGAATACAGAAAATAAAGAGAATAGGGTAATATGGACTTCCTTTCCCATTTTCTAATAGGTACTGAGATAGCCAGCAGCATTAGGGGAAGGGTATGTGATGAATTCAGTGGAGTCATCACAGATCTCCCAGCATTAGCCTCCTTTTATGTGCTCAGGGGACAGCAGCCACTTTCTGATCCTGACCCTGTGGTCGGCTATATGAGTGAGTATCACATGGGAGGAGACAGCCTACAGGGAAACGTCATGGCTTCATTGGAGGAGACATGATATCCCCCTTTTGCCTATGAAGAAAACCCCTTGATACCCAATACCCTAATTGCCTATTGACATGCATCTATACCTCCCTTTAGGGAAAATAGAGAAACTTTTTCCCAAAAACTTTTTGGCCAAACTCCCATCCCTGGTCTAAAAGGTAAAAGCTCCAAAACGACCTTTTCCAGTTCTAATTATTTGCCATATAGGACTGGCTCATCAGTAGGAGCCACTGAAGGAGATTTGCAAGTCATCTGTATCGGTTAACCTCAATGTACTCCAATTCTGACAATCACCTAATTACTGGGGCAAGGAGGATGAAGGGAACAATGCAAAGCAGAAGGAGCCTCAAGCTCAATGAGCGTTGTAGTTGTTTTCAGAAAGCACCTGTGCACAAGAAATATGAAGATCAAAAACAAATTCTAAGAGGCTGCTCCTCTTTTGGAGAATTCGCTGCACCTCTCTGCGAGGCTTGTGGAACTTGGAAGCACGAACCGGTGCAGCGCAGTCAAGGAGCTCCCCAGAATGAAATGGAGTAGCACTCTGTGAGCAGGACGTTCGCAGACACGCCAGGAGTCAAAGGAAGACTCCTGGGCTTTTGGCAACCAAACAAAGCAGCATTTCACCTACCGCGACCTGAAGCAAGACAGACCTGCTGAAGTGAAGCTGCAATAGAACCCGGAATAATGTGAGAGCAGTCCAGAGTTGAAAGCAGGTGGAAAAGCCTTGCTGTGTAAGCGCAACCGGGTCAAAAGACACCATACAGAGCCGGTGAGTTGTCCCAAGCAAAGTGGCGACCCTGGGGCGTTTCGCCGACCGCCAAATTCAAACTATAAACAGTAAAGTCGCTGAAAGAGAGGCATTAAAGAGACTGATTGAAAACCAAGAAGGCATATTGCAAATAAGGATCCCAGCCATATATGAGTGTATGGAATTCAGATATGGGGGGAACCAGAGTGCATTTTGAATCAACCAGATGTACAATACTAAAGGCGATATATGAAATTATGGCAGTAAAAGAGGAAATGTTACCTGTGAATATAAGAAGTCCTGGCAGGCGAGGAAACCAGGCAGGTTACAAGTGCATAAGAAGTTCTGGCAAGGGAGCATAAAAGGCAGTTGCAAATCTACAGGAAGTCAAAAGAAAGGATATAAAACTGTTTGCTAAACAAGAAGAAACATTTGAAAGAAGGAACTTCAGGGTAAGTAGCTTTGTAACTAACAGGATTGTTGTGGACCAAGAAAGACACAAAGAACTTTTAGACGAAGAATCGTTGGTATTGAAGAAGAATCCAGGGGAAGAGAATCCCCCTCTAGAACCAAGGCACTTTTACTTTGTAGAACTTTTATGTTGGAGCAGTTATATCTTTCCTTTATGGGTTTTTTTTGCAATCACCAGGTCAAAGACATTTCCCTTTTCACCTTATAGTTTGGTTTGCAGTGCGAGGGTCAGGATAGATGCTTTGGACACAAGGACAGTTTGGATTGTTACATCCTGACTTGGACAGATCCTTAGTTGTTGGTTATAGGTAGGGACATTCCTTTTAGAGTAGGGTCAGAGCGGCCTTTTCCCAACTCTTTTTGTTTTAATAAAAATCTTTAACCAAAACATGGCAACTTTGTGTCCCACTTTCATTTCTGCTTCCTCACACTTGTCTCTGAGTCAACGGCCTTGAAGCTTCATTTGGGTTTTATAGACCTTCAAAATATTCCCCACCTTCTGAAATGATGAAAGAAACCTTCCGCTATTAGATTGTCCTTGTTAAGGTGGATTTCGAAACTCTGACCTTGTGGGCAGAAGTTTAGGGGGCCACCCTAGATTAGTGGAATGGGGGAACCTTCTGGACAAACCAGACCAATCTATGGTGGCGTGGCAGGCGGTCAAGACAACGTCTCAGGAGGGGCAAGAGTGATCGGAAGCCCACAATTTTCACATAAGGTAAAGCTTCACAGATTACAAAAAACATGTATTATTGGCCTCAGAACTAAGCACGAATAAACCACAGTAATAATAAAATAGTTGCCACACACACTTTTCACTATGTAACATATATACAAAATGCGTTTTGCCTAATGCTGGTGAAACGGGATCTTTGAGGTCAATCCCGGTCCTATGCAGTCCAGCCCTAAGAAGTGAGGGGCCTTATCTTATGCTCAAAGTACAGCAGTGTGTTAACAACTCACTGTCATGCGTAAAGCGAAAAGCGGATTCTCTTCAGGGAGCTGTAGCTGTTCAGGAAGGGGGTTGAAGCGATAAAGAATAAGGCCTGACTCCTTGAGGAGGGTCTACCCTTGCAGTTAGAGCAACGTTTGGACTTCGGCAATAGCTGGAGAGCGCAGGCTAGCCCAGCCAAGGTGAGTATCTTTTCAGGGATTCTCATGCATAAAAAACAGATGGATGTGCCAGTGGGACACCGGTAAGTGATTTAAGTACTCACCAACCCTCGACACAGTCTGAACCAAACTTTGACAGTCTAGTCCACTTCACTGGTAGGTTTCACCCCTGCAGTTATAGGACGTTCCGGCTCTCAGCGGCTGCGGAATGGTCTATGGTCCGTGGCAGGATAGTAGCCTTTGCTCAGCTCTTGAAGAAAGGAGAAGGATAGTTCTGGTGTAGCACATCTCAGGACATGGCGGGGCAGGCCTGCAGGCACTTACAGCGACAGTCATCAAAGTTGTGCGGCACAGGGACCGCAAATGCTCACAGCGTGGTCCACTCTCATAAATCGCGACCCAGGTGAGCTAGGATAATGCGTTTTGGCGGGAAAGGGACCAGGGCCACAAGTAAGCAATTCCCAAATTCCCGAGTCTCAACTTGGGACGGTGGTGCTCCTGTATGATAACCCGTGTTGGAGCTGGTCAGTTCGCTGGATGGCCCAGAAACACTTCTGAAGAGGATCTTTGCGAGGGTGAGCAGGAGGTGCTGAGAGTAGTTGGTCCCACTACTCCAAAGCGTCGAAGTGCACTTGCAGGCATTCTTGGTATGATACAAAAGCAGAAGTCCGACGGGACAACAGCGGGGTCAGGGTGCCAAACCTTCCAGCACATCTCTGCCGGTTCCACAAGTCTTCTCTTTCATTCAGGATACTTGGCTGCTTCTGTAGTTCGGTGTGAACTTCAGGTGATCGACTTGAAATGGATTTGAGTGCCTTCTCTTATACAAGATTTGTTTCACGCTCAAATCTAGGATAACCAATGGAAGATCTGTTCTTGTATGCACACCAGGCATGGGCCAATCGTGGACCACAGCGGTTGCAGTCATTCAGGCCTACCAGACATACTGGCACCAGTAGTTTGATTTGGACCAGATAGTCCAAACCCTCTTCCTGGGCAATAGCACACGTGACATGCAGGAGCCCGCTAAAGCTGAGGTTTTTGCAGGAGGCTGCATGCCCAAATAAGGAATACCCGGGTCTCTTGACCTGGGTGAAGACAAAGGGACTACATGGCCACAGGACAGAACAAAAGACTTTGTGGCACGTCCATTTTCAAAACTGGCAGAAGTCTTGGGCCAAACGCGGCATGGTATTTTGACCATGAAAAACCATAAGCAAGTAGCTTTCCATCCTCTGATTTTGCAAAATCATATGGCCCTGGTCACTATCCTGCCTTCGCAGTGAGGTGATTGTGCCCTGATCGGTTCTGAATGCTCCATTTATGCTCCTGACCATTCAAGTAATGTAACCCATATCATCTCACACATCTGCAAGAGCGCAGTGGCCATCCACCGAGAGGACACTGACACAGGTGGATCTTGTGGTACCGGCACACTGGATGACTAGGCTCTTTAGGCGCTTTCATAATACAAGGTGTCCTGATTTTATTGTCAAGCCTAATTAATGCTTATTGTGCATCTCTACTTATGAAGCAAGTAATCAACCCAAAAAGTGTTTCAAATAAAGGGAAGCTTCTAGAGAAATTGATGCTCCTGCAAGGATCAGAAAAAATCTCCCAAGGGATTCATCTTTGCTATCTGGAAATGACGATTGAGGGCTGTTCTGAATGAGCCTAAGAGGAGGGTAAATGTGGAATAAAAACAGAATTCAGCGTATATTATAACGCGTACACCTAGGAACTTGGTATAGTATTCCTACGCCTGACTGCTTTGACAACCTTTTTGAATTGATTCATGTTGAAGCAAGAGAAGGAATGTATTCACTGCACGCTAATATTCTGGCACATTCGTACAAATATAAATTGTAGATTACTTACAAGCTGTGTATTTAAAGGAGGATACAAACCGATAATGCCTCCCACTTCTGCTTGTTTGCAGGGATGGGCTTTAAAAGTATGTAACTTCCTTTGCCCCGCTGCAATGTTTATCTATGCACTAACCATGTAAGCGACCTTGGATACCAGAGTTTAAATGTAACACCAATCCGCTAATTAATAAGCTATGTTACACTTCAATGAGATCATAGAAACCTCCGCTCACTATGTATATGACTACAAATGTAGAAAAGCTTGTTGGACTCTAACCCTGTTATGTACAGGGTCTCTCTGTTTGTTTTGCATTTGCTTCCCACTACAGAGTGGAAAAAAGATTATCCTGAATTGGTCTGACCTAAAATGATCTTGGCATTTGATTTATGCAACACCAGTGAATTAGGGGCCTAGGTGGGGTACTAGGAGAACCCCCTGTTGACCCTTGCTTAGTCCTCATCTCATGGCACTGGAGGGTCATGTGGATGCAACATCTCCCTTTGTTTAAGAGACTCAGCTCTTGCTCAGGCAAATGTAAAAATAAATATTAAAAGTGATACAAAGTGCCCCTTATCATCCACTGTTAGGGAGAATTCTCTGTTTAGGCTGAATTTCCTAACCTAGTGAGTCCCCCAGCAGCTTTGCTGGATTTCTGGAGTTTGTTTTTTCCATCCTGCCAAGAGTGAGACTCTTTTTCTCCCACTCTTGGACATGAATGTGGGTAATGCCTTTGAATGTCAATGTGTTCTATGTGCTATGGGGTCTTTTAGTCCATAGGGTCTCATATGTTTTGCTATGTGTGTTACACCGCACCCTCCGTGCCGTAACACAGGAGCGTCCTAGCGGACCTCCCTCATAGACTCCTTACCCGGGGACTGACTACTGTCTCCCCGGGCATGTAAAGTCACCATTGGCTTTACTAGACCTAAATTTACTAACAGAACTAGTACAAACCATCCTATTGTGGACGTACTAGTAGGGGTAATTCGATTACTCCTAGGTCTGTTATTCGAGGGGGCATTGTCCCGTCCCCCCTCGTCGAGTTTTGGCTGGTGGCAGTGGAAACTACTTGTTATGTTCGACCCCGAATATAACCCTATGGGTTTCTTCCCATTGTTGGAGATTGATACTGTTTCTCGTTAATCTCTAACATACCTCCGGTCTACTTATCTTAAATAAGTCTATCGGATGGTATTTTCTGCCAGAACTCGAATTTTTAAAATGGCGTTTGTGTTTGTCTCTGTGACTCCTAAACCAAAGGTTGAGCCCTTTGTTCCACTTTTGGCGGGCTTCTGTACAGAGACCCTCCAAAGTGGTGCCATTCTGTCTGGGTTACCACAGAGGTGTGGGAGGGGGTTTAGGCAACCTGGACCGAGTTGCCGTGCCAACTCCGGTCGCACTCTGGTGTGATTGGCCCAAGTGGTGAGCCTCCCCGCTCACCACTTCGCGTGTTTTGAGTGACAGCTAGGCTGAATGAATGGGGGTTTTCTGCATAAAAGCAGGGCTTTTGGGACTGGATCTTCAGAAGTCGCCACAGGACCTAAGAATCCGACGAGGGTAAAGCTGAGCCGACCTGCAACGACGACACCTCCGGTGGAGCCCTGCTGAACCGACTCACCACTTCCCGACGACAGAGGAGATCTCCCTGCCGGAGAGTCTCTTCCACTGACTGGTGGGAACAACCAGTCCCCTTTGCTTTTTCTTCGCCTCAGGACGCAGTGGTCGAATTGCCCGTGCAGAGCACCTCGGCAACCGGATAGCCACTACCCGTGTACCGCGACCAAAAGGTGGTGCCTTGTGACGGAGCACTCCGCGGCTGGTCTCTTCCCTGGTGGTGCAACGATCTTCAACTTTCCTTCGACGACGAGATCATCTCTTGTCTTGGCAAAGACCGGACGTGCATCCACCACCAGGAACAACTGCCCCCGCCGGAGCTGTCTCTCCACAATCAAGGTACTGTGTCTGTCTGGCTTCCCTTGTTGCCGGATAGAGTGAGGTGTCTTAATCCTCGCCTCTCCATAGGGTCGTCTCCAAGCTTTCTCTAGCGTGTTGTTCTGAACTGGTCCAATCTGCCGATAACAATTTGCTTCAAAGACTTGAACGCATTTCCACTAAGATACTTTTTGGGACATATCGCCTTGCCCCTCTCCGAGTGGGCCTGGCCTCTGAACTTTATGATCTACCGTGGTTCTTGCCTTCTTGCCTTGCATTTGTCCGTAAAGTATTGGAACCGTGTTGATTTCGTAACCTGCTTATTTTTCTCTCCCGTCCTAACAAATACTAGAGTGCCATCTAGATTGAAGCATACACCTCTGTCTGCAAATAAGTGATGCTGGTAAACCTAGACATGTCGAACTATTGTTAGGGGGATTGATCTTTTTCTTCGTAGAGTAATTGTAATTGAAGTGTTTGCCGTAATAGTGCCAGAGTGTTTTCTATAGATGTGTCGTTATAAATAAATACCTTTATATCTTTACACTGAAGCCTTGTTGCGTGTTTGCTTGTTTTACGGTGTAGAATTGCCCTATGTTTTATACTCCACATACTGCCTAACTCTTCTTGAGGGAAGTCTGACTGCTCAGCCACAGCTACCAAGTGAATCTGTGTGGTACAGACTGCTACCAAGTGGCTTTACTGCCAAACACCTGTAGTCCTAAATCTTTTGCAGTGGTCCCAGAGGGAACTGCACAGGTTTCCGCCTAACACTGGTGTAAAAACGGTGGGATTTGTATCGAGTATACAGTTTAGAGTGCTTTTCGACACTTTAGGATAACTAACCACAAAGCTTAGCACTAAAAAGCAACTTTCAAAAACATGTCTACAATGGAAGCTTACAGTCAAGAATCCTTGTCAGGTGAAAATACTGAGAGTTTGCGAGCTCTCTGTAGACAAGAGAATCTTTCTGTAAGGGGCAAGAAGTTGGAACTAATAGAGAGATTGCTGGCGAACCAAAGTCTGGGTACTGGTTCAGAGGAACCAATCTCTCCAGCAAATGTAGATAACAGTGATGGTGTTGATCTAAATCATAATTCTGATGATAGCGATGAAGAGGCTGAAGAGGAAGGAGAGGCTAACGAAACTGTTTCCCCTGCTCCTCTACCTGCCTTACCAGCTGTACCTACGGGGCCCATACCAGGTCCCACATGTAACCCTGCTTATTTTGAACTTGAAAAAATGAAGCTCGAATTAGAATACAAACGGTTCTTGGCTCAATCTGAACGAAACCAAGAGCTCGAGTTCAGACGGATGAATGCCCAGGCTGAGCAGAAGCAAGCTGAGTTAAGAGTCTGGGAAATGGAACTTAATCACGAGTTAGAGATGAAAAAGTTGTCTATGGAAAATGCTTCTCTCTCCTCTGGTTCATCTAGGAGCTCCAGTCCCAAAAGACCCCGGATGCCGAAGGAATTAGTGGGTATGTATGAACCGAGATTGGATGTGTTGGATTGGTTAAAACTGTTTGAGTACCATCATGGGCTCCAGGACATCACCGGGAATGATTTACTTCCCTGGTTGTTCTCTAGGCTCCCTCCTGTTGCGACTGATGTGGTAATGGAGTTGGGGGAGGCGGATAAGACGGATTATAGAAGTGTGAAACCAGCTTTGATAGCTAGGTTCGGCAAGACCCCTTCCCAGTATCTTAAGAGGTGTAGAACCCTCAAAAAGCATGATGGTACCCCTTGGGCTACCTGGGTGAGTGAAGGGTTGAAAACTTAGAGGGATGGATTAAGGGTTACAAAGTGAACACTTATGAAGGTATGAAGAATCTTTTTATGTTGGAGTCTATTTATGATGCCTGTTCTCCTAAGCTCAGACAGCACTTGGCTGATTCAAGGGAGTTAGATTCCCAGAAGCTAGCTAGGGCTGCTGACTTGTGGGTTGCCAACAGGGCTACTCATAAGGATTCTGGGGCAACTCAGAAAAAGGATGAGGGAAAACAGCCTAAAAAAGACTCAAAAGAGAATTTGAATAACTCAAATTCCAAAGAGGGCCCCCAACAAAACCAGAAGGGTAAGCCACCGGGAAAACCACAGCAGAATAGTGTGTCTTCTGGTGCCAAACCGGAAGGAGGCCAGAACAAGCCACCATTCCAGAAAGCATTCGGTAAATGCTTTGTTTGCGGCTCAACTGACCACGTGAAAGGAGATTCCAGATGTAAGGGTAAACCTTCAGGGGTCCAGCTTGTCTCCTTAGCCTTCGCTCCAGAGGAGGAAGTCCAAATGGCAAGTGGAAACTTTCTACTGCTGGCCGACGAACCCATTGGAGTCTCAGCCAGCGTTTCTTTAGTATCTCTGGGATTGTGGGAACAACAGAATTTAGATGTCTATAATTCTATCCCCGATAATACTAAAGAGTATTATAAGGACAGTGTCCAGGTGAATGGTCAGGAGACTCCTGCCATTAGGGACACTGGGGCCAGCATAACTGTGGTGGACAAATCGTTTTTTCAGGCTGAGGATGTTGCTAAGGCACCCAAACGCCTCACCAAGTAAGCTGGAGGGCCTGTGCAGATGCTTCCCCAATTACCAGTTCTCATCCAGTGTAACGACATGACTGTGAAGATACCTGTCAGCATACAGAGTGAGGTACCAGGACGCGTACTGTTGGGTAACGATTTGAAAACTCTCGGAGTTGTATCGCATACTCCCAGACCTCCTAGTAAACGGTTACAGGAGCTAACCAGACCCACAAGAGAAAGGACCATGCGCGGTACTCTCCAGGAGATGATGAAGAAAGAAATCACTCCTGCTCCACTGGAATTGTCGGCCGCTGTCTCGAAGAAAACAGAAGCGAAAGGGAAACCTAAGACTTATGCCCCAAAACCAGCAGCCAGCATTCCAGTGCAGCCAACACGGACTTCCCCGCGGTTGTCCAAAGTTACACCCGTAACTCCACCTCCAGCCAAGGCTGAGAGGGAGGTACAACCCTGTGTGGTAGAATTAGACTCTGAGGAAGAGCTAATGGAAGGCCAGGAACTCATTGGAGATCTGGATCCTGTTGACCATCCTGAGCTGCAGTCTTTACTGGCAGAAGGTTGACCCAGCAGGGCCGACTTCAGTAAGGGACAGAGAGAATGTCCAACTCTGGAAGGTCTTCGCCACCAGGCAGAAGCTGTCATGATCTCTGCTTCCAAAAGGTCAGGGTTTTCCCAACTCCCTTGGAAGCAGATCCATAACCCAGGTTCCGGGTGCCAACCAGTCCCAATTGGGACCTTTTGGACCCAGTCCTGGCGCCAGTGGCACCAGGCTCATAAATATGCCCAGTCCCAGCGCTGGAAGCGCCGGGCTCATAATGCTTGGGTGGACTTACCTTCAGCAGACCATGCTGCTTATTTGCCTGCCAGTTGAGCCTCTGATCCTCTTCTGTTTGGAACTACTTTTCCTGTTGGGTGGGGCTGGAGCCACTCCCTAGATTCAGAACACTGGAACTCTTCTGGAAGGCAGGAACTCTTTTCTTACCAGGAACTCTTTTCTTACTTAGGCGTGGCTGTGGAAGGAGACAACTAAGCACTACAGGAGGCTATTTAAACCACACCCGGTGGATGAATCTTGCTTTGCGTTATTCTGCAACCTCTGCAGCAGAACGCTCATCGTGTCTTCTGCATCCGGTCCTGGGCCTAAGGAAAAAGGCTTACTATCCTGAATCCAGTCTTCAGCAACACCTATAAAGACAAGAAAGAACAGGTTAGCATTCCGGCATCTGAAAGGCAAAGGCTTACCATCCTGAATCCAGTCTTCAGCAACACCTATAAAGACAAGAAAGAACAGGTTAGCATTCCGGCATCTGAAAGGCAAAGGCTTACCTACTCTTCGTATGCTCCGGAGGCCTTCGGCGCTGCATCCCGCATCTGAAAGACAAAACAAGGTGCGTTTAAAGACATTGGGGAACTTTAATACTCACGTGCCATTACTCCTTTCCACATCTAATCCAGTGGGTATTCCGGCACCCTGCAGCCGCTCCGAACTCGTACCTGCAAAATAAAAAGACAGTTAGAGCGCATAGTGAAGCAGGCAACAAGCGCTTACTTACGTGCTTCCAGGCGCTTCTATTCATCACACAGGCTCCATCTTCAACTCACTTCAGCCCGTCATCCGCCATCGCCGGAACCCTGCAAAACAAGAGACATCATTACTAAAGACTTTAAAGACATTTGAATGACTCGAAACTTACCGTTCGTGCAGTAAACGACGGACAGCAGTCCTCTGAAGTCAAGAGGCCTGCGCTATCTATCCAGTGAAGAAACTGATTACAGCACCCTGCCCCGAGGCAGATGGAGAGTTCGGCATTCACTTACCTAAGGTGAGAGCGTTAACCTTTGGGGGTCTGCAGGAGAGGAGAAGAGGAAAGAGATAGGGACACCCCAATAACCCCAGTTCATTAACCCCATATTTTCTATCTGCAGACATCTTACTCTACACGTCAGGCATACAGTGCACAGAGGTCCAGCCCAAAGAGCCGCCCGGGTGCTACACATCACCTTTGAAGATACAGTAGTCGCCCAGTCAAGACCGGCGCCTCTGCGAGAATCAGGTGAGCGTTACAGAACGCAAAGCCTACCGCAAAACTCTCGCCCAGGCGCTATGGAAACCTCGGATACTGACCCCCTAGCCCGGTTACTTGGGGAACTAAGGGCAGAAGTGCATGCAGCTTGTCAGGAAACGAATGCTCTAAGAAGGGAACTAATTATTTCCAAGGAGAGAACAGACAATCTTGCTAGACAAGTGCTACAGTCACAAGCCGGACAGACCCCGTTACCCGCATCAGGGGCAAATCTTCCTTCAACATCCTCTATGAATCCAGTGCAGATCAACCTACCTGGGAATGTACCTCTGGCTCCGCCCGAACGATTTTCTGGTGACCCAAAGAGGTTTGCAGTATTTATCAATCAGTGCCGGTTGCACTTCTTATGCCGGCCAGCAGCCTTTCCAACTGATCAAGCAAAAGTAGCTTTTGTACTTTCGTACCTTAGTGGCAATGCGGCAGACTGGTCGATCCCTCTAGTTAATCAAGATGATCCGGTTCTCCATGATTTTCAAGCCTTTCAGCTTAGTATGGAAAAACTGTTCGCAAGACATTCACAGGGGCAGGCCTTGGACAATGAGCTTCTTTCGTTGCAACAGGGTAATCAAGACCTTTTGGCTTATATTGCATCTTTCAATAGACTAATAGTGGAAACTCAATGGCCTGAGGACAAAAGGATTACGCTGTTTTATAGAGGTCTACGTGGAGAGCTCAAAGACGTTTTAGCCCAAGTAGTGAATCCCCCACAAGACTGTTTGGATTATATAGACTTGGTCGTTCAAATTGATCACAGGCTGCAGAACAGGAAGGCCGATCGTTCCAAGTTTGATGCTCGAGTATTTTCCAAACCGCCAACTCCTTCCAAAGGAGTAGACTCCGGGGAACCCATGCAAATAGGGGGTCTGAAAGGTCCTCTAACACAAAGGGAGCGGGAAAGGAGGAAACAGTTGCAATTATGCCTATATTGCGGAAACTCAGGGCACTTTCTTCGAGACTGTCCGGTGAAACCTGCCAAGAAGGCAGTAGGAGCTGCAGTTACCAAAGTTACAAACTCTGAGCAGGGAAACGACCTCGCCCGACAAGAATAGAGGTCCTCTTGCCGAGCGTGAAAACCAGTTCCGTGACCTCGCATTTCGTGATACCTATGGTCCTCATTAGCCCTGATAATCTGGATCGATTACATGCAATTGAAGCTTACGTCGACAGCGGTGCCATCGGCAATTATGTGGATCATGAAATGGTTTTGAGGATGAATCTAACTCTTTGTCCCAAGGCTGTAAAGGACGTCATTACTACGGTGGATGGTACGGAGATAGCCTCCGGGCCAGTAACGCATACCACTCAAGAGGTGACGCTAGTAAGTCAAGTTGGACACCATGAGAAGATCGTGATCGATGTGATCAAGGCCCCTCAGTTTCAGATTATTCTAGGAATACCTTGGTTAGAGAAACACAATCCTCTGATCGATTGGCGAGCAAGAACGGTCCAGTTTCCAGAATGTGTCTCTACTTGTCACCCTCCACCTGGTGTTGCACTGGCCACAATTTCTTCAGAGACTCCCCAGTTACCTCCCGAATACCTAGAATACCAAGATGTTTTCCGGACGGATCAGGCTAACTCTCTTCCTCCTCATAGGTCTTATGACTGCCAGATAGACCTGATACCTGGATCTACTCCTCCTTGTAGTAGAATTTATGCCCTCACCGAGCCTGAGAACCTTCACCTTCGACAATACCTGGATCAATACCTGGCAAATGGGTTTATTCGTCCTTCCAAGTCCCCTGCTTCTTCAGCTTTGTTCTTCGTTCCAAAAAAGGAAGGAGACCTTAGAACTTGTATCGATTATCGCTCCCTGAACCAGATCACCGTTAAGAATAGATATCCGTTACCTTTGATCCCTGAACTCCTGGACCAAGTCAGAAAAGCATGCATATATACAAAGCTGGATCTTAGAGGAGCTTACCACTTGGTACGAGTAAAAGAGGGCGATGAATGGAAGACGGCCTTCCGCACCAAGTATGGGCTATTTGAATATCAGGTCATGCCCTTCGGACTTTGCAATGCCCCGGCCGCCTTTCAATATTTTATGAACGATGTCCTCAGAGAGCTCATAGATGTATGTGTTGTTGTTTACATTGACAACATCCTCGTTTATTCTTCATCGGAATCTGAACATCGGAAACACGTGAAAATGGTCCTCGAAAGATTGCGTCAACACAAACTTTTCGCTAAGTTGGAAAAATGTGTTTTCAACGTGACTGAAGTTGAATTCTTGGGATTCATATTATCACCTGGCGGAGTGCGTATGGATTCAAAGAAGGTCGATGCAGTTCTCAAATGGCCATCACCATCCTCCGTAAAAGGTGTGCAAAGCATGTTAGGCTTCGCTAACTTTTACCGCAGGTTTATCCCCGAATTCTCTCGAATAGTCCAGCCCATCACTGCCTTGTTAAAGAAAAACAAACGTTTTGAATGGTCTACCGAGGCGGAACAAGCTTTCCAGGATTTGAAGACTAAATTTATCTCTGCACCAATCTTAAAACACCCTCGCCCCGAACTCCCCTACATCGTGGAAACTGATGCTTCAAGCCTTGCCATGGGGGCAGTTCTATCACAAAAGGACCCGGTAACCAATCAGTTGCATCCCGTGGCATGTTGGTCCCGCAAATTCTCGCCTCCTGAAATCAATTACACGATTACTGACAAGGAACTTCTGGCTATCAAGTCTGCCTTTAAGGCTTGGCGGCATTATCTGCTGGGGGCCCGACACACCGTTACTGTGATTACGGATCACCGAAACCTGCAATATTTGAAGACCGCAAAAGCCCAATCCTCTAGACAACTCCATTGGGCATTATTCTTTGCCGAGTTTGACTTCATAATTACCTATCGACCTGGTACAAAGAACGGTAAAGCCGATGCCCTTTCTCGGATGGGAGTGGAAGAACACTTGGTCAACCCTAAACCTGTACCAATCATTCCCGAACAAAGAATTCTGGGTGTAATCGCCACAGAATCCACAGAGGAAGTTAAGGATAAAGCCAGGCAACTTGTAACTCCAGCAGACATACAGAATTGGCATCTGCAGGGAAAGGACTTTGCAGTAAAGGACAACTTATTGTATTTCCAAGAACGATTATACCTACCCAGCACAGATTTACAGAAAAAAGTAATCTCTTGTTATCACGACTCTTTAATGGAAGGTCATCCCGGTATAGCCAAGACCTCAGAAAAGATCAAGCGCTACTTCTGGTGGCCGTCTTGGAAAAAAGATATCAGAGACTTTATAATGTCCTGTGGAGTATGCGCCCAAAACAAGAGTCAAAAGGAAAGACCAGCAGGCCTCTTACGCCCTATTGACATCCCACCTCGCCCTTGGCATAAGCTTTCTATGGACTTCATCACCGATCTACCTCCATGCTCCGGATACAATACGATTCTAGTAATCGTGGACTTATTCTCCAAGATGGCGCATTTCATTCCGCTCAAAGGCTTGCCAACAGCAGCAACTCTGGCCCGAGAATTTCTCGAAAACATCGTCCGACTGCACGGTTTTCCTTCGGTTCTAATTTCGGATCGAGGTAGTCAATTTATTTCTCATTTTTGGCGAAGTTGCTGTCGGTCGGCTCAAATTGATGTGAGACTATCGACCAGTCACCACCCTCAGACCGACGGACAAACCGAGAGGACCAATCAAACTCTGGAACAGTATTTACGCTGCATGCTGCAACAAACTGAAAAAACTTGGAAAAATATCCTTTGGATAGCCGAGTATGCCTACAATAACTCTGTCCATTCGGGAACTGGGAAAACCCTGTTTTTTCTTTTGTACGGCAGTCACCCTCGAACCTCGGAGTTGGATCCCCTCCAAGATCTTGAAACACCAGCAGTAGACTACCTGCATTCTACAATCACCCAAGCCTTTAAGGAAGCTGTTTCTCACCTTCAAAGGGCTAAAGAACAATACAAGAAAGGAGCAGATCAACATCGGAAGGAAGCCCCTCACTATCAAGTAGGGGATCAAGTCTGGTTATCCACCAAATATCTATCTCTAAAAGGGCCACGCACATTCAACCCAAGATACCTTGGTCCCTATTCCATCACTACCATAGTAAACCCAGTAGCGATCAAGTTGGACTTGCCCCCGCACATGAAGATACATCCGGTCTTCCACGTCTCTCTATTAAAACCCGTGCAACCTCAAACCCGACTAACCAAATCTCCAAAACCTATCCTAGTGGATGGAGAACTCGAGTTTGAAGTCAAAAGCATTCTGGACTCCAAGATCTCCAAATCTAAACTATTGTACCTAATTGACTGGAAAGGCTACGGCCCCCAAGAGAGATCCTGGGAACCTGCTGAATATGTCCACGCTCCTCGCCTAATCAAAAGATTTCACCGAACATTTCCTGACAAGCCAAAACCCCCGGAGAAGCCCGGTTTGGGAGGGGCCTTGAGGGGGGGTACTGTCATGATCTCTGCTTCCAAAAGGTCAGGGTTTTCCCAACTCCCTTGGAAGCAGATCCATAACCCAGGTTCCGAGTGCCAACCAGTCCCAATTGGGACCTTTTGGACCCAGTCCTGGCGCCAGTGGCACCAGGCTCATAAATATGCCCAGTCCCAGCGCTGGAAGCGCCGGGCTCATAATGCTTGGGTGGACTTACCTTCAGCAGACCATGCTGCGTACTTGCCTGCCAGTTGAGCCTCTGATCCTCTTCTGTTTGGAACTACTTTTCCTGTTGGGTGGGGCTGGAGCCACTCCCTAGATTCAGAACACTGGAACTCTTCTGGAAGGCAGGAACTCTTTTCTTACCAGGAACTCTTTTCTTACTTAGGCGTGGCTGTGGAAGGAGACACCTAAGCACTACAGGAGGCTATTTAAACCACACCCAATGGATGAATCTTGCTTTGCGTTATTCTGCAACCTCTGCAGCAGAACGCTCATCGTGTCTTCTGCATCCGGTCCTGGGCCTAAGGAAAAAGGCTTACTATCCTGAATCCAGTCTTCAGCAACACCTATAAAGACAAGAAAGAACAGGTTAGCATTCCGGCATCTGAAAGGCAAAGGCTTACCATCCTGAATCCAGTCTTCAGCAACACCTATAAAGACAAGAAAGAACAGGTTAGCATTCCGGCATCTGAAAGGCAAAGGCTTACCTACTCTTCGTACGCTCCGGAGGCCTTCGGCGCTGCATCCCGCATCTGAAAGACAAAACAAGGTGCGTTTAAAGACATTGGGGAACTTTAATACTCACGTGCCATTACTCCTTTCCACATCTAATCCAGTGGGTATTCCGGCACCCTGCAGCCGCTCCGAACTCGTACCTGCAAAATAAAAAGACAGTTAGAGCGCATAGTGAAGCAGGCAACAAGCGCTTACTTACGTGCTTCCAGGCGCTTCTATTCATCACACAGGCTCCATCTTCAACTCACTTCAGCCCGTCATCCGCCATCGCCGGAACCCTGCAAAACAAGAGACATCATTACTAAAGACTTTAAAGACATTTGAATGACTCGAAACTTACCGTTTGTGCAGTAAACGACGGACAGCAGTCCTCTGAAGTCAAGAGGCCTGCGCTACCTATCCAGTGAAGAAACTGGTTACAGCACCCTGCCCCGAGGCAGATGGAGAGCTCGGCATTTACTTACCTAAGGTGAGAGCGTTAACCTTTGGGGGTCTACAGGAGAGGAGAAGAGGAAAGAGATAGGGACACCCCAATAACCCCAGTTCATTAACCCCATATTTTCTATCTGCAGACATCTTACTCTACACGTCAGGCATACAGTGCACAGAGGTCCAGCCCAAAGAGCCAACCGGGTGCTACACATCACCTTTGAAGATACAGTAGTCGCCCAGTCAAGACCGGCGCCTCTGCGAGAATCAGGTGAGCGTTACAGAAGCTCAGGCTGAAGGGCAAGAGCCTGGGAAATACCGGTTGCACTGGGAGGATGGCCTCTTCTACAGTGAACCGACCGAGTCTGCATCTGGAGACTACAAACGACTTGTAGTACCCCAAGACAACAGACCACAGTTCTTGCAGTTAGCCCACGAGATCCTTTGGCTGGTCACTTGAGTTTCAAGAAGACTAAGGCAAGGCTCTCTCTCTACTTCTATTGGCCAAAGATGGGGGCCGAAGTGGAAAAACACTGCAGGAGCTGCCACACCTGCCAGGCCTCTGGTAATGTGGGCTCCAAGAATGTGGCACCTTTAGTGCCTCTCCCAGTTGTGGGAGTCCCGAGAGTAGGGATTGACATGGTTGGTCCCCTTGATCCTCCAACCTCCTCAGGCAACAGGTTTATACTTGTTGTAGTACACCATGCTACTAGGTATCCTGAGGCAATTCCTATGAGGACTGTTACAGCCCCGGCTGTGGCTAAGGCCCTCCTTGGTATTTTTACTAGGGTCGGGTTTCCTAAGGAAGTAATCTCTGACAGGGGGTCAAACTTTATGTCCCACTACATGAAAGCCATGTGGAAAACCTGCAGTTACTTACAAGTTCTCAACAGCTTACCACCCTCAAACCAATGGGTTGGTAGAACAGTTAAACCGAACCATGAAGAGCATGATAGGTGCTTTAGAAGAACCCCTTAAGTGTAAGTGGGACCTTTTACTGCCATGACTTCTCTTTGCTTATAGAGAAGTCCCTCAGGAGGGAGTAGGTTACTCTCCCTTCGAGCTTCTCTATGGTCATCCCGTCAGAGGTCCATTTGCCCTGATTAAGGAGGGGTTGGAGAGTGCTCCTTCCCCCAAGCCAGCCAGAGTGACTGACTACGTGATAGGTCTCCGGAGGAGAATGTCGCACATGATGATGGAAGCAAGCGATAACTTGAAAGCTGGACAAGCATTGGTCAAGCACTGGCACGATCAAAAGGCTAACATGGTTGAGTTCGCTCAAGACCAGCTCGTTCTCGTTATGATCCCAACAAGGCAGAGGGCCTTGCAAGACAAATGGATGGGACCCTTCAGAGTTGTGGGTAAACTCGGAGAGGTCAATTATCTGGTGGACTTGGGCAATCCCAAGGAGGCTCCGACAGTCTTTCACACCAACCGACTCAAAGCGTATGTCTCAAGACCCGATGTAGGAGCATTGCTTCTAGCATCATCCGAGGAAGAAGAAGAGAGTGAAGCTCTTCCGGATCTCCTCAGAGGCTTACCTTTGGACAAAAAAATTGAAGGAGTAAATCTCTCTTCAAATCTGACACCCGAGCAACAAGAAGAGTGCAAATCTATGTTGAATCAGTTTGCCTCTCTGTTCTCGCTTTCACCAGGCTTGACCCCTTGGGGCCAGCATGACATAATCACTGGTGACTGTCTGCCGGTCAAAAGCAGAGGATACCGAATGTCAGAGAACGTACGAACCCACATCAAAGGTGAGGTCAGCAAGATGCTCGATCTCGGGGTAATAGAGCCCTCTACTAGTCCATGGTCTAGCCCAGTTGTGTTAGTACCAAAGGCCGGATCTAAAGAGCTTAGATTCTGCGTGGATTATAGAGCTCTTAATGCAGTCACCAAGACTGATGCCCACCCTTTGCCAAGAACAGATGAGTTGGTGGATAAACTTGGCGCCGTCAAGTTCTTCAGAACATTTGACCTGACGTCAGGCTATTAGCAAATAGCCCTGACAGACCATGCCAAGGAGAAAACTGCATTTTCTACCCCTGTTGGCTTGTACCAGTTTAAGGTAATGCCTTTCGGATTTAAGAATGCACCTGCTACGTTTCAACGGATGGTAAACCAGGTTCTGAAGGGGATGGAGGACTTCTGCATGGCATACTTGGATGACATCGCAGGGTTCAGCAATTCTTGGGAAGAACATGTAACCCACCTGAGAGATGTTTTGCAGGCTCTTGGACAAGCCAATCTGACCATAAAGGCAAGTAAATGCCAAATTGGACAGAGTAAGGTAGTCTATCTTGGACATGAGGTAGGAGGTGGATAAATAAGGCCTTTGCTCAGTAAGATTGAAGCTGTGCAAAATTGGACAACACCTACTACTTAAACCCAAGTGAGAGCCTTCCTAGGCCTCACTGGATACTACAGGAATTTCATAGAGAACTATGGGACCATAGCTTCTCCACTGAATGTCATCTCCTCGCCCAAATTTCCTAAAAAGGTTAGATGGAACGAGGAGTGCAATCAGGCTTTTGAAAACCTGAAAAAGGCTCTTTGCCAAGCCCCAGTACTCAGAGCTCCTGAAGACCGTGAACACTTCATTGTGCAGACAGATGCTTCAAATGTAGGAATAAGTGCCGTACTCAGTCAAATGGATGGGAAAGGTAGGGAGCACCCTGTTTGCTTCATCAGCGGCAAGCTGAAGGATCCTGAAACAAGGTGGGCAACAATCGAAAGAGAGTGCTTTGCTATCGTGTGGGCTCTGAAGAAGTTTAGGCCGTACTTGTATGGTTCTACTTTTGTCATTCAGACTGACCACCAACCCTTGAGATGGTTAATGCAAATGAAAGGGGAAAACCCGAAACTATTGAGTTGGTCGATCTGCCTGCAAGGGTTTGATTTCACCATTGAGCACAGGTCAGGGTGTCACCACCAAAATGCTGATGGTCTCTCTAGGATGTATGTCATCGACTAGAGGTATGAGATTCATCCAGGAGTGGATTAAATCCTCCTGTCCCTTAGTCTGGGGGGGGCGAGTGTTAGGGAGAATTCTCTGTTTAGGCTGAATTTCCTAACCTAGTGAGTCCCCCAGCAGCTTTGCTGGATTTCTGGAGTTTGTTTTTTCCATCCTGCCAAGAGTGAGACTCTTTTTCTCCCACTCTTGGACATGAATGTGGGTAATGCCTTTGAATGTCAATGTGTTCTATGGGCTATGGGGTCTTTTACTCCATAGGGTCTCATATGTTTTGCTATGTGTGTTACACCGCACCCTCCGTGCCGTAACACAGGGGCGTCCTAGCGGACCTCCCTCATAGACTCCATACCCGGGGACTGACTACTGTCTCCCCGGGCATGTAAAGTCACCATTGGCTTTACTAGACCTAAATTTACTAACAGAACTAGTACAAACCATCCTATTGTGGACGTACTAGTAGGGGTAATTCGATTACTCCTAGGTCTGTTATCCGAGGGGGCACTGTCCCGTCCCCCCTCGTCGAGTTTTGGCTGGTGGCAGTGGAAACTACTTGTTGTGTTCGACCCCGAATATAACCCTATGGGATCTTTCCCATTGTTGGAGATTGATACTGTTTCTCGTTAATCTCTAACATACCTCCGGTCTACTTATCTTAAATAAGTCTATCGGATGGTATTTTCTGCCAGAACTCGGCTTTTTAAAATGGCGTTTGTGTTCGTCTCTGAGACTCCTAAACCAAAGGTTGAGCCCTTTGTTCCACTTTTGGCGGGCTTCTGTACAGAGACCCTCCAAAGTGGTGCCATTCTGTCTGGGTTACCACAGGGGTGTGGGGGGGGGTTTAGGCACCCTGGACCGAGTTGCCTTGCCAACTCCGGTCGCACTCTGGTGTGACTGGCCCAAGTGGTGAGCCTCCCCGCTCACCACTTAGCGTGTTTTGAGTGACAGCTAGGCTGAATGAATGGGGGTTTTCTGCATAAAAGCAGGGCTTTTGGGACTGGATCTTCAGAAGTCGCCACAGGACCTAAGAATCCGACGAGGGTAAAGCTGAGCAGACCTGCAACTCGACACCTCCGGTGGAGCCCTGCTGAACCGACTCACCACTTCCCGACGACAGAGGAGATCTCACTGCCGGAGAGTCTCTTCCCCTGACTGGTGGGAACAACCAGTCCCCTTTGCTTTTTCTTCGCCTCAGGACGCAGTGGTCGAATTGCCCTTGCAGAGCACCTCGGCAACCGGATAGCCACTACCCCTGTACCACGACCAAAAGGTGGTGCCTTGTGACGGAGCACTCCGCGGCTGGTCTTTTCCCTGGTGGTGCAACGATCTTCAACTTTTCTTTGACGACGAGATCATCTCTTCTCTTGGCAAAGACCGGACGTGCATCCACCACCAGGAACAACTGCCCCCGCCGGAGCTGTCTCTCCACAATCAAGGTACTGTGTCCGCCTGGCTTCCCTTGTTGCCGGATAGAGTAAGGTGTCTTAATCCTCGCCTCTCCATAGGGTCGTCTCCAAGCTTTCTCTAGCGTGTTGTTCTGAACTGGTCCAATCTGCCGATAACAATTTGCTTCAAAGACTCGAACGCATTTCCACTAAGATACTTTTTGGGACATATCGCCTTGCCCCTCTCCGAGTGGGCCTGGCCTCTGAACTTTATGATCTACCGTGGTTCTTGCCTTCTTGCCTTGCATTTGTCCGTAAAGTATTGGAACCGTGTTGATTTCGTAACCTGCTTATTTTTCTCTCCCGTCCTAACAAATACTAGAGTGCCATCTAGATTGAAGCATACACCTCTGTCTGCAAATAAGTGATGCTGGTAAACCTAGACTTGTCGAACTATTGTTAGGGGGATTGATCTTTTGCTTCGTAGAGTAATTGTAATTGAAGTGTTTGCCGTAATAGTGCCAGAGTGTTTTCTATAGATGTGTCGTTATAAATAAATACCTTTATATCTTTACACTGAAGCCTTGTTGCGTGTTTGCTTGTTTTACGGTGTAGAATTGCCCTATGTTGTATACTCCACATACTGCCTAACTCTTCTTGAGGGAAGTCTGACTGCTCAGCCACAGCTGCCAAGTGAATCTGTGTGGTACAGACTGCTACCAAGTGGGTTTACTGCCAGACACCTGTAGTCCTAAATCTTTTGCAGTGGTCCCAGAGGGAACTGCACAGGTTTCTGCCTAACACACGAGCAGCTATTCACGGGTTCTTGAGTTGTAATAGAGTTACTGTTGTTGGCCCTTTAAGAGAACAGAGCTTTTCAGCTTAAACCACATCTGTGGCATTCAAATCACCGGCTAGTGCACCTGCAGGGGACCCCAGGGAGCCTGCTTCGAGCACCCCTCGGGGGCAGCACAACAGCACTTGCCAGTGCTTTTGGCAGCACATCCCAGGACACTTGATAAGTGACGTTAGCACCTTGCGAGAGACACAGGCCCAATCACCACTCCCCACTGCACCGGGGCATTCAGAGCATCAACCCTAATCTGTGTTCCCCATGTGGGCGCCAAGACCACAGCACTGACTCTTGCAGCCCGTGGGAGACACCAAGACTACAAAGTCCTGTGGACAGGTACAGGTTTTAGCTGGAAGGGACAACTGCTTTATTTTCTTCTTGGTCTGCAACCACTAAGCAGATTTCCAACAATTATTGTTTTACCTTCTATTAATTCGCTGTCTCTGCTGCGTTGTCTCCTCTGAAGCCTTTTCACCCAGTTGGTCCTCCCTTTCTCACCTCACTTTTGCTCGTCCTCTCTGGGCCTCTGATGACTTGACTTGCTGGTGGCGATGCTCCTGTCTGCCTGTGTACACCAGCCAGGGTGTGTCTTAGACTCACTGAGTCTGCACTTGGGCCTTGGCTAGCACGTATCAACAGGCAACTAGAAAGTGAAACTGAAATAAACTGAAAATGCTGCAAGCCGGACTCGACAGGGAGGGTCCACACTCAGACGCAGGTAGACAGAGACCAATGTTTTTTTTAAAAATGCTAACGCAGCGCAGGTTGCTAATTAAATACACAATCCAATTTCAATTAAAAATAAATACTAAATCCAATTAAGCAATGGCAGGCACGGAGCCCCTAAAAGGTGTGGGGCCCATTGGCCAGTGCCTATTTGGCCTAATGGATAATCCGGCACTGGTACGCAGTTTGCACTCAGTCTGAAGTGCTAGAAGGGCTAGCTTGGAGAAAGGTACAGGTCTTGTAGGGATTCTCATGAATTACTCGATGTCAAAGGCAGCAGCGGAAAATGGGCTGTACTTTTAAGCTCCTCACAGGCTATTGTTCTAGTCGAAGACACATTTGTATGTTGGATACGGTATCTGTTGACACACCACAGATGGGTAATGCCAAAGTCAGGTGAAAGCATTTGGGATCGGGGATTAGGCCGACGTGAAGAATGCCTGTGCAGTGATTTAATTCCATTAATCTTCTGTACTGTTTGTTACAGTAAGTCTATAACTACTTTCCTTTTACTGTAACTCAAACCATATGCTCTATTCGACTATATATGACTTCTCTGTGATGTTTAATATCGGTCCTGTTGCCGGTCTGACAATATGGGTTGAGACTGGGATAAGGTGGTGGAAATTAACAGAGATTTTAAGACCACTTAATTTTGTTTTGTTTGGGGAGGGCAAATGTGTCTATGCCGCGGTGTCACGCTTACCTCTGGTGCCCTGCAGGAGTGCCTGGTCCGGTCTGTACCGATGTGTAGCCCCCTCGCTGGCTGCCTTCACCCAGGCACTTGCCCCAGCCACTCCTTCCCCCACTGGTCAACTAGGGATTAACTCCCAGGGGACCGCGTGGTGTGAGGGACCGCCATAGTTTCGGTACTTTTGGGATGTATCGTTCTGGGGGTCAGGGTGACCTAAGGGTAAATACAGGGTAAGTATAAGCGCAGAGCCTTCCCTCCTGCCCCTCCCCTTCAGAGCCTGGGTTGGCTCTCTGGCACGAAGCGAGCGCTGCTCACCGTAATGTTTTCGACTACGGTTGCGATCCTCAGATACGTATCGGCCTCCAGTTACTTCACTAAAGGTGCGTGGTCCAGGCCGGCTGCGACACACAGGATACGACAGTATACAGGTAAGTCTTGATTAAACACGGTGAACAGGTAAGTCTTGATTAAGCATGAGTGTCAAACTTGCGGTGCTTGCAAACTTGTTCTATACAGTTACTAGGCTTACTTTCACAGAGTCTTTGTCTTTCTTCTTCACAGGAGCTGAACGACTGATGACCGACACGCCAGGAGATGCTGGAGGAACAGAGCTGGACTCAATGCACAGGTGAGCACACTAGGCACTAGGGAGGGTGGCAGTCGAAGAACAGAATGGGATCTCTCACACAGTTGCTTTGCTTTTCAGGTCCTCGGAGAAACGAGGAAGAACCAAGTTTAGCAGACGATGAAGAACCAATGTCAAAGATGAGTAGGCAATGAAGGACCAATGTCCAAGATGAGAAGGCGATGAAGGACCAATGTCCAAGATGAGCAGCCCCACCGGTCGACTCCGAGTGCTGTTCGGGAAAAAACAAGAAAACGAATGCAGAGACAAAGGGCCTCATTACGAATGTGGCGGCCACGGAATGAACGGTGCCAGTAAGGGACCAGCATTATTTAATTCCGGGCCACCACATTACGAGTTCTGCAGCGGGTCCTGCTCTGGACGCCTGGCCAGTCCAGACGTGCAAAGCGGGACCGGCTAGCAGTACAGGATGCTAACAACGGGCCCGTCATTAAAGGGCACGTTGTTAGCATCCTCCCCATTCCCATTGAGCCCTATGGGGGCTCAAATGGGAATAGGGATGTACTGGGTCCGGGTCCTGTGAAAGGGAATTAACAGGCCCTCCAAGGTCAGAATGGCCTGGTAAGTCCCCTTTTGCGGGATCCGGACCCGGACACGAGTTCGAGGGTAAAAACGGCATGGCTACTTCCAAACTCATAATGAGGCCCAAAGTCTTTACGCAGGGGTGTGGATCCTCGTTCAGATGAATTTCTTCAGGTGAGTTTCGACTGCTTCCCATCCATGTAAAGTCATTCGCAGATGTTCTGAGAGCAGGAGCAGTAAGCAAGACACTTGCGGTCCGGGTCATGGTTATATAGCCTTAGGCCATGCCCTGTCAGCGTTAGACTGCCAGGGGCATTGGTTCCTCGCATGTGCTCGGGGCTCCTTTGCATGTGCCGGGCATTCTCTCTCCTGTGATAGGCGCGCTGGTGCAGATTGCGGCCTTATTCCATCCTACACGCTCACGCCAGCGAACCACCATACCTGTCCACCACCTCCGTTGGGTCCGTAATGGGATCGTGAGAGCACTCCCCGCCAAAGCCCCCCAAGGAGGGCCACCCCGGGTCCTAGCTTGTTGGGATGGTTGCAGTGAAATCGGGCTACTAATCGTAGGACATGAATGTTTTCTTCGGGTTCCCATGTCCTTAATTTATTATTATTATTATTATTATTATTATTATTATTATTATTATTATTATTATTTAGTACATTTGTTACACGCCCAGACCCTCGGGTATCACGGCGAGATTACATAAATCATTATTAATATTTGCATACATAATAAACACATGGTTATATAGTTGGTTTAAGCTGATACATTCTAGACATTCTTAACATTTATAATATGGCTAACACAATAAGCATAGTTTACGGGATTATACAGTAGAGAAGGATCCAGTTATATTTACAGTAATTTCACTCAGGGTTTTTGGACTTTATGTTATTTGAAAAGTCATGTTTTGAGTGATTTTTTGAAACCAGTAAGGGAACTCACTTCTTTAATTCTATTGGGGAGGGAGTTCCAGTGTTTGGGGGCTAAGTGTTAGAAGCTACTGCCACCTGCTTTGGTGTTCTTAAAGCGAGGAATTTCCAGTAGTTGCTTGTTGTGTGATCTGAGTGTTCTTAAAGCAATCTTTTTTGTGCAAAACCTTATTAAGGTATACGGGAGCTGAGCCCTGTTGGCATTTGTAAGAAATGCACATGGTTTTGAAGATGATTCTGTCTGCAATTGGTAGCCAGTGATGCTCTCTTCTAGTCTTAGAGATGTGGTCGGATTTCCTTATGCCAAGGGCTGCTCTTAGGGCTTTGTTTTTGTCATGCCTGCGCCATGGGCGCATCCATTTACGCTCAATTTGGACTATATGTTTATCATTTAGTTACAACATCTATATTTACTTTGGGAACTTTATTTCCCATTTGCGAGACTTTGGTGCTTTATTATTATTTCCAACAAACTACGCATACCATAATGCACCTGGCTTCAAGCATCGATTCCTGGCTGTTCCTATTGGTTATCAAAGGAACTACACCCCCCAGAAGCCCTAGGGGCTTGCCCTGCTTCCACCAGCCCAGGAACAGAAAGGGAGGTGGCCGATTGCCTGCAGGTGTGCTTCGCCAGGTGCAACCAATTAGCCTGCCCCTGTGCTGGGCTAGGCAGTATAAAGGCTGCTGCCTGCAGTGGCTCAGCCTCTTGCATCTGAGAGTCCTTCCTCCACCTTTTGCATCTTCCTACGGATCTAGTATGCTGCTTACCCTCACTCCTGCTTGGACCCTGCCTTGTTGCTTGCTCCACCCTGCTGCCTCCAGCCATAGCCTGCCAGGCTCCCTGCCTCACAGCCCTGCTCCTCTGGGCTCTCCACACTGCAGCTGATCACGCTCTGCTGCCTTCCAGCCTTCGCCCTTGCCCTGCCGGGCTCTCCACATTGCAGCCGATCACGCTCTGCTGCCTTCCAGTCTCCGCCCTTGCCCTGCCGGGCTCTCCACATTGCAGCCGATCACGCTCTGCTGCCCTCCAGCCTCCGCCCTTGCCCTGCCGGGCTCTCCACATTGCAGCCTATCACGCTCTGCTGCCTTCCAGCCTCCGCCCTTGCCCTGCCGGGCTCTCCACATTGCAGCCGATCACGCTCTGCTGCCTTCCAGCCTCCGCCCTTGCCCTGCCGGGCTCTCCACATTGCAGCCGATCACACTCTGCTGCCTTCCAGCCTCCGCCCTTGCCCTGCGGACCCTCTACATTGCAGCTGATCACGCTCTGCTGCTTTCCTGCCTCAGCCCTTGTCCTCTGGGCTCCCTGCCCTGCAGCCTGCCTCACTCCGGCTGCCTTCAGCCCTTGTCTTCTGGGCTCCCCTGCTCTGCAGCCTGCCTCACTCCGGCTGCCTTAGCCCTTGTCCTCTGGGGCTCCCTGCTCTGCAGCCTACCTCACTCTGGCTGCCTTCAGCCCTTGTCCTCTGGGCCTTCCTACTTTGCAGCTTATCACGCTCCGCTGCCTACTACCTACCTTTTCCGCTGGGTTCTCGGCCTAGCAGCCCTCTACAGTCCTCTGCTACCTTCTACGTTCAGCGGCCCTGTCCCTCAGGGTTCACTCCTTACTGCCCGGCCTTACGGGATCCTTGCCGTGCAGTCTGCTTTACTCTGCTGCCCTAAGCCCTTTTCCTCTGGGCGTTCTACCTTACAGTCCTACTCCTGTGGGCTTACTCATTGCTTTCCTGCTCCTCTGAGCTCTCAACCTTGTTCCTTACTGTCCTCTGCTATCCTATCCTGTTACACGACTTTCCTTTCATTTCCTTCTGCTAGTTTGCTATCACCTCCTTTCCTGGATTTGTCTGTAGTATCTTCTCTTGTACTGTTTGTAGACCCTTTTGTACAGAGCTTGTCTGTTGGTTCCATCAGTCAACCTCTGCCCCTTCCCTTGTCCTGTTTCTACATTACAGACACCCAGAGCTGCTGTTCCAAGTCATGAGCAAACAGCGTGGGCCTCTGTTATAGCAAACTGTGCAGAAGGCTAGAGTATTTCCAAGGTTCGTGGAATACTCTTTTCCTATATCTTCATACACCCCAAGAGGGAATTCATTCTGTATCTTTTCCCTTGCTACTCTTGCTTACTCTTCGTTCTCTTTCCTTTCCGCTGTGTGTGTTCTTATCTGTCCACTTTATTTGGCACAACCACCCAAACCCTTTCTGGGTGTCCTGTGCCACTCTTAATAGAGTGCCATTCCTGACAGTTTTGAATGAGTTGTAGTTTTTTTAGATTAGGTGCCTAGTAGTAATACATTACGGTAGACAAGTCGTGACACTATTAGAGCTCTAGCCAGGGTGACACAGTTGGTTGGGGTGAGAAATTGTCTACTTAATGCAATACGTTTCGCTGTGTAGGAAGTGGTTGATGAGAGGCTGCTAATGTGCTTATTCATTGTTAGATTAGCATCCAAGTAAACTCCTAAGGTTTTTACTTGTTTCAAGACAGGTATCATGGTGCCATTGATGTTAATCGAGGTGTAATCGGCGTCAAGGGCACTAATTTTAGACTGTGATCCCACTACAAGGATTTCGGTCTTCTCGTCGTTTAGACAGAGGCTATTTAGCGCCATCCAATTTTGAATGATCGCATAGATGTTGTTGATAAGTAGGGTGTCTTAGGTATAGTTTCCTGAGAGCGGGATGAGGATCTGTGTGTCATCCGCGAAGTTGGTGTAGATGACACCCATATTGTCTAATGCTGCGAAGAGGAGCTTCGTATATGCATTGTACAGGGTAGGAGATAGGGAGGAACTTTGGGGTACTCCCATAGGGACGGGAATGGGGTCAGCAGCTTCCTTACCTATAGGGACTCTGGAGGTGCGGTCAGCTAAAAAAGATTTAATCCACAATGTGGCATCCATGGAGAAGTTAAAGTCTTTGGCTAGGGTGTTGCAGAGTTTATCGTGGTCCACGAGGTCGAACGCTGCAGAGAGGTCTAATAAGAGGAGGATACATAGTTTACCTGAGTCCCTAATGGTATCCATTTGGATTTTTAGATCCAATAGGGCTGTTTCGAATGGATTGTGTCCTCCCACGTATTCCTCATCTTATGATAAATCCTTATCTCCAGCTTCGCTGCTTTGGAAAAAATGTTTCTCGGCAGAGGGCGCTGTGCTCGAGGTCGTGGCGTCGATTGTCCCTCGATGGACTCCATACTCTGTCGACGTCACCGATGGTATAAATAGCTCGAGCCGCGCCCGTTGCTTCAGTTCCGTTTTTCCGATCGCTTCACTATCGAGAACGGCGCGCTTGAGTTTTTCTGTGAAGAAAATGTCGTCTTCTTCGACTCCTTCGACACCCAAGACTGGGTTCAAGAAGTGTGTAGATTGTGGATCGAAAATGTCGATCACGGATCCCCACCAAGTTTGTCTCTGGTGCCTCGGTTCCAGTCACCGGACCGACAACTGTGGTTCCTGCCAATCCATGACCGAGAAAGCTCTTCGTGAGAGGAGAGGTAAACTGTCGGTGGGGATGGAAGCCTCTAAGAAGGCTACGTCCAAAAAATATAAGAAAGAGTCTGATTTGAAAGAATCGGATCGCCATAGGCATTCAAAGAGATCTCGATCTAGGAGTAGATCGAGACACTCTTCTTCCTCGTCCAAAAAAATGAAGAGGAGACATAGATCTCCCTCATCATCATCTTCCGAGTCGACCGAAGAAATTCAATGTCCGACAAAATCGGATTCTCCCAGAAAATGGGAAGAATTTCGTAAAAAGATGATGGAGGTATTCGAGAATGCGGCCCGACCCGCTCGAATGAACCTCGGAAGAGCCATACCCCTAAGGTCGCTCCATTGGACGACAAAGGGAAGTCTAATACTACCCTGGTAAAAACCGGTAGTGTCGAGGATACTCGAAAAACTCGAGTCGACTACAAGTTGTCGAGGACTCTTCGAGAGTCGAGCACCTCTCCGGTGCCATATTAAAAACATAAGTCGTCAAAGGCTTCGACAACTTCATCTACGCCATCGGCATCGACCGTTGCGGCATTGAAACCAAAAATAGCCTCGACGCCTGTATCGAAGTCATCTTTGAAGTTATCGAAGATTCCTTCGACAACTTCGAAGGATTTTTCTATTCCTTCGACGCGTATAGTAGAGGAAGAAAGAAGATTTACTCCGTTGCCCAGGTCAGACTTTTTTAAGTCCATGTCCTCAATTTATGAGGAATCTGGCTCGGAGGAAGAGGAAGTTACTCCCTTTGGAGTTTCATATGGCACAAAATAAGTTCCTGAGGAACTCATTAATCAAGAGTCCAAAATGAGAGACCTGAGTGACACTCTACATTCTGCCAGTGGAATTGACACCTCCCCAGAATTAGAGTTTGCCAGACCTGATCCTGCAGAGGATGCAGACTCAGGGTACAGGAGTCTTATGACCAGAGTAATTGAGTATATGGGTTGGGGTAATACTTCACCCGTTTTTGAACAAGATGACATGACGGATATAATTGTCAGAGGTCCTCAAAAAGATCCAGTTCTCCCCTCTCACAGGGCTCTTCAAAGGACGGTGGAGAAAAACTGGGAAAAGCCTGAGAGCATTGCTGCTGCAGATAGTAATTTCCCCAAGAAATACAGACCAGCTGGTACGGATCCTGAATACTTAAACAGGCATCCGACTCCAGAAAGTCTAGTTATTCAGGCAGCATCCACATCAAAGCAAACTGCATATCCCACTATCCCTCCAGATAGAGAGGATAAAAAAGTTGATGCCTGGGCACGTAAAGTTTTCACTTCAGGCAGTATGGCCCTCAAATCGACAAATGTCACCTGTACCCTGGCCAGGTTTACCCATACCCTGTGTGACTGTATTTCGGCGGCAGCTGAGCATATTCCGAAAGGCGAGGAAAGGGAAGGCTTCCTGAATATAGTCAAAGACGGGAAGTAGGCAATGGGGAAATGTCTCCAGTCTGGACTGGATACTGCTGATAGTATCAGCAGATCCATGGCCGCAAGCATTGTGCTACGCAGATTTGCGTGGTTGAGGAAGTTGGGGTTCGCACCAGACGTGCAAGCCAGACTCCTCAACATGCCCTTTGATAGCTCGAGGCTGTTTGGCAGTAAGGCTAATGAAAGCCTAGAAAAACTTCAGACCTCGAAAGCGGCAGCTAAATCGCTTAGTGCCTCCATGCATCAGCCTCTAAAACCCTATTCCGGCTCATCTTCCTGGAGGGGTCGTTCTTTTCGTTACTACTCCTCATTTGGTAGAGGAAGAGGACAGGCTTCTCAAAGGGGCAAAAGAAACTTCCCTCGTGGAGCACAAGGAAGAGGTGTAAAATCAGCCTCAGGAGCGTCATCTGTACCCTCAGCCACTCCTGCAGCCGCCTCCAAATCCCTCTGAGACCTTGTTGCACCAAACACCAGTGGGAGGCAGGATCTCTCAGCATCTGAAGGAATGGCGAGGCATTACCTCAGATGCTTGGGCACTGGAAACAGTAGCTCAAGGTTACTGTCTCCCCTTCCAAAAAAGGCCTCAGAATCATCCACCGGGAGCCAACTCTGTAAAAACTCCAGACCCGCTCCTGTTGCAGGAAATGTTAACCCTGCTAGAGAAAGGTGCCATAGAACAGGTACCTGTAGCGGAGAGGAACAGAGGTTGGTACTCCCCATATTTTCTCATCCCAAAAAAGGACGGAGGACTGAGACCCATCTTGGATTTAAGAAACTTGAACAAGTTCCTCAGGAAGGACAAGTTCAAGATGGTCACTCTTTCTCAGATCCTTCGGCTCTCCAACTCCAAGATTGGTTGGTATCATTGGACCTTCAGGATGCTTACTTTCATGTGAAAATCCATCCAAAGCACAGAAAGTACCTGAGGTTAGCGATTGGCAACTCTCATTATCAGTTTAGAGTTCTGCCATTCGGGTTGACCTCCGTCCCGAGGGTTTTCACCAAACTGTTGGCAGTTGTGGCAGCGAGTCTCAGGAGAGGGGGTATTCACATCTACCCCTAACTGGACGACTGGTTGATCAGAGCAAGTTCTCCAAAACAAGCTCAGGAACATCTTTCGATCACTTGCCACTTCCTCCACAAATTGGACTTCTCCCTCAATTTCAAGAAGTCTCATATGATACCATCCCAAAAGCTCCAGTTTATTGGAGCAGTCTTGGATACTTCCTCAGGAAAAGCCTCGCCTCCCGAAGTGAGAGTTCTACACATCCAGCAGATGGTAACGAAGTTCCAGAATGGCCAACGTCTACTGGCCTTTGATTTCCTCAGGTTGCTCGGCCTCATGGCATCCTGCATTTTCCCAGTACCAGAGGCCAGGTTGAGAATGAGATCCCTTCAATGGGCACTCAGAACTCAGTGGTCCCAGTTCTCAGGGAATATGTCGGATGTTCTGCAAGTCCCGAGCGCAGTTGCTCAGGATCTTCTATGGTGGGTTTGCAAAGACAACATTCTCAAGGGAGAATCTTTTTGGCAACCATGGCCGGAGATAACAGTAGTGACGGACGCCTTACTCACGGGGTGGGGAGCACACACCAACGATCTGACAATCAGCGGTCGTTGGTCTCCATCGGAGTCCAAACTACACATCAACCTTTTGGAGCTGAGGGCAATCAGACTAGCGCTGGAGGCCTTTCTGCCCTCTGTACAGGAAAAGAATGTCCTGATAATGACAGACAACATGGTGGCCATGTACTACCTCAACAAAAGAGGAGGAGTAGGGTCACTACCACTGTGCAGAGAGGCAATGCAGCTATGGTTCTGGGCAATACGAGAAGGAATCTCTATCGGCAATTCACCTAGCCGGAGAGAGGAATACGGCGGCAGAGCACGGTCTCTCACGAGTGGGAGCTGGCTCAGGAAGGCCTTCTGGAGATCTTTGCTCTTTGGGGAACCCCTCAAGTGGATCTGTTCGCCACCGCGATCAACCGGAAGTGCGATCAGTACTGCTCAAGGGAATTTCCTCAAAGAGGAGCTCTGGGAGACGCATTCGTAGTGGAGTGGAAGGTTCCACTGCTGTACGGGTTTCCCCCAGTCCTCGTGATTCCTCAAGTAATCAAGAGGTTGAGAAAGTTCAGGAAAACCATGATCCTAATTGCCCCAGATTGGGCCAGGAGGGCGTGGTACCCGGACCTTCTAGACATGTCCATCTGCCCTCCAATACGTCTTCCACAAAGAGAGGATCTTCTCTCGCAAGAGGAAGGTCGGGTTCTCCATCCAGAGGTCAAGACACTCAACCTTCACGCATGGTTTCTGAGAGGTTGAGATACAAGCATTGGGATCTTCCGGATGACGTAATGGAAGTCTTGCTTTCGGCCAGAAGACCAGCAACAAAATCTTTGTACAGATGTCGCTGGAACAGGTTTAGTAACTGGTGCAAAGATAAGGATGTGGACCCTTTTCAATGTGGCACTCTAATGGTGCTCTCTTTTCTGTTACATCTAGCCAATCTGGGGCTCCAGATAGGAACAATAAAAGGATACCTTGCTGCGCTGTCCATTTTCAAGCGCACCTCGGAAGAGGTTTCATATTTCAAAATACCATTAATCATTCAATTCCTAAAAGGGCTTACTAACGTATACCCTCCAGTACCTTTTCATGTCCCAACTTGGGATTTAAATTTAGTACTAACATTTTTGACTTGCATACCTTTTGAGCCTCTGCACTCCTGTCCATTGAGGCTACTAACACTAAAGACTGTCCTTCTTATGGCCATATCATCAGCCCGCAGGTTTAGTGAACTTCAGGCTCTCTCATGCAAACCACCATATACTGTTTTTTATAAGGATAAGGTAGTCCTTAAGTTTAAACCTTCCATTTTACCCAAGGTAGTTTCGGACTTCCATTTGTCACAAAAAATAATACTACCAACATTTTATCCTCCTCCTCATTTGGGCAAGGGAGAGGAGAGACTGCACAGACTAGATCCCAAGAGGGCTCTTAGTTTTTACATCTAAAGGATGTCTAAATTACGACAAGATGACCAACTGTTTGTGGGTTATACTGGTCACAAACTGGGCTTATCAGTAACAAAACAGACCATATCCCGCTGGATCATTCTGGCCATAATTGAATGCTACAGATTGGCGGGAAAAGACCCACCAGATGGGCTTCGAGCCCATTCTACAAGGGGAATGGCTACTTCTGCGGCTCTAAAGAGGGGAGTTCCGGCAGCAGATATTTGTTCAGCTGCAACTTGGAAAACAATGCATACTTTCATCAAGCATTACTGCTTGGATACTGCCTCCTCCAATGAGGGGTTATTTGCCAAGGCAGTTCTGCATTCTGTCCATGAAAACTGTAATTTGTACTCCCACCTCCAAAATTGCCACTGCTTTGGGAGTCTATCATAAAATGAGAAATACGTGGGAGGACACAATCCATTTGAAGAACAAGTTATTTATACCATCGGTGACGTCGACAGAGTATGGAGTCCGTCGACGGACAATCGACGCCACGACCTCGAGCACAGCGCCCTCTGCCGAGAATCTTTTTTTCAGAAGCAGCGAAGCTGGAGTTACGATTTATCATAAAATGAGGAATACGTGGGAGGAACATCCAGTCGAAAGAACGTTACAGTTGGTAAGTAACTTGTTCTTCTGTACTATGGTTTGGCCTGAATCCGGACTGTCTTGCTCCGAGGAGTTGGTGGTTATCTAAATGAGATTGGACTTGGATGTAAGCTATCTTGTCAATGATTTTAAGTAGGAAGGGGACTGTTGTTATTGGGCGGTAATTAGTGGGAACAGTTGGGTCTAGAGTAGGTTTTTTTAGTAGTAGGGTGACCCATGCTTCTTTAATACTGGCTGGGACCAGATTGGCTTCGAGGGAGGAGTTCACAAAGTTTGTAATGATGGGAGTGAGGGTATGGGCGCAAGATTTGACTATTTGTGCTGGGACTGAAACTCCTTTGCAATTAGATGCTTTGAGTTTGGAGATTGTGTTGTAGACTGATTCTTGAGAGACAGAGGTGAAGGCAAAGAGAGGGCTGGTAGAACCAACAGTGTTAAGACAATGTTTGTCATTAGGGGGTTTACTTGCTAGTACTTCTTTTTTGGAGGCGATTTTGGATTGTAGCAGTTTGATTTTGGTGGCTAGAGCATTTTGTATGGTCGTACACAAATGTTTGCTTGGTTTGGTGGGGCTTGTGATTGGAATGGGATTTTCCAATTCTCTTAATATGGAGAATAGTTCTTTTGAGTCGGATGCAGCGTTACTGATCCTTGTGTTGTAGGCATTCGCTTTGGTTGCAATTATGGCTGATTTATAATTGTTGTTTGATAGGAGAAAGGCATTTTTTGATTTGGGAGAAGGGTTTTTCCTGTAGGCATGTTCTAGTGCACGTTTCCTTCTTTTAAGGGCAACCAGGCCCTCATTAAACCAAAAGCAGGACCGTTTGTCTGTGCGTTTGGTTTTAGTGGTTAGTGGTGCTATTTCGTTGATTGTGGAGGTGAGACAGCTTTTGTAGAAGTCTGCTAGGTGACAAGGATTATCACTGGGGATTATCGCACTATCTAAGGCTTTGCCGAGCAGGGGATTGATGTTGTCAGGTGTGAGTTTGCGGAGGTTTCTGATTTCGTGGGTGAATGAAGATTTTTGTTCAGCGAGGGGGGGTTCGGCAAGGATGGTGGTAAAGTGGATGATGAAATGGTCTGTCCAATTGAGTGGGGAGATGGAATCAATGTCGATGATGGAATTATGTGTGAGGATCCAATCTAGGATTCTTCCCTTAATATGGGTGGGGTCATTGACTAGTTGTTTGAAACGCATGTCCTTAAGAGCAACGTAGAGGGCTTCGGCTTTGGTATCACTACTATCATTGAAGCCTAGGTTAATATCTCCAAGGATTATACATTTGGTGTTTGGTTTGATGAGAGGGGTGAGTATGAGGGGGATGTCTAGTTTAGGCTGGCTTTTTGAATTTGGCGCTCTGTAAATGACTATGAAGTTGGGAGGGGACACCACACAATGAGGTATAAGCTGCTGGTGTGCGTAGACAGATCCTATGCAGACATTAACACAGCGTGCTGGAGTGACCAATATGCAGAGCAGCCAAGGACTCGGCTCGGTGACAATAGAACGGGTACAATGGCATTGTGAATACACCATTAGGGTGTCATGGCGGCTCGGGTCGGCGGTACAATGTTTATCATGGTTAATTAGGCATATTTAGCATCTAGCATTGTGCACAGACAGAAAGTAAGCTACTTACAGCTAGATGAGCTTAACAATAGCCCGGAGCAGACTCTGGAGTAAGTGCAGGCTGTACAGATGCAGCGTGAGGGGGAAGGTCATGGCAAAGAGTGTTGTAAAGTACTTTGAAATTGCCGTAGATTGAGGTGGGGGTTATCTGAGGCAAATGGGTAGGGGTCCTGGCTGATGGCTTGAAAGGCAGGACAGGCACAGGACAGGTGCCTTGTTGGAGTGCCTTAGTGGAGGCCGGCTCTCGCCTACCGGTGCCCCGCTATTGGTTTAGGCAGGCGGTCTATCCAATGGTGTGCATGCGGTGCCGTAGATGTTGGTGCTGCAAGTAGATTAGATGGTGGCGGCCATCTTGGAGTTGCGGATCCCGCGGCTTCAAGTGCGTTGCAGATTCCGTCGAGAAGGGCTCAATGGGACACACTGGGCTAGCGCTGATGGTGGGAGTTAGCTATCAGTATCAATACTGATTTGTGAAGGGCTGTGGGTTGCACCATTCATTTGGCGGTCTCGCCCTCTGGATGCTATTCAATAAGCCTCGCTGGCTTACCTTTGAGCAGGATGGCTGCTGGATGAGGGGCAGTGCGCTGCTCCTGCAACTCCGAGTTGGAGGGAGCTCCTGCTCCAGTCGGCGACTGGTTGCAGATGAGGGCAGATGAGGGCACAGGACAGATGTCCTATCTTGGGTACTGTATACTTTCCAATCCAGTAGGTGATATAAACGCTGTCTGCTCATTTCGGAATCTAGCATGTCTTTTACTTCATACTCCTTTTCTCCCCCTAGGACTTCTATTGAGGAGGGTTAGTCAAGGAATTTTGTGTGCCTGGGTATACAGGCTTGAGTAGCGATACAGGAAAGCCTGTGTGAATGTTCATTGCCAGTGGGAGTTCAACTTTGAGTTCAACAGGATTAATGATGGCTGTAACTGGGTAGGGACCAATAAACTTGGGGTGGAATCTTTTCGGGCCTTTTAATCGAATATATTTGGTAGAGAGCCAAACCTTGTCACCCACTTGGTACTCGGGTGCTTCCTTTCTTCATTTGTCGGCAAAGAATTTTTGTGTGTCCTTTGTTTCACGTAGAGTTTGGATGGCCTTTTGTAAGGTTTCTTGGATGTTGGAGTGTAACGATGTGACTGCAGGTATTTCCAGAGCCGTGGGTGGATTGATGGCTGTGGTGCGTGGATTTCGTCCATAGAGGAAGTAGAAAGGTGAGAACCCAGTGGAACTATGAAGGCTGTTGTTGTAGGCATATTCTGCTACCCAGAGAAGATCTACCCACCCATTGTTGGCTTGAGGAAACATACACCGCAAATACTGTTCCAGGATTTGGTTTGTTCTCTCGGTTTGTCCATCTGTTTGTGGGTGGTGACTGGTGGAAAGTTGGATATCAATTTGGGCCTTGGTGCAGCAGTGCCTCCAGAATTTCGATATAAATTGGCTTCCTCGATCCAAAATGATGACTGAAGGGAAGCCATGTATTCGCACTATGTTGGTTAAGAAAGTATGTGCAAGGGTTCCTGCGTTTGGTAGGCCTTTCGAGGCTATGAAATGCGCCATCTTGGTCAGCAGGTCCACAACCATCATGATGTTATTGTACCCATTACACGGGGGGGAATTCCGTGATGAAGTCCAGGGAAATGGTGTGCCATGGGGCTGGCGGTATAGGTAAGGGTGGAGCAACCCTCAAGGTTTGGTTTTAGGCGTCTTACTGCAGGCAAATACATCACAAGTCTTGATGTAGCAAATCATGTCCTTTTGCCACGTAGGCCATCAATAATTTTGCTGAATCTTCCCTAGGGTTTTGGTGATTCCTAGATGACCCGCTGTCAGTGTGTCATGGTAGCTATGTAGTATTTCGTCTTGCATTCTGGGTTCCGGGACATATAACCGTCCCTGGTAGTAAGGGAGCCAGCCCTCAATGTTTCGTTGCAGATTTTGGGTAACCCATTCCTGCCTTTGTGTCGGAGTCAACGATTACTGGATACCGCTATGGAACTGGTCTAAGGGTGGTAACGTAAAACTGGTCAGGCCCAGCAACTTGCTCCTGGGGATGATGGACATGGGTTCTGGAACTGCGTAGGCATGTCTTCCATTTAGGCTCCACCCGATGCGTGATAGGGCATTGGCCTTCCCATTCTTGACCCCCGGGCGGAATGTGATGACAAAGTCATACTCCGAGAAACATTGGGCCCACCGGAGTTGGTGTGGGGACTGACTGGGCTTGCGTCGTTCACAGGTAATGCAGATTCCGATGGTCAGTGTACACCATGATAGTATGTCGTGCGCCTAACAGATGGTGGCGCCACTCTTTGAACGCTGCCTTGATGGCCAGTAACTCTTTGTCAGTTATAGAGTAATTCAATTCCGCTGGTGAAAACTTTTTTCGACCAAAACGCCACAGGATGTGGGTGGTGGTCGGGTCGCTTTGAGACAAGACCGTTCCCATCGTGACACTGGAGGCATCTGTTTCAACCACGAATGGGAGCAGATCCATAACCCAGGTTCCGAGTGCCAACCAGTCCCAATTGGGACCTTTTGGACCCAGTCCTGGCGCCAGTGGCACCAGGCTCATAAATATGCCCAGTCCCAGCGCTGGAAGCGCCGGGCTCATAATGCTTGGGTGGACTTACCTGCAGCAGACCATGCTGCTTACTTGCCTGCCAGTTGAGCCTCTGATCCTCTTCTGTTTGGAACTACTTTTCCTGTTGGGTGGGGCAGGAGCCACTCCCTAGATTCAGAACACTGGAACTCTTCTGGAAAGCAGGAACTCTTTTCTTACCTAGGCGTGGCTGTGGAAGGAGACTTCTAAGCACTACAGGAGGCTATTTAAACCACACCCGATGGATGAATCTTGCTTTGCGTTATTCTGCATCCTCTGCAGCAGAACGCTCATCGTGTCTTCTGCATCTGATCCTGGGCCTAAGGAAAAAGGCTTACCATCCTGAATCCAGTCTTCAGCAACACCTATAAAGACAAGAAAGAACAGGTTAGCATTACGGTCTTCAGTGACAGCTCTTCACTTACCTGGTCTATCGGCTGTCACCAACGCCTCGCGCTGCATTCCGGCATCTGAAAGACAAAGGTTTACCTACTCTTCGTGCGCTCCGGAGGTCTTCACACTGCATTCCGGCATCTGAAAGACAAAAGCTTACCAACTCTTCGCACGCTCCGGAGGCCTTCGGCGCTGCATCCCGCATCTGAAAGACAAAACAAGGTGCGTTTAAAGACATTGGGGAACTTTAATACTCACGTGCCATTACTCCTTTCCACATCCAACCCAGTGGGTTTTCCGGCACCCTGCAGCCGCTCCGAACTTGTACCTGCAAAATAAAAAGACAGTTAGAGTGCATCGTGAAGCAGGCAACAAGCGCTTACTTACGTGCTTCCAGGCGCTTCTATTCATCACACGGGCTCCATCTTCAACTCACTTCAGCCAGTCATCCGCCATCGCCGGAACCCTGCAAAACAAGAGACATCATTCCTAAAGACTTTTAAAGACATTAGAATTACTCGAAACTTACCGTTCGTGCAGTAAACGACGGACAGCAGTCCTCTGAAGTCAAGAGGCCTGCTCCCCTTATCCAGTGAAGAAACTGGTTACAGCACCCTGCCCAGAGGCAGATGGAGAGCACGGCGTTCACTTACCTAAGGTGAGAGCGTTAACCTTTGGGTTCTACAGGAGAAGAGAAAGGGAAGAAGAGAGAGACATTCAATAACCCGTTCATTAATCCCATATTTTCTATCTGCAGACATCTTACCCTTCGAGTCAGACATACAGTGCACAGAGGTCCAGCCCAAAGAGCCAGCCGTGTGTTACACATCACCTTTGAAGATACGGTATACGCCCAGTCAAGACCGGCGCCTCTACGGGAATCAGGTGAGCGTTACAGAACGCAAAGCCTACCGCAAAACACCCGTCCAGGCGCTATGGAAACCTCGGATACCGACCAGCTAGCCCAGTTACTTGGGGAACTAAGGGCAGAAGTGCATGCAGCCCGTCAGGAAACGAATGCTCTAAGAAGGGAACTGATTATTTCCAAAGAGCGAACAGATGATCTCGCTAGACAATTGCTACAGTCACAAGCCGGACAGACCCCGTTACCCGCATCTGGGGGAAATCTTCCTTCTACATCCTCTATGAATCCAGTGCAGATCAACCTACCTGGCAATGTACCTCTGGCTCCGCCTGAACGATTTTCTGGTGACCCAAAGAGGTTTGCAGTATTTATCAATCAGTGCCGGTTGCATTTCTTATGCCGGCCAGCAGCCTTTCCAACTGATCAAGCTAAAGTAGCTTTCGTGCTTTCGTACCTTAGTGGCAATGCGGCAGACTGGTCGATCCCTCTAGTAAATCAAGATGATCCGGTCCTCCATGATTTTCAAGCTTTTCAGCTCAGTATGGAAAAACTGTTCGCAAGACATTCACAGGGGCAGGCCTTGGACAATGAGCTTCTTTCGTTGCGACAAGGTAATCAAGACCTTTTGGCTTATATTGCGTCTTTCAACAGACTGATAGTGGAAACTCAATGGCCTGAGGACAAAAGGATTACGCTGTTTTATAGAGGTCTACGTGGAGAGCTCAAAGATGTGTTAGCCCAAGTAGTGAATCCCCCACAAGATTGTTCGGACTATATAGACTTAGTCGTTCAAATAGATCACAGACTGCAGAACAGGAAGGCCGATCGTTCCAAGTTTGATGCTCGAGTATTTTCTAAACCGCCAACTCCTTCCAAAGGAGTAGACTCCGGGGAACCCATGCAAATAGGGGGCCTGAAAGGTCCTCTAACACAAAAGGAGCGGGAAAGGAGAAAACAGTTGCAATTATGCCTCTATTGCGGAAACTCAGGGCACTTTCTTCGAGACTGTCCGGTGAAACCTGCCAAGAAGGCAGTAGGAGCTGCAGTTACCAAAGTTACAAACTCTGAGCAGGAAAACGACCTCGCCCGACAAGAATAGAGGTCCTCTTGCCGAGCGTGAAAACCAGTTCCGTGACCTCGCATTTCGTGATACCTATGGTCCTCATTAGCCCTGATAATCCGGATCGATTACATGCAATTGAAGCTTACGTCGACAGCGGTGCCATCGGCAATTATGTGGATCATGAAATGGTTTTGAGGATGAATCTAACTCTTTGTCCCAAGGCTGTAAAGGACGTCATTACTACGGTGGATGGTACGGAGATAGCCTCCGGGCCAGTAACGCATACCACTCAAGAGGTGACGCTAGTAAGTCAAGATGGACACCATGAGAAGATCGTGTTCGATGTTATCAAGGCCCCTCAGTTTCAGATTATTCTAGGAATACCTTGGTTAGAGAAACACAATCCTCTGATCGATTGGCGAGCAAGAACGGTCCAGTTTCCAGAATGTGTCTCTACTTGTCATCCTCCACCTGGTGTTGCACTGGCAGCAATTTCTTCAGAGACTCCCCAGTTACCTCCCGAATACCTAGAATACCAAGATGTTTTCCGGAAGGATCAGGCTAACTCTCTACCTCCTCATAGGTCTTATGACTGCCAGATAGACCTGATACCTGGATATACTCCTCCTTGTAGTAGAATTTATGCCCTCACCGAGCCTGATAACCTTCACCTTCGACAATACCTGGATCAATACCTGTCAAATGGGTTTATTCGTCCTTCCAAGTCCCCTGCTTCTTCAGCTTTGTTCTTCGTTCCAAAAAAGGAAGGAGACCTTAGAACTTGTATAGATTATCGCTCCCTGAACCAGATCACCGTTAAGAATAGATATCCGTTACCTTTGATCCCTGAACTCCTGGACCAAGTCAGAAAAGCATGCATATATACAAAGCTGGATCTTAGAGGAGCTTACCACTTGGTGCGAGTAAAAGAGGGCGATTAATGGAAGACGGCCTTCCGCACCAAGTATGGGCTATTTGAATATCAGGTCATGCCCTTCGGACTTTGCAATGCCCGGGCCGCCTTTCAATATTTTATGAACGATGTCCTCAGAGAGCTCATAGATGTGTGTGTTGTTGTTTACATTGACGACATCCTCGTTTATTCTTCATCGGAATCTGAACATCGGAAACACGTGAAAATGGTCCTCGAAAGATTGCGTCAACACAAACTTTTCGCTAAGTTGGAAAAATGTGTTTTCAACGTGACTGAAGTTGAATTCTTGGGATTCATATTATCACCTGGCGGAGTGCGTATGGATTCAAAGAAGGTCGATGCAGTTCTCAAATGGCCATCACCATCCTCCGTAAAAGGTGTGCAAAGCATGTTAGGCTTTGCTAACTTTTACCGCAGGTTTATCCCCGAATTCTCTCGAATAGTCCAGCCCATCACTGCCTTGTTAAAGAAAAACAAACGTTTTGAATGGTCTACCGAGGCGGAACAAGCTTTCCAGGATTTGAAGACTAAATTTATCTCTGCACCAATCTTAAAACACTCTCGCCCCGAACTCCCCTACATCGTGGAAACTGATGCTTCAAGCCTTGCCATGGGGGCAGTTCTATCACAAAAGGACCCGGTAACCAATCAGTTGCATCCCGTGGCATTTTGGTCCCGCAAATTCTCGCCTCCTGAAATCAATTACACGATTACTGACAAGGAACTTCTGGCTATCAAGTCTGCCTGTAAGGCTTGGCGGCATTATCTGCTGGGGGCCCGACACACTGTTACTGTGATTACGGATCACCGAAACCTGCAATATTTGAAAACCGCAAAAGCCCAATCCTCTAGACAACTTCGTTGGGCATTATTCTTTGCCGAGTTTGACTTCATAATTATCTATCGACCTGGTACAAATAACGGTAAAGCTGATGCCCTTTCTGGGATGGGAGTAGAAGAACACTTGATCAACCCTAAACCTGTACCAATCATTCCCGAACAAAGAATTCTGGGTGTAATCGCCACAGAATCCATAGAGTAAGTTAAGGATAAAGCCGGGCAACTTGTAACTCCAGCAGACATACAGAATTGGCATCTGCAGGGAAAGGACTTTGCAGTAAAGGACAACTTATTGTATTTCCAAGAACGATTATACCTACCCAGCACAGATTTACAGAAAAAAGTAATCTCTTGTTATCACGATTCTTTAATGGAAGGACATCCCGGTATGGCCAAGACCTCAGAAAAGATCAAGCGCTACTTCTGGTGGCCGTCTTGGAAAAAAGATATCAGAGACTTTATAATGTCCTGTGGAGTATGCGCCCAAAACAAGAGTCAAAAGGAAAGACCAGGAGGCCTCTTACACCCTATTGACATCCCACCTCGCCCTTGGCATACGCTTTCTATGGACTTCATCACCGATCTACCTCCATGCTCCGGATACAATACGATTCTAGTAATCGTGGACTTATTCTCCAAGATGGCGCATTTCATTCCGCTCAAAGGCTTGCCAACAGCAGCAACTCTGGCCCGAGAATTTCTCAAAAACATCGTCCGACTGCACGGTTTTCCTTCGGTTCTAATTTCGGATCGAGGTAGTCAATTTATTTCTCATTTTTGGCGAAGTTGCTGTCGGTCGGCTCAAATTGATGTGAGACTATCGACCAGTCACCACCCTCAGACCGACGGACAAACCGAGAGGACCAATCAAACTCTGGAGCAGTATTTACGCTGCATGCTGCAACAAACTGAAAAAACTTGGAAAGACATCCTTTGGATAGCCGAATATGCCTACAATAACTCTGTCCATTCGGGAACTGGGAAAACCCCGTTTTTTCTTTTGTACGGCAGTCACCCTCGAACCTCGGAGTTGGATCCCCTCCAAGATCTTGAAACACCAGCAGTAGACTACCTGCATTCTACAATCACCCAAGCCTTTAAGGAAGCTGTTTCTCACCTTCAAAGGGCTAAAGAACAATACAAGAAAGGAGCAGATCAACATCGGAAGGAAGCCCCTCAATATCAAGTAGGGGATCAAGTCTGGTTATCCACCAAATATCTACCTCTAAAAGGGCCACGCACATTCAACCCAAGATACCTTGGTCCCTATTCCATCACTACCATAGTAAACCCAGTAGCGGTCAAGTTGGACTTGCCCCCGCACATGAAGATACATCCGGTCTTCCACGTCTCTCTATTAAAACCCGTGCAACCTCAAACCCGACTAACTAAATCTCCAAAACCTATCCTAGTTGATGGAGAACTCGAGTTTGAAGTCAAAAGCATTCTAGACTCCAAGATCTCCAAATCTAAACTATTTTACCTAATTGACTGGAAAGGCTACGGCCCCCAAGAGAGATCCTGGGAACCTGCTGAATATGTCCACGCTCCTCGCCTAATCAAAAGATTTCACCGAACATTTCCTGACAAGCCAAAACCCCCGGAGAAGCCCGGTTTGGGAGGGGCCTTGAGGGGGGGGTACTGTCATGATCTCTGCTTCCAAAAGGTCAGGGTTTTCCCAACTCCCTTGGAAGCAGATCCATAACCCAGGTTCCGAGTGCCAACCAGTCCCAATTGGGACCTTTTGGACCCAGTCCTGGCGCCAGTGGCACCAGGCTCATAAATATGCCCAGTCCCAGCGCTGGAAGCGCCGGGCTCATAATGCTTGGGTGGACTTACCTGCAGCAGACCATGCTGCTTACTTGCCTGCCAGTTGAGCCTCTGATCCTCTTCTGTTTGGAACTACTTTTCCTGTTGGGTGGGGCAGGAGCCACTCCCTAGATTCAGAACACTGGAACTCTTCTGGAAAGCAGGAACTCTTTTCTTACCTAGGCGTGGCTGTGGAAGGAGACACCTAAGCACTACAGAAGGCTATTTAAACCACACCCGATGGATGAATCTTGCTTTGCGTTATTCTGCATCCTCTGCAGCAGAACGCTCATCGTGTCTTCTGCATCTGATCCTGGGCCTAAGGAAAAAGGCTTACCATCCTGAATCCAGTCTTCAGCAACACCTATAAAGACAAGAAAGAACAGGTTAGCATTACGGTCTTCAGTGACAGCTCTTCACTTACCTGGTCCATCGGCTGTCACCAACGCCTCGCGCTGCATTCCGGCATCTGAAAGACAAAGGCTTACCTACTCTTTGTGCGCTCCGGAGGTCTTCACACTGCATTCCGGCATCTGAAAGACAAAAGCTTACCAACTCTTTGCACGCTCCGGAGGCCTTCGGCGCTGCATCCCGCATCTGAAAGACAAAACAAGGTGCGTTTAAAGACATTGGGGAACTTTAATACTCACGTGCCATTACTCCTTTCCACATCCAACCCAGTGGGTTTTCCGGCACCCTGCAGCCGCTCCGAACTTGTACCTGCAAAATAAAAAGACAGTTAGAGCGCATCGTGAAGCAGGCAACAAGCGCTTACTTACGTGCTTCCAGGCGCTTCTATTCATCACACGGGCTCCATCTTCAACTCACTTCAGCCAGTCATCCGCCATCGCCGGAACCCTGCAAAACAAGAGACATCATTCCTAAAGACTTTTAAAGACATTAGAATTACTCGAAACTTACCGTTCGTGCAGTAAACGACGGACAGCAGTCCTCTGAAGTCAAGAGGCCTGCTCCCCTTATCCAGTGAAGAAACTGGTTACAGCACCCTGCCCCGAGGCAGATGGAGAGCACGGCGTTCACTTACCTAAGGTGAGAGCGTTAACCTTTGGGTTCTACAGGAGAAGAGAAAGGGAAGAAGAGAGAGACATTCAATAACCCCGTTCATTAATCCCATATTTTCTATCTGCAGACATCTTACCCTTCGAGTCAGACATACAGTGCACAGAGGTCCAGCCCAAAGAGCCAGCCGTGTGTTACACATCACCTTTGAAGATACGGTATACGCCCAGTCAAGACCGGCGCCTCTACGGGAATCAGGTGAGCATTACAGCTGCTCCCAACTTTAGTGCTCTATGGACTCGGGGTACGTACGAGTAACAGATGCGCAGGCATTCGGACGGAAAGATCACTGCATGGGTTTTCCAGTTAATAACAGGATTATGCCGTTCTAGCCACGGCATGCAAAGTATGAGTTTAAACGGTGGGGCACTGATCAAGTCGAAAGTCATGCGCTCTCGATGGCCATCTTTGCATAATAGATCCACTTCTTCTGTGCACTGTGTTACCGGTCCGGATGACAGTGGAGACGCGGCCATTGAAACGATATTGTCTATCTTCCACCTTAGCTGCCCCGGTATGTCCAATTTTCGGGCTACTCCGATATCGATATAGTTGCCTTTGGCCCCACAATCAATATAAGCCTGTAGGGCGTACATCCGGTGAGGTTGTCCCGGCCTGATCAGAATGACAGGTAAGGTGAGGTGTGAGACCGTGGTTACTTCAGTTCCCCTCGACAAGCCGATCCCTACTCTTGTCAAGTTCAGGAGTTTTCTGACACCGTTGCGGGATCCTCGGTCACTGCCTCCCCAATGGCACTCAGGGCCCATTTACTCAGCTTACTAGGGCAGTCTTTCAGGAAGTGGCCCACCTTTCCATAATATAGACACAATTGTTGCTGCTGGCGCTTCTCTTATTCCTCCTTTGACAGTGGTTTCCTCGCACTGCCCAACTGCATTGGTTCCAGGTATTTTCTTGGGGACGCACTTTTACTTCGCGCAGGCACACCTATATGGGCCGGGCTTCCTCCCAAGTTAGGTCTGCCGATCTCTCTTGCAAACGATGATTCAACTGTATCACTATGTGTATATAGTCTGCACAGCGTTCAGGTGGGTTGACTACTTGCGCTAAAACGTCTTTCAGCTCACCCCAGAGGCCTCGGTAGAAGAGGGTGGTTCTTTTCTCCTCGGGCCAATTTGTTTCAGCCACGTTTCAGCCACGAGCCGATTGAATGTCGTGACGTATACCAATAGATCTTGGGACCCTTGCCGTAGGGCCAGCAGTTCTCCGTCTAAGGCTGCCCCTTGATTTCTGAGGGCAAATAGTTTGTCTAGCTCTAGCTGAAATGCTCCGAAGTTATGTAAGATGGGGTCATCTCGGTTTACTAGCAGTACAGACCAATTAATTAGCCCCACATAAGACAAGACAAAGGCCACGTTGGCTTAGTCCGAGGGAAAGGCCCCTGGGCTGCACAGGAAATGCAATCTACACTGGTTCATGAATATGACGTACCTCTGGGGGTCACCTAGGAAGTGTTCAGGAGGGGCTAAGGGAACAGAGGGCGTGTTGTGACCTGAATTTGGGGCACCCTCTCTGCTACTCGGTCTGAAGGACCTGGTAAGGGAACCTGGACGGCCTGAGCGACCAATAGCCATTTTGCCAAATCCTCGGTTTTCTCTCTATTGACTACTACCTCCCTCCTGATTGCATTTGTCTCGGAGCGGGCCGCGTGCACCTCGGCCTGCAATTCCCAAAAGGGTTGACAACTGGTTTACCCCTGGATCCATGCTACTCGGTTGGGGCTTGTGACATGGGCTTACCGTTTTGTCACACTTACCTCTGGTGCCCTGCAGGAGTGCCTGGTCCGGTCTGTACCAATGTATAGCCCCATTGCTGGCTACCTTCATCCAGACGCTTGCCCCAGCCACTCCTTCCCCCACTGGTTGACTGGGGATTAACTCCCATGGGACCGTGAGGTTGGGAGGGACCTGCATAGTTTCGGGACCTTTGGGATGTATCATTCTGGGAGTCAGGGTGACTAAAGGTAAATACAGGGTAAGTATAAGTGCAGAGCCTTCCCTCCTGCCCCTCCCCTTCATAGCCTGGTTTGGCTGGCTGGCGCGAAGCGAGCGCTGCTCACTGTAATGTTTGCGACTACGGTCACGTCCTCAGGTACGTATCGGCCTCCAGTTACTACACTAAATGTGCGTGGTCCAGGCCGGCTACGACACACAGGATACGACGGTACACAGGTAAGTCTGTGCTGCACCCCGAAGTATACAATTTGTAGTACATTTGTGCCATCAACATCAGCAACAAAATAAAATAAAAATCATCTTTTATGAATAGTTGTTTCAATTTTTAATTGACTCAAGGACACGCTCACATATCCGGGCAGGACTGGCGGGGATGGAAAGGCCAAGGTGCCAAACACCATGTACACTTCAAAGGTATCTTCCGCGCAGGGGCCATTGCTCACATGGCCTGGCCAGACCCAGTGTCTCCAGGCAGGCTCCCCTGAAACAGGCCACGCCCCTGCAATCCACATAAATGTGTCTCCATTCAGCAGAGTTCTGGACCTTTTCTGCGTGTCTCATGCCCCTCCATCCCCCTCCGTCCCCCTCCAGAATCAATGGCAGTTCGCACCTGTGGCCGTGCCCTCCCAAGGGGGCTGGCATGGTGGGAATGGCCAATAAGCGGACTTGAGATGCGTATGTCCAATGGCCAGAAAATGAATTGAATGTGACCGGCGAAGCCAGCAAGGTGCTGTTGGACCATTGCTACAATGTGAGAACTCGACAAGATGAAGATGAAATTGAATATAATGAAGATACTTTTGAATTCCTCGCTGACCACTTGACACAATCTACACCCGCAAAAAAAGGTCCACCAAATAAACAATCGACGCTGATGGTTTCTCCAATTCGTGTGAAAATAACACAAGCTAAACTAACAGAGACTGAAGCTTCTTCGCAATTGACCGAGGAACTTGCCAAAGGTCTCGACTACAGTGTGTCTAGTTTGGCCGATTTGTCCACCACAGTTGAGTCACAAACCACAATCATGAAGGACGATTGGCTAGTAAAGGAGCAGAAATACATTGTATTCGACAGCTGCCTGGTCGAGATTATACTGATGCTGAAATTTGTGCATCCAGTGAGGGGGAAAATATGTGGGGAGCCAAGTTTTGATTGTAACTCGTGTATTACAAGGCACTAACGTGAAAATCCAAGCCACCTGTGCCCACCTCCATTATACATTTTCATGCTCCACTCAACCGATGCTGGGCAAAGTGCCAGCTGGAAATCTACTGTGTTAAGCACCTCTACTTTTCAGTGGCTCTACTTTTAGTAAGTTGTCCAGTTTCTGTCAATTTGTTCGGACTTCAATTCCTTGCTAAATTGCAGTACTACAAATATCGAAGAGAATGTTTATTCCCCGCTATTAGTCAAGCCTGGAAAATTTAACAAGTGTCATTTGAAAGGACATTTTCTGGCAAACGGTTCAGGCTAGCTGGCGATGGACATTGTGACAGCTCCGGATTTTCAGCAAAGTACTGCTCATACCACTTTCAGTACATGGAAACAAAAACAATTGTGAGTTCGGAGGTTGTGCAGATGTCTGAATGTAAATCTTCAGTGACCATGGAGAAACATGGTTTCATAAAATCCCTCGAACAACTCCAATCGAGGGGGATGCAAATAGACTGCATAGCCACTGACAGACATGTTTCAATAGCCAAGGCCATGCGAGGGCAGTTTCCAAACATTTGCCATCAATTTGATGTATGGCACGTTGCCAAATCAATCAATCAAAAAACCATAGCTGCAGGTAAAATATTTTACAGTGGTCCCAGTCTTTCAGCAAGCATCTCTGGTGGAGCTCCAATACTTGTGATGGGTATGTGGAAATTTTACTTGAAAAATGGCGCTCATTGATGCACCACTGTTCCAACGTTCACGCATGGTTTCCATCTTCACCTCCACACAAAGCTCTTGAGAAGATCGTGTTTGATCAAACTCTTTCAAGAGACCTGAAGGGACTCACAGAATTCTATCACACCAGAGATTTGGAGGTGTTCCACAATATGTGCCTAAAGTACAGGCCCAAGCAGTTGCATTTCGGCATAGACGGTATACAATATCGAACATTACTAGCGGTATTAGCGCATAACAAGAACATAGGGAGAGAACAATCGAGAACTGCAGGAAACTTTGGGATGCTTCATTACCAAATGGCCTTTACAAAAATAAGCAAAAAAAGGGTGGTCAAGCCTATATACCAGGAAATGGAATTCGATTTTGTGAAAGATCTCACTTTGACTGTGTTGGACATGCATACTCATGGAATCGATCATGATTTTGTTCCTAGGACACATACATTGCCACAAAACATTGCAAACGTGCCCTGTCCATCAAAAGCGAACATCGTTGAACAGTTGACTTCCCGGTATAAATGATTAGCAGCAGTGTGTATGTTCCACAATGTTTGTACATTGTACATGACAAATGGAAATCTATTTAACTTGAATTTCAAAGCTAATAAAAGTTTTAAGAAGTATTAAGCGTCCAAATTGTCTTTTCAAATGTATCCTCTTTGTGAATTTTCTTTGCAAGAAGTGCCTGTTGGAGTATGCCATACAGTGGAACTCTGTGTTTTCCCCCTTCTCGCTTTCGGCCAGCTCTTGTGGGTCCTTCACGGACAGGGCACGGGAGGGTCGGTGGATATCATCATGAAAGCAACTGCGTTGTCTGCAGTTGCCTTAGCATGCACGTGTCAAAATAGACAGAATAAATATGCATCCCACTAAGGAATAAGACCTAAGCTAAATAACAAACTTGGCATGCAAGAACTAATGACTGTAAGCAAAACACAGCATGAAAAGGGGCTGTCGGTGTGAAATAGGGGGCTCAAATGGGAATGGGGAATGGTTCCTTCAAGGAGGAATTACCGGGTCTTCCAATGTTGGAATGACCCGGTAATTCCCCATTGAAGGAACCCGGTATTGGAGCCCAGTATGGAGGCAGCCATGGCGCTAATAGCACCATGGCTACCTCCATACTCGTAATGAGGCCCTGTGTGCCTCATGATAAAGATTTGATGTTCGGAAACAACAACATTAAAGATTTGGTTGAATATGGAAATTGGCGGATGTTCTCGGAGCGTTTATTGTGAAATAAAAGCACATTATAAATTGCAGAGTATTGGTGTTTCCTTTAAAAATAGTGTTTCCTATTCCGATTTGAGACGCTCTGTGCTGTGAGAGGATGTGTGTGTTGATATTCCGGGTTCTGTATCAACTAACGTTAAGGCGTAGGCATAGGTGATGACTGGGCGCCTTTGGCTATGCTGCACACTAACGACATTAAAATAGGTGGAGAATATCACTAGGAATAGTGATGTCAGCTTCAGGGGCAGGGGATATGATTTAGTGCCGCAAGGGCAGTTCAATTTAGGGTGATGGATAAACGGATAAGATTAGCATAAGATGGCCGCGCCAAGCTGCTTGATTTGGTATGTGTAAAAGTGAGGAAAACTAAGGTAAGGTGCATAGGAAATGTTTTTACGATCAATCACAGTTTGCTGAAAAGCACATGCCCGAAAGCTCAGGACAATAACATTTTTTAGCACACTATTCCTTGAATAGCTTCCTCTTTGCTTCTGCCTTCTCTACTCCTCTCCTCTGTTGGTCTGTTGGTCTGTTTTTTCCCGGCATCGGGCACCTGGTCACCCTCTGCCTCCTGGCAATCCTCTGCACTGGGGTCTGTTTATGTTACCCTGCAGTCCCCCCACCCCCTTGTTTTTTTCCACTTATTCATACACACCTAGCACTTGCCTCTGGCTGGCTGCACTGCCACTATTTTATTTATTCATGTTTTATGTATTTATTGTGTTTCCTTTTGTCCAGCACTTTCCACCTGTCCCCCTTCCGTTGCACTTTCCCTTTTCCCTTTCCCATGCACATGCGCTAGGTCTAGTGTCAGATCATTGTTTTGCTCTCCCTTCTTCCCCTCCCGTGCCTCGTCGCGCTCTGAAACACTTGTCTACAAGCACGATACAAATAAAATATCAATATCAAGATGCTAATAACCAGCCTGTATAACTGCAGTTAACTGAAGCCTCAGAGATAATTTGCAGTTGAGGATAAACCCCAAATTCGGATGTGCAAAATGGTGAGGGACAGTCGCACAAGTCTGAGGGGCGGGAGGTGTATTGTCAGAGATTGAGGTGCAGTCTGATAATTGGATTTTCAGACTTAGGTGGGTTTATTTTAAACATATTTTCAATGAGCCATGACGTAAATAAAATGCGTCAAAGCCCTGCGTAAGGCTTTGACGCATTTTATTCTTGATTACAGCTCATTTTCCACAATTGGTATGGCAGAGAGGAGGCACAGATCATAAATTACAATTTCGCCTTGCCCTTCTTCTCTGCATTAAAATTCTCTACACATTTGCGCCAGGATGGATTTTCGTGCTGGCGCAAACGCTGTGGATTCCTGTGGAGTCCGCCTGCATTTTACATCAGCAAAAAATAGGCGAATTTCATAGCAATCCATTGTAAACACTGCCTGTCCTGCCTACATGCCAGGCAGCTATTAAGCATTTGGCATGGCGGAGTGCAAAAGATTGACGTACAAGCATGTATGCTGCCTTTATGCTCTTTACTTTCTTACCCTGATCTGAATGTTTTGAAAATTGCACACATGGGAGCAGCCTACTCAAAAGTGTAAATCCAGCAGGTCCTCTCTGGCGCAGTTTACACAGAACTAGTAAATGAGCTAGTCGGGGAGAGGCTGCAGAAGCGAGGGTGTCAGAATCGGATAATTTCATGACAAGTTTAGTGACATGGGCACAATTATTGAGATCTATCACATGGCCTCTAATCAGAATCGTGACAGGCAGAATATGAACACTGAAAATAACTGGGGAGAGGGTGCAACCCTCAGACACCCCAGGAGGTGCAGGAATAAACTTGGATATAAAAGGTGGTCGCGAGACGGCAGATCGTCACTTCATAAAGAAAGCACTCCATCTCAGTGCCATGTCCATGGCACCTAAGTCTACCAATGTTTGCAGTAGCATGGTATGGTCATCAGTGCTGAATGCCACAGACAAAGCCTGGAGGACTAGGGCGGCCGCGTTTCCTTCTCCCTGGATCCTTAGGCCATCAGGTACAGCATTCAGAAGGGCTTAGCTCCCTCTTCCTGGCCTAGAGTCCAGAGGCGTAGAGAGGGTAGGGCTTGAGAGGGCAAGGTCCCGAACATCTGTAAATGCACACTCAGCAGCGATGTGTGTGCATTTACAGATGATAATCGGACTATGGTGGGCCCAACTTCATTAGTTTCAGGCCCCAGTTGTTAGATAATCCTGGCTAGGCATCTGCTTAAGTCTGCTTTTATGGGATTCAAAAGGATATGGCATTCTACCTTGTAAGGTCACCACCTTTTCAAGTAATTCTGCAGGATACAGGAGATTTAAAGTGCTGGGAGACTTCTTGAAACCTAGTTGCTGGAAAGGGGTGGTCTGAGAAAGAGCCAGAGATCTTAATGTTTCTTACCAAATGAATAAACTGATCAATGTTAACAGGAGAGAAGAAGGCATGTTTGTTCTGTGCTGTTGCACGTATTGTAGCATCGCCTCTGAGGATCTTGAGTGAGCTGGTTCGAGAGAATATGGTGTGATGAATCCAATGGGGTCATTACAGATTCCCCGGCGATAACCTACTCCCATGTGGCCTGGTGAAGGCAGCCGCTACCTGGTCCTCACCCTGGAGGCGGTTATATGAGGGAGGATCACATGGGAGGAGACAACTACCGGGAAGGTATCATGACTTCATTGGATGAGACATGCTATCTCCCATTTGCCCATGTAGAAGACCGCTTAATACCGAATACCGTAACAGCATATTGACATACATCTGCTCCCCCCTCTTTTTGGAGAATAGCAAAACCTTTTTGCCAATATCATCCAACCCAACCTTCCATTTTTGATCAAAGCATCACACGCATCCAACTGCTCTTGATTGAGAACTGATTTGCCATGTGGAATTATTAAGAGCATTTTTTCCAATTTTAAAGATCAAATAACATCAGTGGACTTCAATTCCCACAACCACCCAAGCACTGAGATGAGGAGGATGAGGGAATTGATGCAGAAGAACATGTGTAGTGAGCGTGCTAGTTGCTGGAGAAATACACCAGCACGCAGGTCCTTTAAATATGGTGACAGAACTAAGGAAAGCAGCTCAGAAGAAGACGTGACCTCTTTGTTGAAGTCGGTGAGCGGAAGCTGGAGGCGTGAGCCAGAGTGGCGAAGCAGAGAAGCTCGCCATTGGAGTGAGACAGAGACTTCCTGCAAGAAGGACTTGCCGTGGAGATGCCAGGCCCCGCAAGATGAACCCTGGGCATTCAGCAGGGAAGAGAAGCATTGCGGTCCTTACCGTGAGCCAACGAGAAGCCAGCGTAGGTACTGGCATAGGAAATAACTTATTGAAATTTAGGAAAGGGTTGAAATTAATGACTCTTGTTGTCCCATCCCACTTCTTTCTTTCATTCTTCACTTCTCTGCGCCCTGATGCCTCCGACTTCATCGGATTATAAGTGGATAAATAAATAAATAAATAAGTGTGCAGGAGCAGAACACTGAAGAGGCTGGTGAGATGTCAGAGCCACCCGGACTGGGGAGGAAGAAGGAGAGAAACGCTGCATAAGCACGAGGAAGTCTGAAAATGCTATAGCAAACCAGCGAGTCTGCCAGAGCAAAGTGGCGACCCATTTCAGTCATCGCACCAAAGAGAGTTTTGAGCATTAAGAACATCTGAACATTGTGCATCAACGGCAAGTGCAATACAAAGTGCAATTGTTTTTGAAGAAAAGGGCAAAGCGCTAATTTGAACCCCAATGACAAATGAATGTCAAAAGTAGGGAAAGCTTAAACAAGTATATATACCCACAACCAGAACGGTATATGGTGCTTGCTTATAAAGAGAACACACATTGAGAAAGTCCTGGCATGCAAATACTGGGCAGTTGAAGAAGAGAAAGTCCTGTTAAGCAAATACCAGGTCATTAAAGAAGAGAAAGTCCTGGCATACCAGTCAGTTGTGAACGCAAGACATATCCTAGGATGAGAGTATACCAGGAGGTCTCAAGTAGATGTTGTGAGTACAAGAGGAATCCTGGCATGAGAGTGTACCAGGAAGTTGCAAGCATATAAGAAGTCCTGGCAGGAACATACACCAGGCAATTGGAAGTGCATAAATAGTCCTGGCAGGGGAGTATACCAGGGAAAGTGTAAACCTATAAGAAAAGACAAGATAAGACGGTGCTTGTTGAATAAGAAGGAACTTTTGTTGGAGGACTAATAAGGTTAATCAGCCTTTGTGATTGTTGAGAACCAAGAGAAACCTCAAGAACTGTTAATACAAAAGACATTGGGCCTCATTACAAGTCTGCCAGTCTGGAAATAAGGGCGCCAGTAGCAACGCACTGGCACCCATTGCACGCAGCAGGTCTGACCTGCTGCGTGCAACGGCCCCGGTTGGCACAGTTGTCACGAAAGCTCCGGCACCGTTACTAAGGGCCCTACAGACTCCACAGGAATGGCGACTAACATTTTCCGACACCTAACATCCGGTCTGCCGGGACTTGTAATGCCCCAGTGGCACTGGGATATCAGGCACCGGAAACAGTGTTACAGTCCTGCGGCAACCTGCCGGTAGCACTGGCGTGCTACTGCCAGAATTGCAATGAGACCCATTGTTAAATCATTAAAGAATTCAGGGGAAGGGAAGCTCCTCTGGAACTAAGGTCTTTCCATCTCGGAGATCATTTCTGTTGGGAGTTGTGCTATTATTTTTTATGAACACTTTTTGGCAAGCATCTGGTTAAAGACATTTCCCTTTTCTCTTTGTTATTTTGTTTATAGTCTTAGGGGCAGCGTAGGGCGTTTTGACACAAGGACGGCTTTTGTTTTCTGAGATCCTGACACAAACAGCTCCTTAGTTTTGAGTGTTAGCTAAGAAAATTCCTCTTAGTGCAGGGTCAGAGAGGCATTTAACCAAAAACATGACAACTTTGTGTCTGGCTTTCATTTTTGACCCCTCACAATAGCCAGTGGTCAAAGTGGGCGGGAGTGGTTGGGAGCGGTGCTCCTCTACTTTTTAAAATTACGTTTAGCCGTTCCAATACTTTTATTTTAAAACTAAATTGTTCCGGAATTGAAACTTGCTCTACACCCCCTTACTGGGGATTTGACCCTCAGACCCCCTGGATCAGCTCTAACCTCACATTACAGTGAGCTTTCGTAGCACTGCTGGGCTGCTATTATTTTTTCAGTGGCCTGCTTGGGACAAAGCCCATTCCCAATCCCCACGTAGTCCTGCTCCTGCAGTAATTACAATGTCCTTCTATATTTAAATAGCTTAACATGAAAATACTGCAGGAACAGCTGTACATGCAGTTAAGGGGATGGTGGAAGGGGTGGCTTTAATCTTTAGCACGCCCCTCTAGAGGTGTGAATGGTGGGTGATTTGAATGGGGAGGGTGTGTAAAGCTGCGTGCTGTGACGGACAATGGTAAAGGTAATGGAGGGCGTTTAAATGCATTTTGCATTTCTTTCACTGCATTTCTTTCAGCCTTTACGCAGTGGTGGGTGTGGAATGGAGGCAAAGCAGGACCCAGTATAGGGTTTGTATTGTGCGTGGGAGGAGGCGTGGCAATGGGGTCTGTGGGGAGCGGGGCGGGCTAGAGGGGAGCATAGTGCCACTACTTCTTTTCGTACACTTCGACCACTGACAATAGCTAGCTAGTAGAAAGAAGCTAGCTAGTAGTTTGCATAATTCTAGTAAGGGGGATTGCTCTAGTCCAGGTTCCAGGGTCCCGTAACTCACTATTACTAGCATTGCACGTGTGCTCACAATGTTATGATCAATGTTTTTTCCCCACCCTTGCTGTCCGCTTTCGCTGTGATATCCTGATCTTTTGTCAATGTATCTAAAATCATTTTATTAGATTTTGTCTACTTACAACATGCTAATGCCTGCCACTCTTGGAGCAGTAACTTGTCAAGTGCTCCACCAGGTTGTTGTACAACTTGAGGACAAAATGGGCTTAGGTTTGAATGTTAGGTTTGAATTTCTTCTTGAACAATATCTGTGTCTTCTTCCATTTCATGTGACATTTCTCTTTATAAAAGCCTTTACTGTAGTGCATGCATATGTTTAAAAATATCCTCCCTTGTCTGAAACAGATCAGCTTTATGTGGTGATAAAAAAAAGAGATCTGTGTTAATTATTGCTGTATTTTTGTTTGACAAATGCTTGGGTGAAAACCTGTCTTCTGAGTCATCTGACTCACTTTTTTCCTGTATAAGGTTTTGCCTTTTACTCTCATCCCACTCCCAAACCTAGTTTTTCAGGGCTTCTTGGTCCAAAACACCCAGGAGCAGGCACAGGGAATTTGCTATTGGATATTTATGGTTATGGAGCTAACACACCGCTCATATACTAGGATGGGGGAAAGATTTGCAAGTGTTTCTGTGTATCAATATACTTTGACCAGCAGCCCCCTATGTCGATTTGTTGATGTTTCCTGTCAATTTGATGCTGGTATAAAGTTGCTGTCTTACCCTGTGGAAATACAAGTCACTGCTATGCTGGATGCAAGATTTCCCTCGTCCCAGAACAGGTCTAACTCACCTTATCTGTTGTTCCAGAGCATCTACACTTGTATAAGGCGTTTTAATTCTCCAAGAAAATGCTAGGTTAAACTGTATATTTTCTCTCGTGGTGCTTTTCTTGACACTAACCCTAGTGTCAAGAAAAGCAACACTCTCTCCTTCTGTCCTTTCACTTCCAGTTCCATTTCCACATGAGCACTCTTTGGGTTATGGACACCTCCAGCTCGAGTAGGTTTGTCAGATAACATGCAATGCCTGTTCCATTATTTTGACTAAACCAGTTTTTGTAATACCATATGGTGGTGTCTTTAATTTAGTATTTTTATCAGAAGGTCCATTTTCAATCTAGATTACTGTGTTTAACAATACTACTAGTAACTTACATCTACATCTATCCTGCAAGATACTTTATTCCAGTTACAGAATCAAAAGTCTAGTTTCAATGAGGATACTCACATTGTCGTGACTCACCATCACCCCCTTTGGTGTCCCGGTTGTCCCTGATGTGTAGACCATCATGCAGCACTGGTTGGCCTTCTGGGAGGCGATGATGTCATCTAGTCTAGACTCCAGTACATCTGAACCAATCTGCATAAACTCCTCCCACTGCGGGCAGAAAAACAAGGGTCAAGATCTATGTAGACTACTTTCCATGCAGTCCGCAGCTTGAGATGGGTGGAGTGAGGATGCTCCCGCACCTGCAAGCAGAGGACAAGATAAAACATACCAGCAAGAGTACATTTAGTGACAATGGGGCTATTCACCAGCGCACCCCTACTTTACAGGAATCGGAAAACAAAAGGCAAAGATAGAACTAGAAACCAACATTGCAAACATTGGCCACATAGAAAATCCTAACAAAGAGTCAATGACACAGTACTTACTAACAACATACATGGCAACATTCCCCATTCCATTCAGGAGATTGTAATCCACTTCTGGTTTTAACTTTACATTCTGGGACTTGTAGTCAGTTTATAATGGGAATACTAAATCTCCCAGAATGCACAGTTAAACCCAGTGCTGCACTAGCATCTCCTAAGTAAAATAAGGCCTTTTGGAATGCATCTACACAAGAAATGGAAAATAGGTTGTGGAAGTAATCCAAGCATTTAGGTACCAACACTGACGATGGTGACAGTCCCAAGCAAATGTCAAGGAGGGAGAAAAAGAAAAAGAAAATGCTTAGTGTCAAAAGAAATCAAGATAATCAACAATGACCAATCACCAGAGCATAATCATTTCACACCAAATAGAAAACAAGAATCAAGAGATCAATAAGAGGGTGGTAGTCATAATCTCGAATTTACAAATCTCGAAAAAAAAATCTCGAAAAAAAGGCCAAAAAAAAAAATGTCGAATTTTTTTTTCTATATTTTTTTTTGGGCTCTAGTATATATTAATAAAATAGGTAAAAACAAAAAAAAAATAATTAAAAAATTAAAAAAGGGGGTTGAAAAAAAAACGTCATAAAAAAAAATCGGCCTTTTTTTTCCACATTTTTTTTTTTCGAGATTTGTATATTCGAGATTATGACTATAAACCCAATAAGAGACCAAGGTCATCAACAGTGACCAGTCATCAGAGTGTAAGAACCAATGTCATCAAGAGTGACCAGTCACCAGAGTGTAAGGAAATAGAAGACAAGAAGCAAGACAGCAATAAGAAACCATCAACATTGACCAGTCACCAGAATGTAATCACTACACAGGAAATAGAAGACACAAAGCAAGGGATCAATAAGAAACCAAGATCATCAGTATTGAACAGTCACCAGAGTGTACTCACTACACAGGGAATAGATGACAAGAAGCAAGGGAGCAATGACAAACCAAGATCATCCCCATGACCAGTCACCAGAGCATAACCACTCCACAGGAAATAGAAGACAGGAAGCCATGGATCAATAAGAAACCAAGATCATCAAAAGTGACCAGTCACAAGAGTGTAATCACTACACCTCAAATAGAAGTCATGAAGCCAGGGATGAATAAGAAACCTAGTTAATCAACAGTGAACACTCAACCACTCCACACAAAATAGAAAACGCAAAGCAACAATAGGAAACCAAGATCATCAACAGTCACCAGTCATCAGGGCGTCCTCACTACACAGGAAACAGAAAACAAGAAGTCAGGGATCAATAGGAAACCAAGGTCATCCACATTGACCAGTCGCCGGAGCATAATCACTACACAGGAAATAGAAGACAAGAAGCCAGGGATTAATAAGAAACCTAGCTTATCAAAAGTGAACACTCATAAGTATGTAACCACTACACAGGAAATAGAAGACATAAAGCAAGGGATCAATAAAAAAACCAAGATCATCTACGGTGACCAGTCACCAGAGCATAATCACTCCACAGAAAATAGAAGACAACAAGCCATGGATCAATAAGAAACCAAGATCATCACCAGTGACCAGTCACCAGAGCATAATCACTCCACAGGAAATAGAAATCAAGAAACAAGAGATTAATAAGAAACCAAGGTCATCAACATTGACCACTCATCAGTGTGTAACCACTACTCAGCAAATAGGAGACAAGAAGCCATCGATCAATAAGAGACCTAGATAATCAATAGTAAGCACTCATTGGTGTGTAATCACTACACAGGAAATAGAAGACAAGAAGCAAGAGATCAATAAGAAACCAAGGTGATCAACAGTGACCAGTCTCCAGAGTGTACTCACTCACTACACAGGAAATAAAAGACACACAGTGAGGGAGCAATAACAAACCAAGATCATCCCCATGACCATCCAGAGCATAATTACACCACAGGAAATGGAAGACAACAAGCCATGGATCAATAAGAAACCAAGGTCATCAACAGTGGCAAGTCACCAGTGCATAATCACTACACAGTAAATAGAAGATGAGAAGCCAGTGGTCGATAAAAAACCTAGATAATCAACTTTGAACACTGATTAGTATGTAACCACTACACAGGAAATAGAAGACAAAAAGCAAGAGATCAATAAGAAACCAAGATAATCCTCAGTGACCAGTCACCAAAGTGAAGTCCCTACACAGGAAATAGAAGTCAAGAAGCCAGGGATCAATAAGAAACCAATATCATCAATAGTGACCAGTCACCAGAGTGTAATCACTACACAAAAAAATAGAAGACAAGAAGCAAGGGTTCAATAAGAAACCTAGATAATCAACATTGACCAGTCATCAGAGCATAATCATTACACACCAAATAGAAGACAGGAAGCCAGGGATCAATAAGAAATAAAGGTCATCCACAGTGACCTGTCACCAGAGTGTATTCACTACACAGGAAATAGAAGATGAGAATCCAGTGAGAAATACAAAGTCAAGATCATCAACAGTGGCCAGTCACTAGTCCATAATCACTACACAGGAAATAGAAGACAAGATGCCAGGGAGAAATAAGAAACCAAGAACATCAACAGTAACCAGTCACCAGAGTGTACTCACTATGCAGCAAATTGAAGACAGGAAGCCGGGGATCAATAAGAAACCAAGATAATCAACTGTGACCACTCATCAGTGTACTCAGAAAATAGAAGACAAGAAGCCATGGATCAATAAGAAACCAAGATCATCAACAGTGACCAATCACCAGAGCGTAATCACTACACAGGATATTGAAGAAAAGAAGCAAGAGATTAATAAGAAACCAAGGTCATCAACAGTGACCAGTCACCAGAGTGTACTCACTACACATCAAATAGAAGTCAAGAAGCCTGGGATCAATATGAAACCTAGCTAATCAAAAGTGAACACACATTAGTATGTAACCACTACACAGGAAATAGAAGTCAAAAAGCAAGGAATCAATAAAAAAACAAGATCATCAACAGTGACCAGTCACCAGAGTATAATCACTACACAGGAAATAGAAGATGAGAAGCCAGAGAGCAATAAAAAACCAAGATCATCAACAGTGGCCAGTCACTAGTGCATAACCACTACACAAGAGATAGAAGACAAAAAGCAAGGGATCGATAAGAAACCAAGATTATGAACAGTGGCCAGTCACTAGTGCATAATCACTACACAGGAAATAGAAGACTGGAAGCCAGGGATCAATAAGAAACCAAGATCATCAACAGTGGCCAGTCACTAGTGCATAACCACTACACAAGAGATAGAAGACAAAAAGCAAGGGATCGATAAGAAACCAAGATTATGAACAGTGGCCAGTCGCTAGTGCATAATCACTACACAGGAAATAGAAGACTGGAAGCCATGGATCAATAAGAAACCAAGATCATCAACAGTGGCCAGTCACCAGAGCGTAATCACTACACAGGATATTGAAGAAAAGAAGCAAGGGCTCAATGAGAAACAGAGATCATCAACAGTGATCTGTTACCAGCGTGGAATCACTACACAGCTAATAAGAGTGAAGAAGCCATTGATCAATAAGAAACCAAGATCATCACAATGGCCAGTCATCAGAGCGTAATGACTACACAGGAAATTGAAGAAAAGAAGCAAGCGATAAATGAGAAACAGAGATCATCAACAGTGATCTGTCATCAGCGTGGAATCACTACACAGCAAATAGAAGACAAGAAGCCAGGAATCAATAAGAAACCTAGATAATCAAAAGTGACCACTCATTAGTATGTAACCACTACACAGGAAACCAAGATCTTCAACAGTCACCAGTCACCAAAGCATACTCACTAAGCAGCAAATAGAAGACAGGAAGCAAGGGATTAATACGAAATCAAGATTATCAACAGTGACCAGTCATCACAGCGTAATCACTACCCAGCAAATAGAAGAAAAGAAGCAAGAGATCAATAAGATCAATAAGAAACCAAGATCATCAACAATGACCAGTCACCACTTCGAGTGGACTGTGTCCTCCAATGTATTCCTCATCTTTGATGTATTCCATCCAGCTTCAGCTGCTTCGGAAAGAAATTTCGGCAGAGGGCGCTGTGGGCCTCCGTCGAGGGTGACGTCATTGGGTGTATAAGTGGCATGCGCAGCGCCCGTTGGACTCAGTTCTGTTTTTCCGCAGTGTACGTTGCTTTGGAGATTCCGCACGCCTAACGAAATATGTCTTCGTCATCGACGCCGACCACAAACTCGAAATCGGGTTTCAAAAAATGCAAATCGTGCGGCTCAAAAATGTCGATTACCGATCCGCACCGAGAGTGCTTATGGTGCCTTGGAGAAGGCCACGACATGGAGGCCTGTATGAAGTGTCAAGCGATGACGGGCAAAGCCTTGCGAGAGAGGAGGGGGAAACTACAGGTAGGTCGTAAATCCGACCGAAAAGCTTCTAGCATCGAGTCGAAGTCCCGTGAGGAGAAATCTCCTCGACACGAAAGGCATCGGTCCAGGTCCCGAAGCAATTCCCATCGTTCGTCGTCTTCGAGGAAAAAAATCGAATAAACGACGCCACAGATTCCCCTCCACTTCGTCTTCGGACGAATCCCCAAAAAGGATGAAATGTCCCACAAAACATTCATCATCCGAAGAATGGGAAGCATTTAGAGCAAAAATGATGGAGGTGTTCGAGAAAGTGAAGCCTCGGTCTGCGCCTTCCTCGGAAGCCGGCGGGGAGCTTTATCACTCCGACACTCATGCGCCCTCGAGCTGGGGTGATCGAAGGAGGAAGGATAGAGAACCTTCTAGGACGTCGAGCGAAAAAGATCGCTCGAGTCGAGTCGACCGCTCGAGGTCACCGACGCTATCCGAGACCGAACATACTTCGGAGGGCAAGTCTTAGAAGAGTGCCTCGACGCCCTCGAAGCTGATGCGGTCGAAGTCGGGTACTATGTCGACGTTATCAACGCCTTTGTCGATGTCGACGCCGAAGCCCTTGACGCCGAAACTTCCAGCTCGACAAGATCAGCTAGGAAGAGAGAAAGAAAAGGCTAAAACACCTGGATTGCATTCAGGACCTATTAGCACTCCTCCTCTACCTCCTCCAAAGAAGGTTTCCAAGCCTCTGCCTAGGAAGGAGTTTTTCAAATCCCTGACTTCAATTTTTGATGAACAAGAAAGATCTGATGAGGAAAATGTACCTTTTGGGCTTGAATTTGGTACTCCAAATGTTCCTGAATGCCTGATTTCAGAGGAAAGCTTTGGTTGAATCATTGCACAATGCAAGTGGTATTGATACGTCCCCAGAAAATGAATTTCGTAGACCAGAGCCAGGTGAACATGCCAATCCATCATACCATCAGTTAATGACTAAGGTAGTAGATTATTTGGGCTGGGCCAGGCCTACAGCCCAATTTGTCCAAGATGATCTTACAGACATACTGGACCATGGTCCTACTGAAGACCCAATTCTACCTTTCCATGTGGCCTTACAAAATAGGGTGGCCAAAAATTGGGAGACGCTGGATTCTATTCCTCCAGTGAATAAATCCCTTACTTTAAAATACCGCCCTGCCAGTAGCGACCCTAGCTATCTGTCTAAACATCCCACTCCCGAAAGTTTGGTCGTACAGGCAGCCACAGCTTCTAACAAACTTGCGTACCCACCTATTCCTCCAGACAGGGACGATAAGCGTGTGGATGGCGGGGCACGGAAGGTATTTTCAGCTGGGAGCATGGCATTAAAATCTGCCAACTCCACTTGTGCCTTGGCAAAGTTTTCGTACACTCTTTGGGAGTGCATTGCAATGGCGGCGGAGCACCTACCAGAAGGGGAAGAAAGGGAAGGATTCCTAGCCATTGTTAGAGATGGGAAGGAAGCTATGCAGGAATCCCTTGAATCTGGTTTGGACACTGTTGACAGTGTGAGCAGGTCCATGGCCACTAGCACAGTAATGCGTAGATTTGCATGGTTACGGAAGTCGGGTTTTGCACCAGACGTACAGAACCGTCTTCTGAACATGTCCTTTCATGGGTCTCACCTTTTTGGCAGCAAGGCTGACGAGAGCCTTGAAAGGTTGCAGACCTCAAAGGCAGCTGCCAAGTCGTTGGGAGCTGCTATCAGGCAACCTCAGCCCTTTCGTGCGACAAATCAGTCTTGGAGGGGACGATCCTATCATTACTACTCCTCATATGGAAGAACGAGAGGAATGGCCAGTCAAAGGGGCCAAAGAAAGGCCACTCACGGTGGACGAGCAAAACGTGCAAAGCCAGCTCCAGCTACAGCCTCTTTGCCATCAGCGGCTGCAGCAACCGCCACAAAACCACTTTGAGAACTTGCATCACAAAACACCTGTAGGAGGCAGGCTGTCACAGCATATGCAAGAATGGCGAGCCATTACTTCAGATGTTTGGGCTCTAGAAATAATAGCCCAGGGTTACTGCCTTCCTTTTCTAACGCAACCTCAAAGCAATCCACCATGGAGACACCCTTTGAAGTTTTCAGACCCGCTCCTACAGCAGGAAGTTCTAACCCTGCTGGAGAAAGGTGCTATGGGGAATACCTCCTGGCTTACTTTCTATTCTAAGAGAGCTGCATTCTAATAACTAAATGCAGGTTAGACTTGGCAGGTCCGGTTTGCTTTCCAAACCAATCAGGATAACTAGAGGGGTACGTCAAGGATGTTTACTAGCTCCCCTGCTTTTTATCCTCTTTATGGCAGATCTAGCTGCTTGGTTACAGGATATCGGCTTAATATCTCCTTCTATTGGTAATGCAAAAATTAATTGGCTAGAGTAAGCAGATGACGTAGTAGTCCTGGATTATTCACAAGTGGGGCTGCAGCGTCTGTTATCCGCCTTAGAATCTTATGCCAGGATCAATAAATTAAGAATAAACCATCTAAAATCCAAGATTCTCCTATTCAAGAGGCCTGATAAAATAGTGAAGAATTTTGTTTGGAAGTTAGATCACTCTCAGGTAGAGGTTGTTTCAGAACTAACTTATCTAGGAGCCGAATTGAGATCCTTTCCATCTAAGAAAAGTTTGCTGTCTTCTATTGAACTAAAATTGGTCAAATTGGGTGCTCAGATGAAAAAAATTCACTCAAAGTTTTGCAGATTCACTATCCTTCCCCTTATAAGATTTTATATAGGGAAGGTAGTTCCCATAAGTCTATATGGCTTGGATTACAACTTTGTAGCTTTGGAATTAGAATGGGATGTAATTGAATCTAGGATTTGGAAACGTACGTTGGGTCTGCCAGACTGAGTTCCTAGTGTCTGCTTGCGCTACGAGCTTGGCTTGTCATCACTTAGATCATGGTTAACATGGAAGTGGCTGACTCTTTATAGGTCAATTTTAGATCCCCCCAAGAACTCCCTCTTTGAGGAAGCTGCTGTAGAGCTCAAACAAGGAAATAATGTTTTTCTGCATAGGCTAGAACTAACATGTTTGGAATTATTGTCTGGCTGTGACTCTGATATAGAGTTGTTTCTACAGAACCCTCGAAAAGTGAAAGAAAAAATGAAATTGGCTGATTGGATTCATACGATTGATGATATGCGAAGAACTAAAAGATCAGCCTCTTTGACATTGTTAGATAAACGTTTATCGTTTATACCGGCTTATCTAAGGAAGTCCCCTAGTCCTTGGTTTAGATCTGCCTTTTTGAGATTTCGTTTAAATTTACTCCCTACCTTGGAATTATTAGCTATCATAGATCAAGAAGGGGGGACTGCTCCAATATGTGACAGGTGTTCAAGTATTGAAGTCCAGACTATTAAGCATTTACTCTCTAACTGTCCTGGGACCTGGAGCATCAGGCCAAGTTTTTTTGGTAGATTTGTTCATAATGAGTCTTATTTGAATACTGATGATTTTTGGGCAAGATTTTCTTCTGGTTATGAGATGGTTTTATCGATTGAGGTGGGAAGAGTTTTAAAGGAACTGAAGTTAGTAACAATTTGATTTTCTGTTAATTTGTGTTGGTTAGAATTCCTTTTATTCTTCTCTTCCTTTTTTCTATGATGTATGTTTTTATTCAAATTTTGTAAACTGTTTTGATTAATATTATTTTTTGTTTAAATTGCTTCATGTTATTACATAGTCTGTTGAAATGTGTTAAAACTCAAATTTTGGCTATTGCACTATAAATACATTTTTAAAAAAATGAAAGGTGCTATAGAACCAGTACCTGCAGCGGAGAGGAACATGGGATGGTACTCCCCATATTTTTTGATCCCCAAAAAGGACGGAGAACGGAGACCCATCCTGGACTTAAGAAACTTGAACAAGTTCCTCAGGAAGGACAAGTTCAAGATGTTCACTCTTTCTCAGATCCTTCAGGCCCTTCAGCTTCAGGAGTGGTTGGTGTCATTGGACCTCCAGGATGCTTATTTTCATGTGCCCTTTCATCTCAAGCACAGAAAATACCTGAGGTTCGTGGTTGGCGACTCACATTATCAGTATCGAGTCCTTCCATTTGGATTGACCTCCACCCTGAGGGTCTTCACCAAATTGATGGTAGTAGTGGCAGCACACCTCAGGAGAGGGGGATTCATGTCTACCCCTATCTGGACGATTGGTTGATCAGAGCACGATCTGCCGAACAGGCACTGGATCACCTGAAAGTCACCTGCCATTTCCTCCACAGTCTGGGCTTCTCCCTCAATTTCAACAAGTCACAAATGATACCTTCTCAACGGCTCCAATATATAGGAGCTGTGTTAGACACATCCCTAGGAAAGAGCTCGCCTCCCAGGTCGAGGGCTCAAGACATTGTTCAGATGGTTTCCAAATTCCAAAACGCCCAAAATCTTCAGGCTTACGGCTTCTTAAGGTTGCTTGGCCTCATGGCATCCTGCATCTTTCTGGTGCCAGGGGCACGCCTGAGAATGAGATCCCTTCAATGGGCTCTAAAGACTCAATGGTCCCAGTTCTCAGGTCGAACGACGGATCTTCTCCAGATTCTGAACAAGGTTTGTCAGGATCTTCTATGGTGGACTTGTTCAGAGAATATTCTTGAAGGAGAACCCTTTTGGCAGCCATGGCCGGAGATTACAGTAGTGACGGACGCCTCACTCAAGGGGTGGGGAGTTCATGCCAACGATCTGACAATCAGCGGTCATTGGTCTCCATAGGAGTCCAAACTACACATCAACCTTCTGGAGCTGAGAGCAATCAGACTAGTGCTGAAGGCTTTCCTGCCATCTGTCAGTGGGAAGAATGTCCTGATAATGACGGACAACACAGTGGCCATGCATTATCTAAACAAAAGAGGAGATGTAGGGTCACTACCTCTGTGCAGAGAGGCAATGCAACTCTGGTATTGGGCAATTCAAGAAGGAATCTCTTTAACGGCAGTTCACCTAGCCGGGGAAGAGAATATGTCGGCAGATGCTCTGAGCAGGCAGAGCACAGTGTCCCACGAATGGGAACTGGCTCAGGAAGTCATTCTAGAGATCTTCTCCCTTTGGGGAACCCTTCAGGTAGACCTATTTGCGACCGGTATCAACCGAAAGTGCGAAAGGTATTGCTTAAGGGAATTTCCCCCGAGAGGAGTCCTGGGGGCCGCGTTCGTGATGCGTTCCCTCCGATTCCCGTCATTCCTCAGGTCATCAGGAGACTGAGACGCTTCGGCAGCCGCATGATCCTAATTGCCTCGGATTGGGCCAGGAGAACGTGGTACCCGGACCTTCTAGACATGTCCATCTGTCCTCCAGTAGGTCTTCCTCAGAGAGCGAACCTTCTCTCTCAAATGGAAGGTCAGGTTCTCCATCCAGAGGTCAAAACGTTCAACCTTCATGCTTGGTATCTGAAAGGCTGAGATACAGGGATTGGAACCTTCCAGATGACGTTATGGAGGTGTTGCTTTCGGCAAGAAGACCATCAACACAGTCTCTATGCCGTTGCCGTTGGAAAAAGGTTTGCAACTGGTGCAGAGAAAAGAATGTTGATCCTTTTCTATGTTCTATTCCGGAAGTACTATCTTTTCTTCTGACCCTAGCACATAGAGGTCTGAATGTTGGAACCATTAAAGGTTATCTTGCTGCGCTTTCCATCTTCAAGTGCTCGTTGGAAGAATGCTCCTACTTCAAAATTCCTTTGATAGTACAATTCTTAAAAGGACTCACTAATGTGTTTCCTCCTCACCCATTTCAAGTACCGATTTGGGATCTCAATTTGGTCCTAAAATTCTTAATGTGTGCTCCTTTTGAGCCTTTGCACACGTGTCCATTAAGATTACTAACATGGAAAACTGCTTTCCTAGTTGCTTTAACATCTGCAAGAAGAGTGAGCGAATTGCAGGCACTGTCTTCTGGGCCACCCTATACCGTGTTCCATAAGGACAGAGTTGTGTTGAAGGTTAAACCCTCATTTTTACCAAAAGTGGTATCTGAGTTTCACTTAAATCAGAAAATTGTGTTACATGCATTCTATCCTCCACCCCATCCTAGTAAGGGTGAGGAAAGATTACACAGGTTGGATCCAAAAAAAGCTTTAAGCTTTTATATCTCTAGGTTTTCTAGGCTTAGATTGGACAGGCAACTGTTTATTGGCTACACAGGAAAAAGATTGGGTCAATCATTAACAAAACAGACAATATCACGCTGGATTGTGCTTTGCATTTCGGAATGCTACAGACTGGCGGGAAAAGACCCAACAGAAGGTCTAAGGGCTCATTCCACCAGGGGCATCGCTTCGTCTACAGCCCTGCAAAGAGGTGTTCCTATAAGGTCCATTTGTGAAGCAGCAACTTGGTCATCGCTGCATACTTTTTCCAAATTCTACAACCTAGATGCTTCCCAATCTAAGGAGCTAAATTTTGGTAGAGCAGTCCTATGCTCTGAAGATCTTGAAAAAAAAAAATCTAATCCCTCCTCCATAAGAATTATCCTTACTTCTTTGGGAGTCTATCAAAGATGAGGAATACGTTGGAGGACACAATTCACTCGAAGAACAAGTTACTTACCAACTGGTAACGTTCTTTCGATTGGATGTTCCTCCAACTTATTCCTCATCGCCCTCCCAAATTACCCCTCTGTAGATTTTTCCCAGGCTGTTGCCACACCAACTCTCACAAGGCAAAATACCTGTCTATCGGCACAGTCTGCACAGTGGAAATTCGATAATGAAAGGGGGAAAAAACAGAACCGAGGCCAACGGCGGCCGCGCGTGCTACTTATACACCCAATGACGTCACCCTCGACAGAGGCCTTCGAGGCACCACCGACTCAAGGACATCGACGCACGGCACCCTCTGCCGAAATTTTTTTCGGAAGCAGCTGAAGCTGGATGGAATACATAAAAGATGAGGAATACGTTGGAGGAACATCCAATCGAAAGAACGTTACCAGTTGGTAAGTAACTTGTTCATCTCTAGGTTCAGTACAGTTCTTGATCCGCCCAAAGGACAATGAAACTGTTCTTGAAGTCTCCCTTTACTTTCCACACTTCTTAGTTCAACGTCTTCCTGTAGACTTCCTGCGTGCCTCGCCTTTCTCCACCTCAAGGTATTGTGGACCTCCTCGGCCTAGCTGTCGGACCCCTGGGTCCCGTCATGACAGGTCACGGTCTCTACTCTCTCCTGATAGTAACCTATGCGACTCTGCTGTGGGCTACAATAGGCGGTCTCAGCACCGTTGTCGGGCCGCACGCCCACCCACTACAGGTCGTGCAATCACCTCTCAATCTCTGCAAGTATATCGTGCAGGTTGCAAACCGGCTCGCAAAACACTTCTCATGTGTTTCGCTACTCCTCTTCTCATCCTTGAAGACAAGCCTCGTTGCAGTCTCCCGAAGCCCTGCACCAACTTTACAGGCTTCAATGCAGCCTCCTTGGTTGCCTGGTTCTGCCTCTATATGTATCACAGCTTCAAGCTTGCCAGAACTGCACAGGCCACTGCCGGACAGGTCAGTGATTGACAAAGAACACAGTCTGTCGTGGCTGTTGATTAAATAGCGTTGATGGCCCAAGCATAACATCCTTGCAATTGACAGCAGCTGTTCTAGCTTTCGTCCTGCTGAAAGGTAGCATTTGCTTCATCTCAATATATTTGCCATCTGAAGGGTTCGATATTTCACAATAATACATCATTTCAGATGTGTTTTATGTTGATACAGTTTGGGTGTTATCGTCAGCATACGTGTTGTGATTTCACAGGGGGTGTGCCTCCCAATTGCATTCTTATGCCCTGGAGAGGAGTCCCTCCCCATGAGATCCTCTCGTATGTAGCTATTGGTTATTGGCTTCACCTCCCTTGCCTCATGGCAAGCGCTTCTACGCTGGGAAGAAGTGACAATATCTGAAGAATCGTCACAGTACTCATTACACAGAAAATAGAACACAAGAAGCAAGAGACCAATAGCCAACCTACCTCATGAACAGTGACCAGTCACCAGATAGTACTCACTACTCAGCAAATAGAAGAGAAGAAGCCAGGTATCAATTAAAAACCAAGAGCATCAATAGTGACGAGTCACCGGAGCATAATCACTCCATATCAACCAGAAAACAAGCAATGGATCAAAAAGAAACTAAGATACCAAACCCTAACCATGGGCACTGTCATTGCAGCGATTCTAGCTGAACATACTCACTCAACAAAACATTGAAAACAGGAGCACAGAATCAATAATCAATGAACACATCAAACACTAACCATGGGGATAGGCACCAAAGCAAGTCAAAGTACTCAGTACACAGGATCTAGAAACAGGTGATGAACCAATCCGAAATTAAGGTAAACAATGACTATGAGGACAGTCACCAGAGAGTGTCAAGGAGAAGGTACTCACTACACAGGAAAGAGGTGAGGAATCAGTAATAAACCAAGACATCACAGTTACCAGAACAAGTCTAAATTCTCACTACACAGGAAAAGCAAGATGGGAATAGTGACTATTGTGAGAGAGGCATGGTATCAAGACATGACACAGACAAATAGATTTGGAAAACCTTAATTTTGGTGGTCACGATGGAAAAATATCTATCTTGCCCTAACTCTGGGGTGGGAATGCTCCCTAATGAAAGGAAAACTAAGAGAAGTCTAAGTCTGTCAGTCAAAAATAAACTACTGTCTGTGTCAAAACCTATGCTTGCCTTCACCTCTACAAAATAATAGTGTGTGTGGGATTTGGCCAACTTAACAGTGTTCAAATCAATGTCAACGTGAACACTGAGCTCTTCCACAGCTCTCTTTCCCATGTTCAAGACACTCAGGACAAGAAAGGTCCACAAGTTGTTTGGATTCACTTGGCAAAATTCACACTACCTTTTCTTATCTGGATTTAGTCCTTCACAGGGTCTCTCAGGCTACCCTTGTCTCGAGCCTAGACCCTCCTAGTTATCCTTCAAAGTGCCAATGTTCAAGGTTACTTTGTTTTCAAACACAGAAGTATAATTCACAACAGTTCTTTTGGAAAATATCTCTCTTCACTTATTGCTTGCGGGACTCCCTTTATCATGCAAAACCAAGGAGAACTTGGTTATCCTTCAAAGTGCCAATCAATGATTGGTACTTTGGCCCTCCTTGCCCTCCTGGATCAGCCTACCGCTTGCAGCCCCCCCCCCAATGCTTATCAACCCTCTTGGTTCACTCACAATGGGCCTCATTACAAGTCCGGCGGTAACCATGGCAGTAAAACCGGCAGGCTGCCACCGGACTGGCAAATCTTTCCAGCGCCTTACTTGCCGGGAAAACTGAGGCATTACAGCCCGGCAGTCCGTGAAGTCAGGTGCTGGAAAATGTAATTCCCCATTCCCATTTGAGTCCCATAGTGCTCAATGGGAATGGGGAACAGGGAAGCACCGGCACCGTCAATAACGGTGCCGGTGCTTCCGTGAAACTGTGGGAGGGTGCCGTTCTGCCCGCCAGGTCTGACCCAATCAAGGCGGTATTAGATTGGCCAAGGCCCACCTGTGTAAAAGAAATGCAAAGTTTTATTCGATTTGCCTGTTTCTATTGCCGATTTATTCAAGATTTTACTTTTGTGGTTATGCTCATCGCACGATTGTTGAAGAAAGGAATGAAGTTTGTCTGGGAGAAAGAAGCAGAAGAGGTTTTTTGTTTTTCGAAGAACAGGTTCACCACAGGACCAGTTTTGTTGCATCCCGATGTAGAACAACCGTTTTTTGTCTAGGCAGATGCTTGTAATGTGGCCTTGGGAGCGGTGCTTTCGCAGAGACATCCGGATACTGGCCAACTACATCCAGTCGCTTTCTATTCCAAGAACTTTTCAAGTGCTGAAAGGAATTACACCATCTCAAACAGAGAACTCTCAGCAATCAAGGCAGCTTTTGGAGAGTGGAGACAGTATTTGCTTGGCGCTCGACATCAGTTGACAGTTCTCACGGACCATCGGAATTTGACTTTCTTGCATTCATCAAAAACGTTAACGCCGCAGCAGCAGAGATGGTCTCTATTCTTCGCCGTATTTGATTTGTTATCACTTTTAAACCAGGGCGACAAAATGGCAAGGCAGATGTGTTGTCTAGATGTAATCCTGGAAGTACCAAAGAAGACCTACTATTTCACTAAATTACATTGTTGATTTACCTCCTGATCAAGGTTGCACTACGATCTTAGTTGTGGTAGATGTTCTTTCCAAGGCCAGTCATTTTGTTCCTATCAAGGGTTCAGCTACAGTCACCACACCAGCACAAGCCTTTTTGCAAAATATAGTTAGATTTCTTGGACTTCCAACACAGGTGATTTCTGATCGGGGAACTCAGTTTGTGTCCAAATTTTGGCGGGTATTTAGTAAAGAGCTCAAGATTGAGGTTAGTCTAACTATGAGTTTCCATCCCAAGGTCAGACAGAGACAGTAAATCAGGAGTTAGAGAAATATTTGCATTGTTATCTTAAGTCTGATAAACGTTGGGTGGAGTTGATTTGGTTAGCAGAGTTTTGCAATAATACATCTAAAAATTCAACTACTATTTCTCTATTTTATTTAAATCAAGGTTTTCATCCCAGATTCCTTAGGGAAATGAGTTTGAAGGAGGTGGAAGTCTCTGATGTTGAGTGTAGACTGAACACCATGGTTGAGAATTTTAAAAGAGCTATTGAGGCTTTGAGAAAAAGCAAGTCAAACTAAAAAAGGTGTGCTTATCACAAGCGTAGTGCTGCCCCAGTATACCAGGAAGGTGATATGGTTTGGCTCTCCAGTAAAAATATAATCCTCAAGGATAAGAAAAGGTGTAGTCCTCGCTTCCTGGGACCATTCAAGATAGAGAGGGTTTTGTCTGAAGTGACTATCAAACTGAAGTTACCATCTAGTATAAAGGTGCATCCCACTTTTCATGTTAATCTTCTGAAACCTTGTACCAAGGAACTAGGCTGGTTCAAGCATAAGGTCCAGTTCGTGTGGAAGTTTCTGGAGAGGAGTTTGAGGTACAGGCTATATTGGATTCTAGAGTAGTTCGAGGAAAACTGCAGTACTTGGTAGCCTGGAAGGGGTATGGCCCTGAACAAAGATCTTGGGTGGCTAAGTAAGATGTATATTCACCAATGTTGGTCAAGAGATGATTTCATTTATGCAGACCAGAGAAACCAGGCTCTGAGGCAAGGTGTTATGGGGGTGAGGGGTACTGGCAGATCCCCCGGTAACAGGCGCAGATAGTTCAGGTACTTTTAGGTGTTATTAGTAGTTGTTGCATTTAAAGAGGGTTGGATTGGATGTGACTACAAAATGTCCTTAACTATGATGTCAGCCAGCTACTAATGTCCCAGTTCAAGATGGAGAACTTCCTGCGCAACAGTGATTGGCTTGGAGTCTACTGTGATGCAGTTTGCAACCTCAGGAGAAGTTCTAAACTGCCTTTCATTCAAGATCTTCTAAAGAGAGGTCTCAGCCTTTTGAAGCTCCAAAGAAAATCACAGCCAAAAGACTACTACAAATGCCTGAGAGAAGGATTCAGATAAGTGACTGATTCAATAGAATACGTTTTCCAGAGAAACTCTTTGAAGTATTTCTTGAAACTGAAACTGGAAGTTAACTGAACTGTAGTGTTTGAAATGATAACACATGAGGAATTGGATGTCAGAGCAGCGTTCATCCGCTCTTGTAAATAGTTACATTACAAGTGATTTCTTTTTGTACTGCTAAGTACTTTCAGCGCGCACGTGTTTTTATTGCTTTTGTGAACGCTTGCGCATTTTGCGAGGACTTGAGCGCATAGCGTTTATCGTGGTATTATTTACTTGTTTTGCTGTGAGCTTGTCTTTCGTTTTGAGCTGCATTAGAGAAAAGGACCCGGCGACGCGTTCTCTGTGACGGCTAAAGCAATGAGAGCACCTTTAGAAGTGTGTTACTTTGAATAACGCTGAAGAAATAATCAGCGTTTGACTTTGTAAGTTCCAGTATCATCCACAGAGGCAACAAAGGAAGTAAGTTCAGCGCAACCTTTTTATGGAAATAGGAATAAAGAAACTGAGGAGAGTAACAAGACAGGGTGCGCTAGTCTTCTATGATCCAATGAGTGGTCAAGTGCAGCAGTAACAACATACAAGGCTCCCCTGAGCCTCCTGGTAAATGCAGAGAGAGAAAGAAGTATGTTTGATGATGAGATTAACTGACAGTGACAGAAGTGATCAGAAACCACCCCAAGATGAATTGCTTTTGGGCAACCACCATGACAATTTCTTTTTGATAGATAACTCAGTTACTGATCAGATAGGTGAGTTGCTGTTTAAATATTCCTGATATAAAAATGGGTCAGCACAACAATTCATCTTGAGGTGGTTTCTGATCACTTCTGTCACTGTCAGTTATTCTCATCATTACACCCACGAGTCCTGAAGTTCTTCATACAAAGAACCAAAGAGTTCTGTACCTCTCCAAGACTTTTCGTTGTGTTCACAGGTCGCACTAAAGGACAGTGCATTTCCAAACAAGGTCTCTATCGCTGGGTGACAAATTGCATCAGCCATTGCCATCAGTCCAAGAGTGCCCCGCTCCCGGACCTCTGACAGCCCACTCCACCAGAGGTAGAGCAGCGTCGGTCGCTTTCCACGCAGGCGTGACGATAAAAGACATATGTAGAGCGGCTACCTGGAGCACTCTACACACATTCGTCAAGCATTACCTCTTAACAAAAGATACCAACTGTGAATCAGCGGTTGGAAAGGCGGTCCTCTGCCACCTGTTTGTTTAAGGCAGGACAAGCCTATTTCGCCCACCTTCCGTAGGTATATGTAGCTTATATTAAGTTGCTATGCTCTATGGATGCTGAAGTTTAACCTTCAATGTGTAACCACTTTTGGCATGCTTAACTGCTTGCTATTCTATTCAAGCATGTGCATCTATGAAAGATCCAATGCTGGAGAAGTCTTAGTTACTTACCTGTAACGGTTTATAGCGATTGCATCGAATGCCTTAGCATCTAAAAAAAAGCAATGCAAAAAAAGCATCAAATGTATTTTTTTCTTTTTTTTTATGGGGGGGGGGTTCCTCCCCCAACCCCTGTTTTCTTACCCCTTAAAACCCATTATAATTAAAATAAAACCTTTACCTTTGAAAAAAGGCATTCAATGCTTTTTTTTCAATGCTTTCCTTTCAATGCTTTTGGCATTCAATGCTTTGTATTCGATGCAATGACTGGATACCACCTGTAACTATATTTATCCAGCATTGGTATCTTTCATAGATACGCATGCGCCCATCTGCCTCCCCTGAGAGGTTGCTCTAAGACCCGGCAGTCATCGTATATGCAGTCACTATACGGCTCAAAATCTGAAGACGGCTGGCTGGGGTGGAGCTTAAGCCCTGCCACCTCATTGGTTGGGGTCATAAAGGACCAGAGTGAAGTGGAGGGACTACACAAGTGAATGACTTATTAGACATAATGGCCAATCCTTACAACAATCCTTATTGCCTTTTTCTATGGGGAATAATATATATATATATATATATATATATATATATATATATATATATATATATATATATATATATATATATATATTCAATGAAAAACTCTTGGTTAAAGGGACATTATGGTTAAGTTGCACTAATAAAACCTATGAAATTCAATGAAAAACCTTAGTTAGAGGGACGTTATGGTTACAAGTAAAACCGAAAAACCCCAGAAATTTGCCAGTTATGGTATGCTAAGCAACCATAACTCGCGCCACCACCGTGCACTGCTAAGACTAACACCCAGGACATCAAATATTACATCACAAATGTCATTGATGTCATCTGGCATTAGCTAATGTCATCCCTCCTCCCCAAGAGCCACCACCACTGCTGTAATCAAGGAGCTAGAGAAACACTGCCCCCTACCTTACAAATAACACACACGCAACATTTTCCCCTGTCCACCTGCCCCTCCATATTAGTGTTTGGTGCCTCTTCCCTCATTTCCCTCCCCACCTTTCATTCTTAGCTCTCCTGCCAAAAAAAAAACACATCCAAAAACAACAATAGAAATGTACCTTTAGGAACCACCTTTCACAGTTAAAAAATACAACTAAAAAAAACGTATGGACTCCATCTGCTTTATATTTCTCAGTAAATAGACTCCAGGGGTCTCATTACGAGTTGGACGCAAAGGGATAACGGGCACCGGTAAGGACACTGGTGCCGGTAATCCCTTTGCGCCCTATTCCGAGGTCCCTTTTACCAGGCGGCCTTAGCGGGAGCCGCAAGGGGTCCAGGGAGCAAATAATGGTAGAGCAAATTGCAGTACCGTTATTTGCACCTTCCCCATTCCCATTGAGCCCTATATGGGCTCAAATGGGAATGGGGAATGGTATTTTCAATGGGGACTTACCGGTCCCGCAAAGGTCCGACTAGACCAGTAAGTCCCCATTGAATGAGGGCGGACTCGGTACCGTTATTGAATGCAGCCATGGTGCTATTAGGGCCATGGCAACCTCCAACATTCCATTTGCATTTTGTGTTATGCTAATGGGAATATTGTGGCGTTCATCCTCCGTTCCAGGGACTGGAACGGTGGATACCGGCCCAGCAGCCCAAGTTATCAGCCCAAGCGAAGCAAGGGTGGATAACGATATCCCCCCATTCCAGCCCCTGTAATGGGGGATGAAGGCCTTTAGCACCCTAGGTTCCCAAAGGGGAAATCGGGGGTGCTAAAAAAAGGATTTTTCTTCCTACACCGGGATGCCTGTGGCGTCCCGGTGTAGGAAGGAATATCCTTTTCCAAGATGGCCACCATGGAAAGGGAAGGGAGGGTTCCATAAAGGGCCCCTCTTTGCTTTCCATGGCAGCCTGCAGAAGACAAAAAGAGAACTCTGTGACCATATTACCACGAGCAAATGTTTCTTCCTTTTCAAAACTATCCCAATTTCGAATAACTTTACCACAAAGCCAATCCCAGGTGGACATGGCCACTTTAACCCCATGTTTTGTCCCTCATGGTCATGGCCAGTAGCCAGATTGTCCGGATCATGACCTATTCCATGACCGGCACAATCTGGCCACTGCCCATGGCCACAGGCTACACCTCAGTCACCAAAGGTATATTACTATTTTTTGTACCTACATTATGACACTTGTCAAAAAATAAAACACGGGCACATTTGCAAAACCATGCTTTCATGTCCTTCTCAATGTTCCTTACATAAGTTTTCTGGAAATCCACCCATGTTTTATTTTTTCAAAAGTGTCAAATGTATTTACATACAATCGTCATATAACATAGCCCCTACTTGGCAAAATCGATTCAGACTTTACAAAAACATTTATATCTAGATCTATAATCTTTTTGCAAACCTTTGTGTAGATTTGTCAAATGGCACCACATTTATAAACCTTTACAATATTTTGGGTGCCCCCTCTAATTCTGCCACTTCTTGACAAAATCCCACCAAACTTTGCAAAAACATTTATATCTAGATCTATTATCAGTTTGCCAAATTAAGTGTAGATTCGTCAAATAGCAACTCATTTATAAGCCTTTACATTATTTTGAGACCCTGCCCCTCTAATTTTACCCTCTCTTGACAGAATCCCACCAAACTTTGCAAACTCATTTGGGATCAGGTCAGGAATATAATTGAAACATTTCATGCAGTGGCACCAAAGTTATAAGCCATCCAAGAACTGCTTTTCACCAACCCTGTAATGCAGAGGTGTCTGCAAACTTTTAAGGACTCTTCGCGAACATCCAAACTGTTTGTGGACTTTCGCAGTGAAAAACACCTGTTTCTTTGCTTCTTGCAGCCATATTCCATTCCATCCTCATCACCCCTCACCTCCCCAGAGATTATTTGCTAAGTCTGACAAGTGCAATGTTGTGATTTTTAATATGTTTTTACTGCGATGTCCGCGGACACCGGCAGCTGTCCGCGAATCCAAGATGGCGGGCGCATCACAACAATGTGACGCACCTCCCGCTTCATCCCAGCCAATCAGCGAACACGGTGCATGTCCGTGGACATGACGCAAGCCGATTAGCCAATCAGTGTCCTGTCCGCGGAGCGAACAGGGAAGTGTGACCGCGGAGCTAACATAGATATCACTAATTATTTTAGACCTACTTTTTGGTCGTTTAAAAAAAACTACTGGACGGATTTTCACCAAATTTACAAAAGCACACTTTCGGGACCAAGCCGCTGCTCCTACCGCAAATTTGGTGAAAATCCGTCCAGCGGTTTGGACTGTAGGCACAACAGAAATGTTTTCTCCATTCAGTCTATGGGAAAAAAAAATATTTTGGCACCCCCCTATAACTTAGCCCCATCTGGACCAAACCTCACCAAACTTTGCAAAAAAATTCAGAGTGAGCCATATACTTGCAAAGTTTGGTGAGAATTCGTCCAGGGGGAGCCAAGTTATAAGCCGCCCAAAAAGTGCTCTTCCTATGGGTTTAGCAACTTAACCATAACTACATGGCCGCTACTGCAGGCCATGTAATATATCATTATTTTTTAAATCATTGAGGATTCCCGGTCTGACGACGGGGAATATTCAAGCATGTGAATCTATGGAAGATACCAATGCCTGAGAAGTACAGTAACTAAGACTTCTTTAACTTATGAGCCCATCTTGATATACATTGTCCCCTAATTAACTCATTATACGCATCCAAGCAGTTCTGTGCATGGTATTTCCAGGGGTAGGTTTGTTTGCCAGAACATATCAGTATCCCCTCTAGTTGATCACGGAGGTCTGGGTATCCCAAGGCCCTTAAATTAAGGCGCCAGGTCGGTCTCCTGTGTGGAACTCTGGAAATTCGATGCTAAATAGGATGGGCACGTGGTGTGAGAGAGTAGAAGCCAGTATGTCACATTTATGGATGAGATGAGTAGTGTCAGAAGGGAGGAGCCAATAGTCTAGCCTGGAGTAGCTACCATGTCTATTAGACTAAAAGGTGTAGTCCCTCAGGTATTAGAGGATTATTCGTCATGCATCTTTGAATCTAAATTCAGTAAGCAGAGACTGGATGGTGGTTGGCTTCCATGGTCTGGGTTGTGGTGTTGTGGGAGAGCTCTGCCAATCCAGCGCTGGCTCTAGAGTAACATTTAGATCCCTTCCAATTAGTGTCATAGCCCCATATAGTTTGCACATGCCGGTGAAGAAGGACAGGGAATCTGATGTAGTTGCATAGATTTTTATGAGGGTGTAACGCTCACCTGGTATCCACGGGGACGTCACTCAGCCTGTTCTGACCTCTTACGACCTCAAACCTTTCCCTGGAGTCTACTCGACTGGAGACTGGGCCTTGTTTTCTTGGAAAGTGTGCTCTCCGTCCTGCTTTCAGCGCAGGGGCACGTTGATTGATGCGGGCTCGTTGCTGCCTAGTTACTTCACTGTCAAGAGTCAGAGAGGTAAGTATAATGAGTCTTTTGAACAGTTCTCTAACTACGTTCCTTTCCTTCCTTAGATGATGGCCGGCGTTCGGGGATGGCAACGTGCTGCTGAGATGAGTAGCGCTGAAGTTGAGTGAGAGTGCGATACGCGATGCGACCCTTTCATATTTGTATTGAACTGAGTTTTTTCTGTGTCGTTTAGGTGCCGCGACATTTTCAGCGTGGATGCCGGTTATGAAGAAGAAATGCAGTGAGTAAGCGCGGTATGCAGCGCCTCTAGATGTTTCCACGCTAACCTGGAGTGTCTTTTCCCTCTTGCAGATGGATGAGAAGTTCCGGAGACAGAGTTCCCCCATAGCGGCTGGGATTCAGGTAAGTGTTTGAAGCTCGTACAGTCTTTAAAAAATAAGCGAAGATTTGCTGAATGCTTACTAATGCCTTTTTTCTGTTCTTTTCCCTTTTCCATAGGAAGCGGCGTGCCGGGATGGGAATGACACCGCCGAAGATGCCCGCAGAACAGAAGGAGCGATGAATGATGGGCAGAAGCACCGCAAGGTAAGGCTGTTCCTAACGGTGTTCTTGTTCTTGCAGGAGCTGAGCGCAGAAGAAAGATGCAGGCCTACTGGAGACCGATCCGAACACAGTGTCACGCTGCAGGTGCAGAAAACACAAAGCATGCTTCTCAGCCTGGGCGTGGTTTAAATAATCTCTGGGTATCCCCGGTGCCTCTGGGCTGAACCACACCCAAAAGACTAGACTGCACATGCAGTTCTGGGAACCGAAATATGTGGGGGCATCCATCTTGTCCCCCATCAATGCACTACAAGTCCAATCCCCAATGTTATCCCATGGGAGTGAGTGAGTCTGGTGCCACAAGCGCCAAGTCTGACTCCAAGTGGGTCTTTGGAGGGATGGAGAGGCCCTTGAGGGCCACGTAGGTGATTGTGTCCTGGCTCCAGCCTGACATCTTGGAGGGCTGGGGAAATGAGGGGCAGGAATCATTACAGAGGGTGAGCAATTGCTCACACCTATCTACCAATGTATGCGTAACCTGGTAGGGAACCCGTTTATGTATTAGGATAGAAACACCCCATTTCACATGGCATGACGAGTGTACAGCTACCCGCACCCACCCCTGATCCAGCTTCTCTGATTCTGACACATTTAGATGGGTTTCCTGTAAAAAGATAATATCCCCTTTCATATCCCGCATATAGTTAAGCATTTGTTTCCTCTTGATCGGGTGGCTCAGCCCTTGCGTATTAAGGGTGATAAATGTACAGGAGATCATCATACTTTCAAAGGGAGGAGCCTGTTATCTACGGGTTCTCTGTAACAATCATTTGTTAGTGTCTTTGGCCATGATACCAGTGCAGACATGTACAGAGGGCTGTCCGGTGTAATAAACAACAGCACCCAGAACCAAAAAGAACCTTTACGACATTGGGACCAAAAGACTGTGCCTGAATACAGAGCAAAAAATAGACCATGCTTGGGGATGGTCTGAGAGTTTCTGAGGAACATCATTGTTCCCTGTGCATACCAGTGCCCCTGCCCGGAGGGAGACTAGTAAAATTGAGAGAAAAATGGAAAAGAGAAAAAAACAGAAACTTAAAACACAAAACCAGTGGTGTGGTAGATGAGCCCAGGGTGGTAGGTGGTGGCTCGTGTAAGCGATATTCAATCAACACCACAGCCAAGTCAATGCCTAGTCTGGGATGCTGAGGAAAACCCTTATTAATGTATTTTTATGTCTAGTTCAGTACTCTGGACGACCACCCTTGTATAACACCCCCCTCTTAGAATCCCCTGACCCCACTGAGCCAAGAAGTAGGTTTGTTTTGCAAATTAAAAGGTTTATTTGAGAACTTAAACAATATATATATATATCACACTTTATAATAAATTAATATCTGATAGTACACTTAGACATAAAATGTTGATCAACAATGGGTAATCTGGCACTAGCACACTTCTTTACAATCAATAAGGAGTTAGTATAGGATGGATAAAGTAGCAAAAATACTTTTATGATTTCAAGGGAAAAGCAATGAGGAATAAAATGCAGTACAGAAATACTTGATATGATTTTAGCAAAAGATAAGATAATCACTTTTTTTCTGGCAATTCACCCCCCTCCCCTATGCAATGTAAGAAATGGAAGGAGATGGAAAGAGGAGCACACAGTTCTCAGGAATGCAATCAAATACAATACGAAATTCAGTTCCCCCCAGCAAGCTTAGAGAAAACAGGGATGAGTTTTAAACACAGGCGAATTACTTTAATGTGGTTTGCAAGAAAGTGAAAAGGTGCTAAAATTGCTTTTAATTCCCTCTAGAGGTTCAGGGTAAGTGATGGCTACTTAATATAAGTTCAGGCTCACTTTAACAATGCTCTATGAGTTATTACCAAGTTGCAACGGATTTTAACAAAAGAAAGAATGGAGCTGCTATTTTGACAAGTAGAGAAATTGAGCCAAAATCGCAAATCACGGTAAATTTCGCAAGTGCGTGAATCGTGATTGCGGTAAAAGTATATGGAAGAAGTAGGCTTCTTGGAAAGCTTAGATTCTAAGCTTTCAGAGGAAAGTTAAATCTCGTTCCTAGCCCAAACGGTTCCAGAGATACGGACGATTAAATAAAGGTTGATTTTCGGATTTAAAGTAAAACTCAAAATGACAGGTGAAAGCTTGCAGCTTCAGAATTGACAGGCGACAGTTGTGCAGCTTTAAAAATGACAGATGACACGTTTTCTAGGAGGCAGTTCTACTTAGGTTAAAATAGTTTGGATTAGATTATTTTAACTAAGAGATTGGTTCTGCACAGTTCTGCTAGGTACTCACAATATAAATTTGAACTAGGCCTCATCACGGATCTGGTCAACACGTCCGGCTGCGGTTCTGTCTGCTCGGCGGGTCAATCAGGCACCGGTTCTGCTCACAGCGATCTGGGTCAGCTCTGCTCTGCTGGTCTCGCCTCTCTGGATTCAGCGGCCTCTGGTTCTGGATACTGCTCTGCTTTCCGGTCCGGATCAAGTGGATTCTGGATGTAACACTGCTTTCTGGGTACTGGCAAGAGTTCTTGGCAAAAAAATTCAGACAGCTCGCCCGGCTGTGGAATAGTTTGCAAATGGTTTTGAGGCCTGCTGACAAATACTTTTGCTTGCAGTGGGCCTTTTTGGTTCAAAGTTCTGTAGTCTCTGTTTAGCTTGGAAGTCTAAGTGTTGGATCTCTGGATGTGAAGTCGTCGGTCAGCATGCTCCGCAGCAAATGTAATTGAATGACTCTACCTGTCTCAGCAGTCTCTTTTTATGTGTTTTGAAAATGGGTGTGTGTCTGGGCCTAGCTAAGCCTGCCCCTCTCTACTTGTCATCGGCCCAATTCTCCCCTCTCCCATGATTGGAGGAAGGAAATGGATTGTCATCATGATGAGGTCAGAGGATCCTCCCCTGGTCAGTTTGCCCACAAATCTATATTTGATTCAAATACATCTTTCCCAGATATAATTTTTTGAAATTACATGTGCACATTACATATTCCTTATGGTCCATGCTTGTCCGCCTCTGATCTTCCTGGGGGCTTGCATTAAAAAATGACAACATTTTGCGCTTTTTAACTGGTTTTGCAATATCGGACATTTACCCAAAATTACACACATGTGCGCAAGGCGTATGTTCATTAATTGATGAAGTGTCAGATTTTTAACATGCAGACATTTGGAGTGAGACCATATTTTCCGCTAGCAACCCCCCAGAATACACCACATGGTCCTAACGCCTCTCAGAATGTTCACAGAAAAATCACAAAAATAATGATATTACTTATATAATTCTGACAAGTCCGCACTATGAGTTATCTATCTTTTTAAAATTATGCTCTGGTCAAAAAGGGGTGTGGCTTCCCACATCACATGGTGGAATAACTGGTTTATCCACTTCCCTCAAACCAGCTTGTTCACAGAGGCACAGCTGCCCCCCAGTTTCTCCCAAGAGGAAGCTATTTTACGACGCCCCCAATATAACATTTGCCTGAGTCCAGGACAGGCCTTTGTTCAACTCCCTGTAGTCCCCAGCTGCTCCACCCCTAATCTAATCAGAGAGGTGTTAACTCCTTTTGGCCAGGGGCAGAGTGGCTGAGCATCCAGTTTCAACTCCTGTCGGGGGTAGTTGTCAGGCAGAATTCAGTTTCATTCAGCCAGGTTTCAGCTAAATGTCACTTTTTGTTCCCAGTTTTCTACATTCAAATCAAACTGACAATTTTTACCTATACATTAAATAATTACTCCCTTCAAGTCATTTCAGAATATAGTTTTACATTGTATCCACCTCTTAGCAAGTATTTCCTTGGTCTGGTTTTGTTTCATTTGTTCAGTTTTACACAAAAGTCTGGTGGTTTTAAAACGGCGGCTTTCTGATAGTGGTGAGCACTGGTAATGCAACCATTTTTGGGATTAAGAAAATGAATTCCCCACAGTTCTGGGTTGCTTTTGGCAATCAGCATTGCCATTCCCAATGGTTTCAGGCTACTGTGTGTGTAGCCCAATGGTGGTTTTAGGCAGTGCCCTCCTGTGCTCACAACAAGGGCAAAAATGGATGGCAGCCTATTCTTCATGTTTTCCCTGTGCACTCTCTGGGGAGTTCTGGCCATCATGATGTTTTCCATGCCAGTACTGCACAGTTTTATTGTAGGGCTTGAATGCATGGGTAAAAACATCCCACAAGCCCCCCCTCTTGCGATGGCCATTCTGTCCTTTCTCAGATGGAACTCGCAAGATCTGGGATGTTCTCCTCATCTTCTTCCGGTAGATGGCACAGTTCAGCATCTTTTCCCCCATCCAGTTGGATCGATCGGTTCTCCTCGCCGGTCCTGATGGGAATATTGGGCGGTACCCCGGGCCCCTCGGGTCTCTGCTCCCAGTCCCCGGTCGTCCTCCTTGGTCAGTCTCCATGGTTTCATCTATCCTAGGATGATAAAGCAAAGCGGAAATACACATTCCTAGACATTTTTCCACCACTATTAATGGTGTGGCGAACATATACATTTTATGAATCAGAAGATATGAACATATACATTTTCTTTTTTAACTTAGGAGACAAGAACATATATATATATATATATATATATATATATATATATACAAGGATCACAGAATTTTATATGCTATATGTGGAATATTTTAGGGTTGGAACTGAATTACTCTGGAGCGGCCCCCTCTGGGATTCCAGTGGATTCCTCCAGTTGTTGCAGAGTGTGCCTCGGATGGCAACACTTTAGCTGATTTATATGTACCCACTTGTCTTCCCCCTCTGCCAAACCGCATTTGGGGATGCGGATCTTGTAGGCCACAGGGGAGATTTTGTCTATAATTTCAAACGGTCCCTTCCATGTAGGCAAAAATGGTCGCTGTTTGGCCTGGTTCCTTTGGAAATTGTATAGATAGACCCGATCACCCACCTTATATTCCTTTCGGGTAGTTTTTAAATCATAGTGGGTCTTCATGCTCTCGGGTGATCTTTCTAGATTCCGCTGAGCATAGGCAAAAGCATGTTGAAGGTGTTTCCTTAAATTCTCCACATACTCATGAGTTTTGGAGGCATTTATCAGTGTCTGCTCTTGAGTCCTGTAGAGCAAATGCTGGGGAAGCACCATCTTGCGTCCAATCATCAACTCAAATGGTGACATTTTGGTTGCAGATGAAGGGGTAGATCTGATGGCCATTAGGACCAGAGGTAATCGGATATCCCAACTTGGCCCAGAATCTGCCACTAACTTTTTTAAGATGCTCACAATGGTTTGGTTATATCTCACCACTGCTCCAGAAGAAGCTGGCCTGTAAGCAATGTGTAGCGTCCTTTTAACCCCCAGTATCTCCCACATCTTTGTCATTACTTCACTGGTGAAGTGGCTACCCCTGTCTGACTAAATCCTTTGAGGTAGACCAATACGGGAAAAGATGTGGTTAATCATCAGGGCAGCTGCTGTTTCTGCCTTGCAGTTTGGGGCTGGGAGAAATTCCACCCACTTGGTAAACAAGCATGTAACGGTCAACATGTACTTGTTTCCTCTAGACGAGCGAATCACAGGGCCTACAAAGTCGATTTGCAAATCTGACCATGGCAGTGTCATCCCCCTCTTTTGGCGAGGCGCACGGTATGTGAGGGATGATGGCTGAAATTGTGCACACACAAGACACCCCTTCAAATATTGTGTGGCCAGTATGCAACCTCTCTTAAGATATCCAGTGTTGTGTGAAACCCCCTATGACCGGCGATGGCCGCATCATGGGCGTGACTTAACATCAGGCTTCGGAATGAGGTAGGAAACACCCACTGATCATGGCCAGCTTGGGATTTCCTTACCAACAAACCGTCTTGGATTCGGAACATTTTTGGACATTTCATCAACACTCTTAGGTGTCCTCTTTCCCAATGTAATCGGTATCCGACAGGGGAAAGTTCTGAGGGTCCTCAAGGTGTTGGTAAAACTTACCAATAATTGGATCCCCCTTCTGAGCTGTAATTAAATCAGCATCAGGGGTCTCCTTACTCCATTGTGCAGTTGAAAGATCATTGTGAGCATTTGTCTGGGACCTAGTGATAGCAGTGACCTTGATTTCCCCCAACAGGGACTCTATTTCTATTAGATCCCCTTGGATGGCCCCGGTTTTGGCCAGCTGATCAGCTAAGTCATTTCCAGTTTTGTCTGGTCCCTCTATTTTGGAATGACCCTTGATCTTTTTCCAGTAGATGGTCATTCCATTCGATGTGACCAGATCATCAATGTATTGGATTAACTTCCCATGTTTCAAGGGTTTGTTATTAGCACATAACATGCCTCTGGTTTTCCAATTAACCAGGTGCTCCACGAACCCGTTCCGTACATAATCCGAATCTGTGATTATGACCAGTTCGTGGAGTTGATGTTGGACAGCAGTGAGGATGGCCTGATGCACAGCCATCAATTCTGCCACCTGACTACTTCGGGGACCAATTTTGTATCCAGCGGAGGGTTCTGGGAACTCCTTCACCCATGCATTCCCTACGCCAGCCACCAGTTCTTTCTCTCCGTCGTTGTCAACATGGTAAGAGCATCCATCCACATAGACAGTGGGCATTCCCTCACACTTGTCTTCTTCAAAGACTTTGTGTGGGGAATTAAGGTATGCCTCCATGTTGTCCTTGATTTTTAGACTTTCGTCCTCGAGACAGTTTTCTCTGGCACAATCATGCAAGTCAGCCAGACCTTGCGCAAGGGGACTCTTCTTGCTTTGGCCATATCTGACCTCCACAGGAAAGCCTTGCATTGACAGAATCCAGGAAGTAATTCTGGAATTACTCACATTTCTGGCCAGGATTCTGTCACTTTGGAGATATTGCAGAGGCTGGTGTGGAGTCTCCACTATGATGTGTTCCCCCTGGATAAACGGGCGGTAATTCTTCAATGCCCACACCGTTGCCAGGAGTGCCTTCTGACAATCGTTGAATTTTTCCTCCACGGAGGATAAAGTTTTGCTCGCATAGGAGATTACTTTATTGACCTTGTCATGCTTTTGGTATAATACTGCCGTCAAGCACGTATTAGAGAACCCTGTCTCCAGGAAGAACTCCTTGTTTCTGACAGGGTAAGCTAGGCAAGGCGCTTGTGAGAGGCTTCTTTTGAGTTGTCTTACCGCCTCGGATTGTTCTGGACCCCATTCCCACTTGACCCCCCCTTCAAGAGATGAATCAGGGGTCTAGTGATCTCTGCGTAGCCTTCAATGAACTTTCTGCTGTAATTAGTCAGTCCAAGGAGGCTCCTTAGTTCCCGCAGAGTTGTGGGGTCTTTCAGTTTCTGGAGTGCTTCCACTTTCTTTTCTTGGGGACAGAGACCCTGAGGAGTAATCTCATGCCCCAAGAAAATAACACGGGTTCTACACCACTGTGAAAGGAAAGTTTTGCTCCGGCGGCCCTCAACTGTGTCAGAACATAACGGACCTCCGCTATGTGTTCCTCCACAGATGAACTTTTGATGAGGACATCATCTACATAAGCCAGGTTACCCCTCACACCCAGGTCGGGCATGGCCTTATGTAGGAAAATGTTGAATTCATTGCCGGAGTTGAGGTATCCGAAGGGAGTCTGGGTCCATGTGTACAGCTGGCCCCCAAAGGTAAAAGCCAGTTTGTATTGGTCCTCCCTACTGACAGGCACGGTCCAGTATCCATTGGTGTCATGATGCCTACCTCCAAGGAGCCAGGTCCGACCCAGCAACCCCAGAGGCAGGCATCATTTCCCCCAGGGGAGTGCCAGCGGGCCCAAGCTGGGGCCCTTTGGACGCAGTCCTGGTGCCTTAGGCGCCAGGCTCATGTTGGACCTCTGTCCTGGCGCCTTAGGCGCCAGGCTCATAAAGCTAGACATGTGTTCAAGTGTTTTAATGTGCACTTACCTGATGCAGACCATGCTGCCACATCCAGGCCCTCTTGAGGCCTGAATAGAACTATTTTACCTGTGGGACTACTTTCCACCCGGGTGTGGTCGGGGAAGGATACATACCTGATCGGTGGAAGGATACACACTTGGAACTTCTCCCAAAGCTATTTAAACCACACCCGATCAGCAACTCACGCTTCGCGTTGTTCTGCTCTTCGCAGCTGGACGCTCACCGTGTCGGCTCCTGCATCTGGACCTCACCCACGCCTGTCAGTATCATAGGTCACCTGCAAAGGGAGACAAAAGACCTTACCTGCTAAATCAGCACCACGGAGACATCACACCGACGATCCTGAAAAGGAAGACATCATTTAAAAAAGCATTTAGCTATGATCGCTGCAGCGCTGCATTTCACTCACCTATCCTGGATGCCACCATCTTCAGCAGCGATCATCCGGATCCACGGCCACTTCCCAGAGCCTAGAGAGAAAAAGACAAGAAGAAGGTGAGAGAAGGAAGGGAATAGGAAAAGCTCCGTTTCCTTCTAAGACTTACCTGTTGGGTCATTCCCATTTCATTTCGGGTCTTGCCGCTTCCAGGAATTTTCCGGACCCCGGCCCCTATGGGGAAAAAAGACAAAGACATTGAATGAGCGAATGCAAAGACATTACCCGAGCGCTCATCCAGAACTTACTTGTCATTTACTGGAACTGCGCGTTTCACTTCAGGTCGGCGCCATATCTCCGGCATTCCGAACCCCGGCCCCTAAGTGGAAAAAGACAATGAACATTATTATTAAGCTTGGACTTTTGAACTTGCAACAGAACTTTTACAGAGCCTTACCTGAATAGTCAAGCTTACCTGAACTCCCATCAATCCTCAATCCAGTGAAGTAACTGGGTTTCAACGCGCCCCTGCATCAGAAGCAGGATGGAGAGCTCATCCTTCCTGACCCTAAGGTGAGACTTCACGGGGAATCGTGAAAGGGTATCGTGGAGGGTTGGAAGAGAGTGGGAGGCTTGAGCATAACTCAGTCAGTAGGTAATACTCCCTTTTCACGCACAGGGGAATATTCCTGCGAGCCAGAGAAGCCAGAGTAGAGGGGCCCTTCCTGTCCATCTACAGAGTCCTGCGCTTCACCATTGAAGAAGCATCAGCACTCGAAGCCAGACCTGCGCCTCCGTGGGAATCAGGTGAGCGTTACATTGGTCAGGTCTATTGCTGTGAATACCTGTGACCCCTGGATCTGGGCCAGCCCTTGGTCAATGTAGGGAAGAGGCCATCGGGAAGTATGGACCCGTTTGTTGAGCTCCCTAAGGTCGGCGCAGAGTCTCCACTGGCCGTTTGGCTTCAATATTCCCAGCACCGGATTATTGAAAGTGCTGTGGACTGGACAGATTATTCCCCTGGACTCAAGGTTCTTAATTATTTCTGTAAGGGACTCCATGGATGCGAGAGGCAAACGATATTGCTTCACAAACACTGGAGTCATTCCATGGTCCGTGGGAATTGTTGTGGTGTGGATGTCGGTGCGACCACAGTCATATGAGTCTACCGCAAAGAGATCTTGGAAGTCCAAGAAAACTTGTTTCAACTTTTGCTTCTGTTCCAGAGTCACGCAGGCATCAGCTAGGTTGACTCTCTCTTCGACCATCTGCCTGAAGCCTGGAAAGACTTCTGGTTTGGCTATCTCAGCGGCCTCCTCCAGCTGAGTGGAGAAGTCCCTGGTCAGAGTGCTGATTTGGACCGGAGGCTTCAGGTGGGAAAGGCTGCCCTCATGGACCTGGAAAATCACCTCATCCCTCCTGTAGTCACAAGTCACATCTTCCTTACCATAAGGGCAAGAAGTGTACACCGGGAAGTTCCCCCCATGCTGGGTGAAAATCCTGTCTGGTGTTGTATTGACCTCACTGTCACTGTCAAAACAATCATTGTGGATTGGTCCTAACAGTTCATTTCCTAAATCAATGGAGAAATGTCGGTCATCAATCGCCATTCCAATAATGGTGCCTGCGGCTAGAGTAATACTCTTTAAGTCGCTGTTATCCACCTCTATTGGAATGGTGTCATGTTCTATGTTGACTAATGGTGTTGGGTTTACCCCTAACCCTTGCTGTTGGAGAGAAGCATTTAGATGGATATAAGCATCCGGGTTTTTCAATTTTTGTCCTCTTTTAGCCTTCACTCCCAGGGAGAATTGTCGGGTCCTTTCTGGGATGGTGACTTCCTCTTTGATCTGAATTTCAACTGCATAAGGTAGCAATTGAGCTGACCTAAATGCTTTTTCTGGATCCTCAAAACCCATGGGATTATCCGCTAATCGGGAACAAGCTTTGAAGTTTATTAGGTCCAAACTAATGGCAAAGTGATTGAGAATGTCACTGCCTAAGTAAAAGGGGGCAGTGACGTCTCGCACGACCCAACAATTATGGACTATGCTCTTGTTGCCAATGGAGATTTTGAGCATACACCTGCTTGGCAGGAGATGTTTGGAATTAGGTGCTTCCAGGTCCATTTCCGATTTGTCTATCAGTTTGAATGTGTGAATGGCTGGATGTTTTGGGAGTTGGCGGAACATGGCTTCGCTGATGAAGCTCTTACCGTTGTTCACACACACTCGAGCGAGAACAGAGTCCTTCCCATCATTTAACTGAACAGGGATGAACAACTGCTCTCCAATTTGCAGAATATCAGCCAGGCTCTGAGCTGATTTCACATCTTTCTGGACTATAGGAGTGGGAGTGTCTGATTGTGGATTGGTGAAGAATTTCAGAGTGTTTCCTTCCAGTGTGGAATACCACCTTAAACTGGAAGGAAGGTTGATTTTCAGAAATAGAGAGGACCCCCCATCAGCAGTCTGTTGTCCTACTGCTATTACTGTCACGTCTGGAATCTATTAGGGGTGAAAACCTTCTCAGGAGATCATTCCCTAGTAAACAAGGGGTGCCCTCTGGAGTCACTACTATGACCGGGTGTTTCACCTTGTGTCGCCCAATTTTGATGTCCAAATCTGCAGTCCCCTCGACAGGAATTTCTTTCCCGTCAAAGTTCTGCAGTGGTCCAGGAAGAGAGGTGAGAGGAATACAGTAATTCTCCCCCCTTGCTGCATTTAGTTCCTCAAAGGCCCTTTTGGAAAGAAGGGTAGCTTGGGATCCAGTGTCCACCAGTGACGAAATATTACCCTGCCCCTGTACTTGTACCGGGGCATAATATCTTCCCTCCTCCTCCTCAAGGGGGCACAGATAATGCACATTTTTTGACAACTGGTGGGCTAACTTTCTGGTTTTGGACATTGCTAGCGAAGAGATTTGAGCAGAATTCTGTGGAGAGCCTGGGGAATCTGAAAGAAAAAGTTGGCAACTGGAGATCAGAGCCATTGTGGGTTCCCCTGGTTTCGGTTCTGGGCCGCCCCCCCCCTTTTTGGAGGCAGTCACCAGGATGGGTTTGAACCAGGGGATTTTGGTATTGTCGGTTCTGGGATGAGATGATGAACGGCGGTAGCTCAGTCTCCACATCTCCCCAGTCTGGATTGGAATCCCTTGGGACCCATTTTTCCTTGGGAGGAGTTCCCCCATCTCTGAAGGAGAAGATCCTTTCCCAGGATCTTCTGAGGATCCCCCTCCCTCAAATTGGAAGACCTGTACCTCCTCCACAAAGTGGGTCTGTTTGGGTCCTTTGTTTCTCCTACCTCCTCTCTGCTCCTTGGGTGGCAGACTTTCAGGGGCAGGAGATTTTGTTTCCGGTTCCTGGTTTTCCAGGGGCTGTTTACAAGTTGGGAAGGAAGCTTCCTCCAAGGCTTTACACCCCCCTTCTCTTACGCTCACCTGATTCCCACGGGGGTGTCGATCTGGACTGGCCCGTTGTTGCTTCCACCAGAGTAACACGTAGAGCCGAGATGACAGACAGGACAGACCCAATTAGCTTCATTTGTTGGACTCGTACGAATATCTTTCTGCAATGGAGAAAGGGAATTAACCTCCCGTAATCTGAGCGTTAACCCGCCTTCCCACTCCCCTTGTCTGCCCACAGAACACTCCTGAAGTTCCCTCTTAATCTCACCTGAAGATTTGGAAAGATGAGCTCTCCATCCTGCGTCGGGCGCAGGGGCGCGTAGACGACCAGTTACTTCACTGGCGTGGAGGAATCAGTGAGTTCCAGTATTGACTCTAAGTCCAATTGTTCATAAGAGTTCAAAAGTCTGATCTTCACTCTGCCAGATTCCTTGCAGGTTGTGGATTTAAACCACAAGAAGAGTTCCAAGTGGCAATTGGTAAGATCCTGGTAGGTCTATTGTGGTTCTGTAACGCTCACCTGGTTCCCACGGAGGCGCGGCGTCGAAGGCGCAGAACTCTGAAGATGGACAGGAAGGGCCCCTCTATTCTGGCTTCCCTGGCTCGTTGGATACCCTCCTTAGGGTTTGGAAGGATGAGCTCTCCACCCTGCTTCTGATGCAGGGGCGCGTTGAAACCCAGTTACTTCACTGGATTGAGGATTGATGGGAGTTCAGGTAAGCTTGACTGTTCAGGTAAGGCGCTGTAAAAGTTCTGTTCAAAAGTTCAAGCTTAATAATAATGTTCGTTGTCTAATTGCAGCAAGCGCTAATGCTTATGTCTTTTTCCCCTTAGGGGCCGGGGTTCGGAGTGCCGGAGATATGGCGCCGACCCGAAGTGAAACAGTTCTGGATGAGTGCTCAGGTAATGTCTTTGCATTCGCTCATTCAATGTCTTTGTCTTTTTTCCCCATAGGGGCCGGGGTCCGGAGATGCCAGGAAGCGGCAGGACCCGAAATGCAGTGGGAATAATCCAACAGGTAAGACTTAAAAGGAAACTGAGCTTTCCTTATTCCTTTTCTCCCTCTCACCTTTGTTCTTGTCTTTTTTCCTCTAGGCGCCAGGGCGTAGCTGAATCCGGAAGATCGCTGCTGAAGATGGAAGCGCCTGGCAAAGGTGAGTAAAATGCAGCGCTGCAGCGATCGAAACGAAATGCCTTTAAAATGATGTCTTCCTTTTCAGGGCCGTTGGAGAAATGACTCCGGGATGCAGATTTAGCAGGTAAGGGCTTTTCTTCTCCTATTCTCTTCCTTTCTCCCCTTGCAGGTGTTCCAGGGTGCTGGCAGGCGTGGCTGAAGTCAGGATGCAGGAGCTGACACGGTGAGCGTCCAGCTGCTAGGTGCAGAACAACGCGAAGCATGTGTGGCTGTTCGGGTGGGGTTTAAATAGCCTTGGAAGAGGTTCCTGGTATGTATCCTTCCACCAATCAGTTATGTATCCTTCCCCGACCACACCCGGGTGGTGAAGTAGTCCTACAGGTTAAGTAGTCCCATTCAGGCCTCAAGAGGGCCTGGATGAAGCAGCAAGGTCTGCATCAGGTAAGTGTGCACCCAAGCACTTAAACACATATCCTCTTCTATGAGCCTGGCGCCTAAGGCGCCAGGACTGGGGTCCGCTATGAGCCTGGCGCCTAAGGCGCCAGGACTGAGTCCAAAGGGCCCCGACTTGGGCCCGCTGAGACTTCCCTGGGGAAAATGATGTCTGCCTCTGGGGTTGCTGGGCCCGGCCTGGCTCCTTAGAGGTAGGCATCATGACAGGTTCTCCCCTTTGGGGCCGGGGTACAGCGATGATGTAGAATAAACTGCACCGACCCGAAATGAGGTGAGTACCCCCCTGTGGTAAATCAGGTAAGTCTTTGGGGTTAGGTAGTATTGTCCTTGTTTTTTCCCCTTAGGGCCCAGGGTGCGGCGGAGATGCAGAATTGACTGCGCCCAACTGAGATGAGGTGAGTAACCCCCCCTGTGGTTATCAGTTAAGTCTTTGGGGGTGATTTGTATTGTTCTTGTTTTTCCCCTTAGGGCCCGGGGTGCGGCGGTGATGCGGAATTGACTACGCCGACCCGAGATTAGGTGAGTACCCCCCTGTGGTAAATCAGGTAAGTCTTTGGGGGTAGTTTGTATTGCCCTTGCTCACCTATCTGTTCTTGTCTTCCCCAGGTGTTAAAGAATGGCCTGGAGATGCTGGATTTGCGATGGATTAAAGGAATGCAGCCTCGGTTGGTGAGTTCAGCGCGGCACTGCGAGGTGCGTGGGAATGCACCTGAGAAGGCTTCTCTCTTCCAGATCGACGATGTGCTGGATCAAGGATTCAGGTAAGGGTTTTGTTCTGACCTCTTCTCCTTCTCCTTTTCTTGTTCCAGGTGTTCCAGGGCTGAAGTGGGCGTGGCTGAAGAATGGAGCTGCTGAAGACACGGTGAGCGTTACGCTGCAGCAAGCAGAATAACACGAAGCACGTGTGGCTGTCCGGGTGTGGCTTAAATAGCATTGGAAGAAGTCCCAGGTAAGTATTCTTCCACAGCCCCACCCGAGAGGAAAGGAGTCCCTGAGGTAAAGTAGTCCCGTTAAGCCTCATTTGGCTTGTGGCTTCGTGCAGCATGGTCTGCATCAGGTAGGTATGCAGCATAGTCTGCAACAGGTAAGATTTCTGTGATGAGCCTGGCGCCCATGGCGCCAGGACTGACTTTATTCTTATAAGCCTGGCGCGATAGGCGCCAGGACTGTAGCCAAAGAGCCCCTAACTGGGGTTTTTGGGCATGCTTCAAGTGGCATGATGCCTGCTTCCGGGGTTGCTGGTCCTGGTCTGGCTTTCCAGGGGCAGGCATCGTGACACCTTCCCCTTGTGCCTCCTCCCTGGGAACCGGTGGGTTATCGGGGTGCTGCCCCGTCATTGTTCTGGAGCACCAGGGCCAGAGTTTGGGGCATTCTGCGGTGGCATGCTCATCTGAGGGTTCTGTTGAGCCCTCAGTATGTGACCCAGATCCCGTGCCATATTTTGGACCTGGCGCTCAAGTTGTGAAAACCGCTCTGGCTGATACAGGGCTCTATTTTCTCCCCTGGGCTGATCCCGGGAAGGGTAGCTATCCCTTCTCTGGTAGTACCCCTGGTTGGGAAGACTTTGGTACCCCTCCACCCTTGGCCTCCCCTCTTCCGGATTAGGTTGTCTGGGCTCAGGGAATTGGGGAAAGAAGGATGGATGATTTTGGGGCTGGAAACTGGGCGGATACCTGGGGAAAAAGTTCTGCCCAGGATTTGGAGAATTTCTGCCCTCCTGGGGAAAGTTTGGAGGGAAGTTCCCCGGGTCAGGTGCTTGGCTGGATCCCCCCCTTGGGCTGGAGGAGTCCACACATAACCCAGGATGGGTCGGTTTCCCTTGTAGCGGGGACTTACATAGTAGGAGAGCGGGGGACCCCATTTGTGGAACTACCTCCTCGACTCCCTGTCTGTGACTGGCCCGAGGGCCTTCTGGGCTGTGAATTATTTGGTGCAGGCAGGTTTTTAGGCCCCCCATCTCCAAATCTAAAACGGGGGCAACCTTTACCTCTGCCACCTTGGCTGCAGCAGGGGTGCTGTTGGTTTTGGGGTTTTTCAGCGCGTTCTTTTTATTTTCGATAGGCTTCTGCACCTCATAGATCCGGGTAGCCTGTTCAATGACCCAGTCTAAAGATCTTTTCTCATGAAAATCTCTCACAAGCTGGGTCATTATGTATTTGGGTAAGGCATGGAAAAACGTATTGATAAATTCTCTGCTCTCCGTACGCACCCTTCTGGTGGTCTGCGCAAAAGCACGTTTTAATTCTTGCACAAACTCTTGTGGGGCCTGATCCTCCCCACATTGCAAATTGTAGGCTGCCTTGCGAGCCTCTTGAGGATTTCTGTGAACAGAAAAATGTTTCAAGATGGCCGCCTTATAGGTGGACCATCTTAAATGATTTTGGTCCTCCAGCCCTGCAAAGAAACTGGAGTATTCTGGGGAGAATGTCCATTTGACGTACTGGATGCAGCTACTGCTGTCCTTCAAATGGAAAGTCTCCATCATTTGCTCATAGAGCTCCAAGTGTTCCCAAACGGAATACTTGGCATTCTTATGATAAGGAGTGATGACACTCCTGATTGCCTTTATTTGTTTCAATGGGTCCTTAAGCAAGGCCCTTTTTGCCTTATTGGCCTTTTTGGTTCGGGTAACCCTGGTCCATTCATCCTCTGACTCAGAAGCACTGCTCCCAGAGGTGCCCGTCTGATCTTCCAGGTTTTCCCGGATTCTGCGAGCCTGGGAATGGCTGGCAGAATGTGTGGACCTGGTCTCCTGTGTCCTGTGACACTCAGAGGAGTCTTCAGATCCCTCCTTGCTACCAGGATTTGCTGGGTATCCCCCCCACTGACCTAACTGGGCAGAGGTTTTCAGGATGCCCTTAATGGGCCTACTCTCCTGGGGTTCCCCACTAAATTGCACTGTGCTTGGGTGCCCATACCCGGATACCCGCCCATCCATTCCTTGGAGGTACTGGCCTATGAGCCCCATACTTCTAGCTGGATAGTAATCTGCCATCCCCGTGGCCCTGGGCTCATGTGCGTGAGGGGACATGGGGGTGGCAGAGTCCAGGGACTGGGAGAGATGAAGGCCTCTGGTACTAGGGCTCCTGAGGATCTGCTCAGGAGTTTCTCTTTCCCAGCGAACCTCATCTCTATCCGCCCCTGCTTCCTGTTGCAATGCAAGAGCCTGCGCTTTCAGTTCCTCAGTTAAGGCCTTACTAGACTCTATCAGTCTCTCCTGCATCGCTACCTGTTGCTGGAGCCTATCATTGTGCTGACAGAGAGCCTCATTTTCTCTCTGTGCCTCCTGATTGGTCCTGGAGTACTGGGCCAGTCTCTGCTGCAGGAGGGTTACCTCCTGAGCTGTGTCCCTATTGGCCTGCTCATTTCTTGCCAGAGCATCCTTCCCCCTCCTGGTGTGCTCTAACAAGTTCTGGTGTTCTTTTTGGAGGTCACCCAGTCCCTGGAGGGCCAGGTGATTTTCTTCCATTTTCCTTTTTAAGTGGCAGACTTCCTGGCCTAAGGTATCCCTTTCCTGACTAAGAGCCTGCATCTGTGCCGCCAGGTCGTCCCTTTGCCTTTGGAAGGCACCAGCTTTCTGGCACTCCTGATCAAACTCTGCCTGGGTATCCAGGTCTTTCAGAATCAATTTATTGCTTTCCTCTTTCTCTCTGTCTAATAGAATTTGCAGGGTGGCTACCTGCTCTGTGCATGCCCTGTTGAAGTCCAGTTGTTGCTCCAGCTTTTTCTGGCTCTGCAGAAGGGAGCCCAAACCTTCTTGGTACTCCTTCTGCAAGGCCAGAAATCTGGTATCCTGGTCAGCCTTCTCCTGTTGCAGTCTATCCATGTCCTCTTTTATTTTAATGATATACTGCCTACTATCATTTTCTGACTCCTGGCTCCTCTGCAGCCTCTGCTCAGAAGAGACCAGGTCAGATTGGGCCTTTTCTACTGCCAGCTGTTGCCTACTTGCCAGATCTTGGCCTTCAGCACATTTGTCTTGCATGGCTCCCATATATAGATACAAATATGCCGCTATCCTAACCATCTTGTCGTGTTCATCTTTAACTTTAGGAGCCATGTATAATTCATTCAGGGCCACATGTAATGGACCCTGATCTCTCCATATATCTGACCCTCTTTCAGTGACCTGTTGCGCGATTGCCTGCAGCCAGACCGTTTGGTCCTGATGAGTCCACTCACCTCTCACAAATAGCTTATGTAAGAAGTGCTCTCTGGCTATTTTCATATCAACCAAGGTCGTCATTCTGGAATTTGAGTTCCTTCCTGACTTACAGAAGTTTGTATTTTATTTTGCAAAACAGACCGTTTCCTTAGAGCGTTCCTTTGAGGGGTGCTTTCACAGTGTAAAACAGCGTGGTGATCTAACCGGATTTGTGTATCTGGTCAGTTGGCACACTGTATTAATCTGCACAAATGGTAAATCTAACCCAGAATATCCCGGCTCGAGCCCCTACTTTTGTAAGCGATATTCAATCAACACTAAAGCCAAGTCAATGCCTAGTCTGGGATGCTGAGGAAAACCCTTATTAATGTATTTTTATGTCTAGTTCAGTACTCTGGACGACCACCCTTGTATAACACCCCCCTCTTAGAATCCCCCTGACCCCACTGAGCCAAGAAGTAGGTTTGTTTTGCAAATTAAAAGGTTTATTTGAGAATGTAAACAATATATATATATATATATCACACTTTATAATAAATTAATATCTGATAGTATACTTAGACATAAGATGTTGATCAACAATGGGTAATCTGGCACTAGCACACTTCTTTACAATCAATGAGGAGTTAGTATAGGATGGATAAAGTAGCAAAAATACTTTTATGATTTCAAGGGAAAAGCAATGAGGAATAAAATGCAGTACAGAAATACTTGATATGATTTTAGCAAAAGATAAGATAATCACTTTTTTTCTGGCAATTCACCCCCCTCCCCTATGCAATGTAAGAAATGGAAGGAGATGGAAAGAGGAGCACACAGTTCTCAGGAATGCAATCAAATACAATACGAAATTCAGTTCCCCCCCAGCAAGCTTAGAGAAAACAGGGATGAGTTTTAAACACAGGCGAATTACTTTAATGTGGTTTGCAAGGAAGTGAAAAGGTGCTAAAATTGCTTTTAATTCCCTCTAGAGGTTCAGGGTAGGTGATGGCTACTTTATATTAGTTCAGGCTCACTTTAACAATGCTCTATGAGTTATTACCAAGTTGCAATGGATTTTAACAAAAGAAAGAATGGAGCTGCTATTTCGACAAGTGGAGAAATTGAGCCAAAATCGCAAATCGCGGTAAATATCGCGAGTGCGTGAATCTCGATTGCGGTGTGCCATTCCCGTGAGGAGAGAACACTTTCTTGCTGCTGCTGCTGCTGTACTCTGTCAACGTGCGCTGGGAGTTCTAAGAACTCGCGCATTTCGTATTTCCAGCTCGCCTGCTCGCTCGCCTCCAGGAGGAGGCGGAGCGTTGTGCCGTCACGTGACTGATCACCTGACCTATCCAGGCACAATAAACAGAGCTCAGCACACCCTTGCGGCGTTAAGCCCGACAGGCGTAAAGGCCAACGGCTGTTGTGCGGCTGTTTGGCGGATGGTGGCTTCAGCCATATTCCCATCGTATCAATTTTCTTAGCGGAGCAGCTACACCAGTAATATCATTGTGCGTACAACATATACCGCAGAGTACTAAGGTGATTGTCAGTCTACTCTAGTCCCACAGCACGTAACGGCAGACGTTGTCAGCAGCGGGTGTGATTGCTCAGAGACAGTATGCGGAGTCGGCGCTGAGTCTTGGGAGTTGACGGAGTGTCTCCCTGATCGCCTTGATTTCGCAGTGTGCCTTCACTGCGGCCTGAGTCCTGACTCTGCCATGGGCGTGTCGAGCGTGCTGAAAGACCCGATTCTCCCGCGGAGCGGCACTGAGTCTTGGGAGTCTTAGGAGTCTGGGGTGCGAGGTCCCGTGCATTCCCTCGAGAAGATGATGAAGGTGGTCCTCTCGCCCAAAACACGGGCGCAGCGGAGGTTCGAAGCTGCCACAATGGAAATAACGGCCTTGAGAAAACGAGGCAGGGTTGACATGGCGGCCTGGGCTGAAACGGTGTGCAGTGCATTAGAGGAGACGGCTGAATTGACCTCCAACGTAACTAACGCCTCCACGGAATTATCTCTTGCTGCCTCTCAACAAGTAAGTGCCAACACGAATGCCTGTGCTCAATTTACCATGCCTGAACTCTTAGTCACACCTAAAGTGGCAAATCATGCAACTGCCGAGCAACTAACACAGCGAATATTGTTAAGCCCCTTGATAAGCCCGCTGCATGGTTTGTCGGAAAAGCCCTGTGGCTTGCAGTCTGCGGTGACTGACTCGAACGATGTGCCCTCAATGCGAGCGGCCGAACTTGTGGTTGGAGCGAGGCCTGCCTGTGTGCTGGATGGGTCTGATACGTGTGATGCAATTCATAAAAACTGCAAAGGCAAGAAGCTAGCGACTGGCCATTTGTCCGTGCCAGTGCTAGAAAGTCTCTGTTCCTCTAATTCTTCACTTACTGCCCCTCAAGAGTTGGGCATGATCCCCAATTTAACAGCAGAGCCGGTTAGCCCGAATCTAAGCGAATCTCGCCGACGGTCGCCTAATGATGACTCCCCGAATAGTAACACCGAGAGCGTTTTTTGTGAAACAGAGCCTCCCAAAAAGTCGATGCAGTGCTGTGATCTGGTGACTCTAGAATCTGCACGATCCACTACCGGGCTTACAGCTGATGTCCCACGGCACTCCATAGGTAGTGCTGACGACGATGTTGTGTTTAGTGGATCTTTAGAAAGTTGTGAAATGAGGCAGTTGAGTCCCGCGTTAGATCTCCAACATAAAGCTTCACCGAATACTCAACCCATCATTGACACCGACATAGTATATGGTAGAGAACGAAGAAACTCGCTGGAAGTGGTTAACAAATTGCTGGCTGATCTCACTCGCATAAATCAACAAAGAACATCTAAGGTCAAAATCGACAAAAACATCGATGTTTCTAAAACGGCTGACATGGAAAGCGAAGGCTGCCAAGTGGACAGTGAGATACGCCCTCTACTTGAGAAGCGTCAGAAGAATGGAACTGGTTACCTGACGAAGCGCACGAGATGTGATGAAAGCCTTTCACCCAGTTTGAGATGCTCTCAAAATAAAAAGGCTAAAAGGATTGCGTACAATATTTCACCTCAATGCACTCTGCCCCCAGAAATAGAACATGACTCTTGTAACTCGGACGAAGCACCTAGTGACGTCCTCGCTGGACAAGTGTCTTCCGATTCTTCGCTGATGGAGCGGCCATATCCCAAGATTAGACGGCCTGCTTACAAAAAGAAAGGTGTGCCTAGCAAAGTATCCATGCCTGAAGCTGCAAGGAACATGCCAACAATGCAAGATCTACAGGCCTTGATAATGTCTTCTCTAAACTTATCGATTGCTCCCTTTCTTAAACTATATGTAAGTCTAAATGATACGATCATAGACCTATCTGCAGGGGTCTGCAGATTGTCCAATAACTCAGCAAATCTCGGAAAGGAAATGTCGGAATCTAAGAATATGATTAAAGAGTTGATTAGGAAGTCAGATATAACAGAGGCCGCACTTCTAAATCAAATTACAAATGCAAATATTGACAAAAAACTACTGGCAGAGGATGCTAAGGAAGCCTTGAAAATATTCCATACAAATAAAAGATGCGATGTGCAAACAAGTGATCCTCTTTGTCTAAAGTGCCAAACGCAAAAATCTGCAAATGATGTACAGATATCAACAGCAACTGCCTCCGTCCAACAGACGCATGCTAAGGCGCACGTGCTCGAGGAACATTCTACTGCCAGTTTGGATGGTTATAACGACTGTTGCATGGCCGCATCAAAGGTTCACACTCCAATTAGTAGTGAAGCAACGAGTCACAAGTCCGGTTTCGCCAAAGTGGTAATGGAGGCCCAGGACGTGGCAAACCTGGCTCTACAAGATCCACAAAGACCATCCACGTCGAATAAAGCCATCATTCAGGAGCCGCACTTCTCCGTCCTATCCCAGGCGGCTAAGAACATTGAGGTGGAACCCACTGGGCTATTTTCTATATTTAAACCTGCTGGGGATTCACAGAAGACGAGTAATTCAAACAGCTCCGAAAATGGGGCCTTAGGAATGAAGACTAAAAAACAACCGAAAAAGAAAGCTAAGAGACGCAATAATAACTCACTCAAGTTCCTGAGGAACCTTAAAAATTTGGACATAAGGGTGAACGGTGCGTCCACAAATTTAGCTCAAACAGCTCGTAACCAAACTGAAAAAAGCAGTTCAAAAGCCGATAAGGATTCGAATGTCTCTTATACCCACATCAGTGATATATCCGACACTTTGATAAATGTTTCAACCTACGAGGAAGAAGTCCTGTGCAACAGTGAAATAAAAGTCGATCATGAACGGTCAACGTTTGTTCTTAAAGTACCAACAGCAAAAGAGAATCTGTCATCTCTGGCCACAAAAACGGCCCAATCTGTTATCCCAGTACAACAGTCGACGGCTAACCAGGCTGTAGGTGATGGTAAGCGGCTATCCATGATGTCCTCTAATGCACATAATAACGGAACGATAATCTTAGACGAAACACAGACTTTATCCAGAACATGTCAATTGATTCCAGTATTATTCAGTCCATCACCTGAAAAAGAAGCGGTAAATTTGAAATTTACAACGCTAGAGGACAAAAGAAAGATGCTCGAAGTGAGGGCGAGAGCGTCTAGTGCCTTACCGTTTAATAAGGATGTCAATATAGGATGTAACGGTCAGGTGAAGATCCAGACGGCTAGCGAGACAGTGCTCCCCGATCCCGCAAGTGTATCTTGTGACCCTGGAAGGTTTCCTAGGGGTCCGGTACTCAGCCCTCGGGTTAAGTTACAACAAGAGAAGCAGAAATTACCGAAGATGAAACAAAATCCCAATAACGAAAGAGAATCGTACTCAGCGAAACAAGATTCTCATAGTCTGCAACGCTTGCTACTCGAGCGTATTGAATCTTCGGATGATCTAATCTTAAATCGGCACAACGTACTCTGGTTGTGTCACCTGATCCCTAGCCTAAGAGCAATTGAATCTGATGATCTTAGAATTGTAGAATTCTATGACGAGAAGAAAAATGATGCTGTCATTTTACATCTCCAATCAAAATTGATCGCTGAAGCTTTGCTTGATGCTGGACCTGTCCTAATGTCCTTGGGGTTTGATATATCAAGAGCAGATGGCTGCTTGCAATTGCCAATTCACAAAAGAGATCCTTGTGGCACAGTAGATGGGAAGAGTCGAGCCTACACACAGCAGCCTGAAACACGATCATCCGCTATATTGTCAAAAAGCCCAGCACTGAAGCCTATCTCTGTGGCAAAATCAACTAAACACATGCTGACAGGACAGTGTATACGAATCACTGTGAATAGACCCATATGCAGTTCTAAGACATTTTCGGAAAGTGCAAGTGAGCCCGCTTTAACTCAAGTAGAATCTGATTGGTCTTGGCTTGCAGGCTCGTTAAACAAGAGTGATAATAAATAACGCCAGACGTCGGAGACGCAAAATGTCTGTCGACTGGCTTCCTGGAATACTACAGGCTTTAGCAACTTGTTTCAAACATCATGGGCATCTAATTTGGACTTGCTGTGCCTTCAAGAAACTTGGCTAAGCACCAGTCCTCTTTTAGAAGGCTTTGAAATTGTTTGTAACCTGGCGATTCGCCAAGCCAAAGGAAGACCTATGTCGGGATTGATGACAGCAGTGAGAAAGGCGGCGGGTTTCAGGATTTTAGACTCTCAGAACCTGTCTCCATTTATTCAACTTTCAACAATTGGCGGATCCCAACCTAATGAAAAGAACATTGACCGCCTACATATTCTTAATGTATATTGGAACCATCGAAACAAACTTGCATCTTCTTTTCTTGACACTGTGACAACTGCGATAGACGACCTCCTTGAGACAGAAGCCTCGCTGAATCTGATTGTTTGTGGTGATTTGAACCTGGACTGCTTGAAAGAGAAATTCCAACTTGAACCTAAAGCAGCTCAATGGTGCGATGAAATGGACCTTCGTGCAATACACATGCTAAACGGCAACACCATAGGCGATATTCCGGCACAGTCAACTTGGAGAAGAGATGAATCAACATCAGTACTTGATTACATTTTCGTAACCGAAAATCTTCTTAAAAGAGTTCTGCACCTCAACGTTCAAAAAATGGCTCATAGTGATCATGAAATGGTACAACTGACTCTTCACAAAAAATGTGCCTGTCCGCTGCAAGTATGGCCTTATATGGTAAAAACAGGCCCAAGCAGGATTCGACTTAATCTTTTAGATACTGAAGTAGAGGCAATTACATCAAAATTTAAAGGAACTACTGAGGCTCTCGAATATCAACATATACTAGTTCAATTCGAAGAAAGAAGATTTAAAATGAATCATGCTCAATTACACCGTAAACACAAATTTGATCTTTGTGTGCTACAGCATAAACGTCTGATGAGACAAGAATTAAGGAAAACCAAAAACATCTCCAATATAAACGTAAAACAAATTCGAAGAATGATCAAACAGAAATACAAACATTGGCTTAAGTCACACGCGGCCATTATATTACAAAATGACTCTGAGAAGATGATGGAAAAAATGGAGGGGCGCAATTCAGCTGAATTCTGGAGTCTAATAAACAACAGTGCAACATCACAATATGCTCTACAGGCTAAAGCTGTTAGTGAGCAAGCCTGGGTCGAATTCTACTCTACATTATTCAGCAAAGACGATCCAACAAGCGCCAGTACATTCCTGCCCGAATCCAAATGGGACTTGCAATTTGAAAGAGATGAAATTCTCTTAATAATCAAGGGATTTAGTGAATCCAGAGCGCCAGGTCCTGATGGATTAACTAATTACACAATCAAACGTAATCCAGAACTGTGGGCAGACTTCTGTGTCACACTGTTCAATCGCATTGCAATGAGTGGATCTACCCCCAACTCATGGAAAAGTGCTATTGTGGTGCCCATCTTTAAAAAAGGTGATAGAACCAACCCTAAAAACTATCGCCCAATAGCACTTCTTGATGTTGTGGGGAAGACATATGCAACGCTGCTTCAACGCAAACTTGTGAGGTGGGCAAAAGAATCTAAGCACATAGATCAGAGACAAGCTGGATTCGTAAGAGGAGTAGGTTGTGGCCTCAACCTGTTGCTATTAAATCTCCTAAAGATGGAAGCACTCAGAACTAATACAAACATTTATTTGGCTCTGATTGAACTCTCACAGGCGTTTGATAGTATCAACAGAGAGAGGATGTGGGAAAAACTGAGTAAATGGGACTGTCCGCCCAGTTTATTGAGTGCAATTCAGGAACTACACTCGGAGACGACTATTAGAATTCGGTTGGACTTGAAGGGCACTCTGTCTGCAAAAATCAAAACACTTAAGGGTGTGAAGCAGGGCTGCCCCCTGGCAGCAACATTATTCAACTTGTTTATATCGGATGTGAACGAGATTTTTAGTGGTAACAATCTGTTCCCCCCAAAAATCCACGGAGTACCCATCAACTACCTGTTATACGCTGACGATCTTGTCTTAATAGACCAGACGCCGATAGGTCTTCAGCGTAAAATGAATCTGATAAATACCTACATAACATCAAACGGATTGCAAATTAATAGACTAAAAACTGAAAATTTGATATTGGGTAACCTTCAAGGAGGCCTCGGTAAGGGGTCGAAAGATCATTGGTATATTGACAACGAACGCATCAAGACAGTAAAATGTACGAAATATCTAGGTATGACCATCAGCGCAAGCAGAAACGATGCACCTTGGACAGAAGTGGTAAAAAGTAAATGTCGGCAATTAGCAAGCCAAGCATGTTTAATTAATAACAAATATGGCAAATTTTCGCTGAAGCCGGCAATTTTATTTTATCAGCAGAAAGTGGTCCAGAGTCTGATATACGGAGGGGAAAATGCCTTCGGCTGCTCTAATGACTTATGGAACTCACTAGAAAACATCTTTTGGTCTCGTGTACTTCACCTTCCGAGGGGGGTCGCAACTGTTTGTATACGATACGAGCTTGGCTTAATTTCAATACATGCAAGAGTTCTGTGGAACCTGCTAAGCCTTTATCGTAAAACGGTGCTAAGGACTCCGGCACCCCAATTTCTAATTGTACATATGCCTGACAGTGCAAAGAACTATACAATACTCGCCAAGTGGAGTCAGCTGTGCCAAGATCTGTTAGGTGAGTACGACATCACTCCTGCTTTGCTAGTGGAAAATCCTGATGCAGCAAAGATGAAGATTTGGCGGCTAGATTGGATTAAGACTTGTGATCAAAGAACAAAGTGCAAGTTAATGCACGAAGTCCCAGGCGAGGCGAAAGCTTTCAACCAACGCCACTCTTACCTAACGCATCTGCCAAATCAGCACGCAAGAGCATTGTACATGAGATTCAGACTAAACGTACTAAATACAAAAGAACGTTTAAGCTCTTGGCCTAAGTATGCAAATATTGATCAAAGGTGCCGCTTCTGCAATCTTGATATAGAATCTCTAAAGCACTTGATCATGTCATGCTCGAGTTTTGAGAAAGAAAGAGGACGGATGTTTTCGCCAATCATTCATAATATTAGCCCAAGGAGCTCGGAAAAATGGTGGGAAATGTTCTTCGAAGGCTCAAACCGAACTATATTGTTTAATCTGATAACGCTGCTACAGGTCTTAAAAACAAGATTAGACATGAAGGATCCAACTCAAGTGCCCAGAGTCGAATGAACCTCTGCAGTGAACACGGCTTGGACAGCAAGATTCATATAACTTGTGAAATTGGGTGTAGAAGGGTGGCGAGGGCAATGGACTTTAAAAAAGGTCTAGGAGATACTGTTGATCGGGTGTGATTTTCCTGTCCTGTGTTTTTAAAGGTTGAACAAACCGTATAAAAATAAAAAAAATAAAAAAAAAGTATAAGGAGTAGGGTAGGAAGTCGGTTCTAGGCTTGTTGGAAAGCTTAGATTCTAAGCTTTCAGAGGAAAGTTAAATCTCATTCCTAGCCCAAATGGTTCCAGAGATACGGACGATTAAATAAAGGTAGATTTTCGGATTTAAAGTAAAACTCAAAATGACAGGTGAAAGCTTGCAGCTTCAGAATTGACAGGCGACAGTTGTGCAGCTTTAAAAATGACAGATGACACGATTTCTAGGAGGCAGTTCTACTTAGGTTAAAATAGTTTGGATTAGATTATTTTAACTAAGAGATTGGTTCTGCACAGTTCTGCTAGGTACTCACAATATAAATTTGAACTAGGCCTCGTCACGGATCTGGTCAACACGTCCGGCTGCGGTTCTGTCTGCTCGGCGGGTCAGTCAGGCACCGGTTCTGCTCACAGAGATCTGGGTCAGCTCTGCTCTGCTGGTCTAGCCTCTCTGGATTCAGCGGCCTCTGATTCTGGATACTGCTCTGCCTTCCGGTCCGGATCAAGTGGATTCTGGATGTAACACTGCTTTCTGGGTACTGGCAAGAGTTCTTGGCAAAAGAATTCAGACAGCTCGCCCGGCTGTGGAATAGTTTGCAAATGATTTTGAGGCCTGCTGACAAATACTTTTGCTTGCAGTGGGCCTTCTTGGTTCAAAGTTCTGTAGTCTCTGTTTAGCTTGGAAGTCTAAGTGTTGAATCTCTGGATGTGAAGTCGTCGGTCAGCATGCTCCGTAGCAAATAGAATTGAATGTCTCTACCTGTCCCAGCAGTCTCTTTTTATGTGTTTTGAAAATGGGTGTGTGCCTGGGCCTAGCTAAGCCTGCCCCTCTCTACTTGTCATTGGCCCAATTCTCCCCTCTCCCATGATTGGGGGAAGGAAATGGATTGTCATCATGATGAGGTCTGTTTATGGGTCAGAGGATCCTCCCCTGGTCAGTTTGCCCACAAATCTATATTTGATTCAAATACATCTTTCCCAGATATACAATTTGTTGAAATTACATATGCACATTATATATTCCTTATGGTCCATGCTTGTCCGCCTCTGATCTTCCTGGGGGCTTGCATTCAAAAATGACAACATTTTGCGCTTTTTAACTGGTTTTGCAATATTGAACATTTACCCAAAATTACACACATGTGCGCAAGGAGTATGGACATTACCTGATAAAGTGTCAGATTTTTAACATGCAGACATTTGGAGTGAGACCCTATTTTCCGCTAGCAACCCCGCAGAATACACCACCGGGTCCTAACGCCTCTCAGAATGTTCACAGAAAAATCACAAAAATAATGATATTACTTATATAATTCTGACAAGTCCGCACTATGAGTTATCTATCTTTTTAAAATTATGCTCTGGTCAAAAAGGGGTGTGGCTTCCCACATCACATGGTGGAATAACTGGTTTATCCACTTCCCCCAAGCCAGCTTGTTCACAGAGGCACAGCTGCCCCAGTTTCTCCCAAGAGGAAGCTATTTTACGACGCCCCCAATATAACATTTGCCTGAGTCCAGGACAGGCCTTTGTTCAACTCCCTGTAGTCCCCAGCTGCTCCACCCCTAATCTAATCAGAGAGGTGTGAACTCCTTTTGGCCAGGGGCAGAGTGGCTGAGCATCCAGTTTCAACTCCTGTCGGGGGTAGTTGTCAGGCAGAATTCAGTTTCATTCAGCCAGGTTTCAGCTAAATGTCACTTTTTGTTCCCAGTTTTCTACATTCAAATCAAACTGACAATTTTTACCTATACATTAAATAATTACTCCCTTCAAGTCATTTCAGAATATAGTTTTACATTGTATCCACCTCTTAGCAAGTCTTTCCTTGGTCTGGTTTTGTTTCATTTGTTCAGTTTTACACAAAAGTCTGGTGGTTTTAAAACGCCAGCTTTCTGATAGTGGTGAGTACTGGTAATGCAACCATTTTTGGGATTAAGAAAATGAATTCCCCACAGTTCTGGGTTGCTTTTGGCAATCAGCATTGCCATTCCCAATGGTTTCAGGCTACTGTGTGTGTAGCCTAATGGTGGTTTTAGGCAGTGCCCTCCTGTGCTCACAACATAAGCAAAAATGGGTGGCAGCCTATTCTTCATGTTTTCCCTGTGCACTCTCTGGGGAGTTCTGGCCATCATGATGTTTTCCATGCCAGTACTGCACAGTTTTATTGTAGGGCTTGGATGCATGGGTAAAAACATCCCACACTCGTGTGTCATCCTGTTTGCGATCTTCCAACTGAATCCACACAGTTCGGTTCAGTTTGATTCATTTTGATGGGGGGAATGATAGCCACCCACATCAGAGTCTCAGTATAATAGCTGGGTGCCTTAGGTGTAGAGTTCCCATTTCGACTCCTGGGTAGGGATCCGTGGTGCCGACCTTATGGATCTCACTTAACAGGGGCATCATAGCCGAGACCTGATTCTCTTGAGTGCTTGCCCATCTCTGCCTAGTGCCCTGAAGTCAGAGTCGGCGTTGTGATCTGGGAGAGGGTGGTGTGTGTTCAGTTCCGGATCTCAGTGGTTGGGAACTCGGTGGAGACCAATTCTCGTTGTCTGAGAAAGTGCCAGCCTTCTTTTGGGTGTTCGTATGAGTGCCATTGTTTGTCGAGCATGATGCACCAGACGGCCGGGAATTTCAGGTAATGTCTGTGGTCAGTTCCTTTTAGAGCGTCAAATACGAGGTTGAACCCCTTTCTGCACCTTGAGACCTCAATGGGCTACTCATTAAATATAAGGATATCGTACCGTGCCCGCACACCGGAAGGCTTTTAGGATGGTGAGCTTAAGTTGAAAGGTAATGACACGCAGCTTTTCACCTGTAGCGGGCCTGGAGATTGGTGCCCTGTGCACCCTTTCGATGATGAAGTTCCTCAAGTTCTGGATATGACGTTTATCTTGGAGGAAGTCATACATGCAGGATTTTAGGTCTGGTCTCTCACTTTGTTCAGGAAGGCCCACCACAGAGAGGTTATTGTGACGGGATCTGTTTTCCCGGTTCTCCATTTTTGTTCCCAGGCGTTGCACCTCTTTAATTAGACTATCAATGTTGGTTGCAGCCGTGTCTGTTTTGTCTTCCAATGAGCTAATGCGCTGTTCATTACCTGTCTCAAGAGTAGTACAACAAGTTACACAAAGGACCAACCAATACAGTGATTTAAGTAAAGACTTACTGAAGGTTTCTTAGTAAAATAATATACATGTATTTACTCAATCATTTATAAAACATTACACTAGCACAAGCAGCTCAATATCACACACTAATGCACCACAAAAATCCAACCGGTAAGTAATTGAACAAGTTTAGCTCAAAAATGAAGTGTGAGTAAAACGGCACTTCAGATACTTAAGAAGGAAGGGAAAAGACAAGGTTACAGTAATGGCAGCACTGCAGTGGAACAGTCTACCTTCTGAGCTCAGACTAGAAGACAACCATTTGTATCTTCAGAAAAAATTTGAAGACCCACCTGTTCAGGTGACCAGGTGACAGGACAAATTCCGGCTCCAAAGCTCTTCGACGCCGGAGCTCTCTCACCCTGCAAGCATCTTGCTCGGGTTCTCGAGCGCCCCCACACTATCCCATATCTTTATTTTAAATATGTATGACCCCCTCCTGAGGACACACAAACTAAATGTTTTCAGTCTATGATTGAGGATATTATCTTCCAATGGCATAAGGGGTCACCTATGGGTTTGATTGTAGTAGCTGGCTAACTTAACCACTTCAGTGCCAATGATGAGCTATCTCATCCTTGGCATTATGTTTGTGTTGCCAAGGACGAGATAGCTCATCCTTTTTGGCACATCACTTTGGCCGATCCAACCCCCGGGCTATGTGAGGAGGACGTTCCACGTAATGCGTTCTGATGTGAAACTGAAAGTAAATTTCACCACGGCAGCCATTTTCGGCTGCTGCGGTGAAATGAGAAGGTGAGTCTCCACCTTTCTCACCCTCAATCTGCAGCATTATTGTGCCGTTCAGATCGACTCTGCCCTTTCCAACAACACCTTTTTTGAAGTATTGTTGAGCGCGGATCGGGCACAGAGGGCTCGATCCGTGCCCAGCAATGCCACTAGACCATCAGAGATCTGTTTGTGAAGAGGGGGGGAAGGGGCTGCTTACTATGGACTCCAAAGCATGGGGCACAACATATTGGCCCCCCTGGGGGCCCATAGGGAAGGGGCCAAAAAAAAAAATAATACATTCAGATTTTGGGGGGGTTGGAGGAGGCCACTAGAACACCAGGATTTTTTTATAATGAAAGTGGGGTGGCCCTCTCCCCCCCACCCTAAGTAGATGGGGGGGCACCTCATGTAGCCCTCCCTCGGGGCAGATTTCTACCCCTAGGAAGGGGTACATGAGTGGCCCCCATCCATTTGGGGTGGGCGGGAGAGGGTCCCCAGAAATATTGGTAAAGCCCCCCCCAAGCATGGGGCAGTACGTTTTGCCCCCTTGGGTGCTGATGGGCACACTAATGTGCCCATCTGCCTCTAGGAAAGGGGCAAAACAAAAAAAGGGGTGTTTTGGGTGGGGGCATCCGAAAACCACCAGCAACTTCAATAATGACAAGGGGGTTGGCCCTCTTCCCCCACCCCAAATGGAGGGGGGGACTCTCATGTAGCCCTCCCTGGGGGCAGATTGCTAGTGCAATCTTGCAATCTGCCCCTAGGATGGGGCAAAAGTGTTTTTTACTGGGGGGTGAGGGTCAGTAGACCATCAGTGATGGCTTGAAAGGGGGGCCGTGATCAGAGAGTAATAGTTAGGAAAGGTCGGGGACCCTGCTGGGGCTTCCTGGACCCGCTGCTGGGCTTGGAGACGGTCAAACCACATGGGAGACATCCACACAAAGCCAGGGACATTACCCCTGACTTTCCTGGAGATCTGGCTGGCCTGCATTACAGCTTCTCCCTCCGGGAAAGGTCGGGGTCCCAACCGGGGCCCCCTGGCCTGCTACTCGGCTTGGGGTGGTCTAACCACATGGGAGACAGCCGCCCAAGGCCAGGGACATTACCTCTGGCTTTCCTAGAGCTCTGGCTGGCCTGGGAAAGGTTGGGGACCCTGCCGGAGCTCCCTGGACCCGCTGCTGGGCTTGGGGACAGTCAAACCACATTGGAGACAGCCGGCCAAGGTCATGGACATCACCCCTGACCATCTTGAAACGCTGGCTGGGCTGCATTACAGAATTTCCCTTGTGGGAGGATGGGACCCTGGGGAGGCTCACTGGAGCTGGCGCTGTGCTTGTGGATGGTGCACCCACATGGCCAGGGACATTCCCTTCAACCGTCCTAGAGTTCTGGCTGGGCTGCGTTACAGCTTTTCCCTTCAGGGAGGTATTGGCACACTGCCAGGGAATGTGGGAAGGTAGGGCATGTGTTGTTGGCGGCTTGTTTGAGTGGGCTGCAAGAGAGAAATGTGTGAAAATTGCAGTTTTTTTCCGCCAAATTTTGGAAGTTTGCCAGGGATTGTGGGTAATACATTCTGGTACGATTCGTACAAGTAAGACTTCTGTGGATTCCCACGGGTGTATTCTGTTCAGAAATGCATGGGGTTCCTTGTTTTCCTTGGTGGCTTCGACACCCTATGCCCAAATCTGTAGGTTGTCCGCATGAGCAAAATCTGCTATGCTGAAATACTTGGGGTTACCAGTGGTTTAGCCTTTTCCCTTTGCGCCCAGGTAGGTGCACCCACACATGTGACGTATCGTTTTTGTCGGGATACCTGTTGGAATGCGGGAAGGCAGGACATGTGGTGTTGGCTGCGTGTTTCGGTGGGTGGGCAGAGAGAAATGTCTGAAAATTGTGGGTAGAGAAAAATGTCTGAAAATTGTGTTTTTTCTTCAAATTTATGTATTTGCCGGGGATTGTGTGTGAGTAATAAATTATGGGGCAATTTGTGCAAGTCAGACATCTGTGAATTCCCACAGGTGTCTTCTTTTCGGAAATGCATGGCGTTCCCTGTTTTCCTTGGTGGCTGCGACACCCAAGGCCCAAATCTGTAGGTTGGCTCCCCAAACCCTTTGGTGGATAGCAGTGGTTTTGCCTTTTCCCTTTGTGCCCACGTACGTGCACCCACATATGTGAGGTATTGTTTTTGTCGGGACACCTGTTGGAACGTGGGAAGGTAGGACATGTGTTGTTGGCTGCGTGTTTCAGTGGGTTGGCAGAGGGAAATGTCTGAAAAGTGTGTTTGTTTCAATAAATTTCAGACTTTTCCTGGGATTGTTGGTAATAAATTATGGGGCGATTCGCTCAAGTCAGACCTCTGTGGATTCCCACGGGTGTCTTCTTTTCGGAAATGCATGGGGTTCCTTGTTTTCCTTGGTGGCTGCTAAACCCCAAGCCCATATCTGTAGGTTGGCTCCTCAAACCCTTTGGGGGATAGCAGTGGTTTAGCCTTTTCCCTTTGCGCCCAGTTAGGTGCACCCACATATGTGAGGTACCATTTTCGGACACCTGTAGGGACGCGGGAAGGTAGGACATTTGTTTTGTTTGCTTGGTTTTCATAACATTTAGACACATTTGCTGCTGCACTTTGTCACACAACCCTTTCATTTCCCAAATGTGATCTACATTTAGTCGCTGCTTTAGGCACTATACACGTCTGTCTAGGCCATAAGCATAAAATTCCTGTGTACCATGGCTCTGTTTTTGGCTTGTGGTATTGCTTGTTTTGTGAAACATTACAAAAAATTGGTGATTTCCTAACTGGAAGGGTCGGGGGAATGTAGCGAGGCATTGCTTTTCTCAAAATTCACAGAAGCCATTACCTTACATGGCCAACCATGTCCACCACATACCTTTTTCTATAATTTTCCCAATTTTTCCCCAAACTAAGGAATTTTTCCCTACATAGTTGTTGCCTGATCTGCGCAAATCACCCCTTCCTAAACTTGGAATTTCGTCTACTTTTCAGAAATGTATGTCTTTATGTCTTCCCATTCAGATTTCCTACCCTTCTCTTCCATGTGTCCACGCATGTCCTATTGGAAAAAAAGGTCAAAATCACCTACCTCTCACAAAGCGGCTGGTAACCATATCAAAATATGTTTTTCAGGTTTCCACTCAACCTGTTCTTGAAAATGGCTAATTCAGAACAGCAAACCATTTGTTCCTAGCACTTACAAGGAAGAAACCACAGACTTCTGTGTACATCATTCTATTGGCATTTTCTCCCTTTATGGTTATTTTCTCTCACCTCCATACAGCAAACTAGGATTCCTTGGTGGCGTTCTGACCGCCTACATTTGGGAAGAAAAGTTGCCAAATTTGGCCGAGATATCCCATGTAACAGAAAAGTTAAAAAGGATGGATTGGCGATATACCAAAATCCCCAAAAAAGGCCTTGGCACTGGGGGGGAAAACCCTTGGCAGTTGAGGGATTAATGAAAGAAACGTACACCTGTCTATAACATCTGTTACTAACCCCGACTGCCACTGGTCACGATTCATAAAATCGCAGTACTTGACATATTTATTGTTTATTACACATATGACAGATATTGTGAGCCATGCTTGGACAAAGCGAACCGCAAGGTCACATATTGATTACAGCATTACTGACTCTGAGCTGAAACAAAGAGGCGGTTCTGTGAAAACTCATTTTAATAAATTGAGTGACCATGCAGTCTTAAGATGGTCAGTTGATATTAACACTACTCGTGTGAATATGGCTAGAAGCCTTAACATGACCTCTAATCTTCAGGGCAACCGGCTTCGCTGGACCGCAACAAATATAAAGGACATACATGATTCCTTGTGGTTTGACCAAAAAACTATAGCGACTGCCCTGCTGCAAGCAAACTGGGACTTGGAACTTATGATCTGGACTGAGGTGAAAGATACCCGGGTGAATGGTAATAATATGGTACATTTTTGTAATATAAAAAAAAATACTCAATTTGCTGCTACAATGACAGAAAGAAAGCAAGTTTATCGGAAAGCCTGAGCCTCAGTTAGGGGCAACATCTCGTTAAACAATCATGAGGTACAAATGCATATTAAAAGTCTTGATACCCAGTATAAAAACTGGTTGAAAAAACATAAACCTTCAACCACAAAATCTAACTGGTTATTGCTTTTTGGATGGCTAAAATCTCATGATACTCCTACATTTGGGTCAAGCTTTAATGAATACAGAAAGTCCTTGTCGCCCACGGAAACTAAACCCCATATCAGAAGTTGCATGGTTCAGATCTATTCTGGATATAGAAGAAGACACACTGGTTAACATAATTACAGAACCAAAGGGGTCACATTCCCCTGGCCCAAACAGCATGCCAAATGTCGTCTTTAAGGCCCACCCGTAACTCTGGGCAAAAATACTGGCAAACTTATATTCGCATATGGAATTCTCTGGCTCTATCCCTGTCAGTTGGCGTACATCTGTGCTTGTGCCAATCTTTAAAAAAGGATATAGTTTCGATCCTTTGAACTATCGCCTTCTTGCCATGATGGGACCAGCCAGAAGATTTTTGCTACTGTCTTACTAAGAAAACATACTAGCTGGGTTGAAACAACCAACTTGATAAGCCCTTTTCAGATTCAGGAAAGCTTATTACACAATAACTAACATATGCACTACACAGTACTTAATTGTAGTATACCATTGTTTCATTGACAGGCATTTTTACAACTGCCTTTTTTATGTGGACACTATTTCGAAAAAGTAATCAAACTTTTGGGGAGGTGGGAAAGGGCAGATAATGAGTTGGGAGTCGGGAATAGTTAAAAATAGGTGGGGTAGGGCAGACTTTGGGAGACACCCCCAAAAAAAGAAATTCAATTACTTTTTTTGTAATAATGTCCACGTAAAAAATGGCTGTCGGAAAAATGTGTGTTGGCGAAATTACATGGAACCCTTTATTGCGGGTGCTTGTAATAGACATAAAACAATTTAGATTGCTGTTACGTTGATTTCAGTAAAGCGTTCAAGCTTATTTCTCAACCCTTGCTCTGGAGTAAGCTTAAGTTCTGAGGGATTGGCCCTACATTATTGTACTATATCCAACAGCCATACACAAACACTTCAATGACCATTCGACTGACTCTTGCAGGTGTGTATACTAATGACCACCATACTAGTCACGGCTTTAAACAAGGCTGCGTTTTGGGCCCTATTTTGTACAATCTTTACACTGCCGATTTGGCTCACGCTTTTCGCATAGCCCACAATTTACCACCAAAAATCGTGAAAATATACTGTGGCTCTCGTATGCTGATGGTATAATATTGTTCGATCTGATTCCGATTCCGATCAAACTGCAGCATATGATTGATACCTTAGTCGATTATGCTATAAGACATATTATGGTTATTAATACACTTAAAACAAAGACTGTGTTTGGGCAAACATTCTATAAAGAAACGCTCTTTTGTGTGGAAATTGAAAGATGACTCTCTTGAAAGAGTAAAGGAATATATCTATTTGGGCTTCCCTATTAGATTGAATCCTCCACTGTCATACTATGGTGATACGACCACAGCAAACATTTGGAAAAAACTGTTGGTATTGAAGCATTACATGGTGCACCGTGGGGGAAACAATGTTATGGGCCTTTTGGGAGTTTATCATACTAGTATTGTACCTGGAATATTGTACGCCCTTGCTGTGTTACCTTATAAGCATGTACCTTGGCTCAACCAACTTTAAGGTAAACTGCTTTGTGCAGTGATAAAACCTTCTATTCTCAGTGCAAGTTGAGGCACTGAGGTTGGAATTTTTGTTATCGTCTCTACTGACTACATAGCATGTATAAAGAACAATGTTATACGGCAAACTTTTTCAAACAAACCAAAATTCTAATTACATAGTGCAATTGATAGGTAAGAGGATTGATACTGGAGAAAGAAATGTTTTAAATGCAATTAAAATCAACAGCCATGACACATTTAGATGCATTGGATTTAGAGCCCGATATTCTTAGCTTTGTGCCTAACTTCAAAATGATAATAAAAAACAAATTCGAGGTTGTGGGACAAAACAAAACAAATAGATAAACTACATAGTAAAACAAGGTATAACGAATACTCGCACCAGAGTTTTCCTTTGCATACTCCTTGCCGCTATTTGTCTAAACTGTGCAATTAAGTAAAAATGTTTCATATTTTCCGTACATTTAAATTGACTTCTTGCCACAAAGAAGTACAGGCCTGACGCCACATATTGACTGTTTGCCCGGCTTTAGAGATTCAATACCAGAGAGGCTACTCTCGCTACGTTACAAAAATTGAGAATATTGCTCATGATCAATTTTGGTCCACACTATTTGGCCACTGCGGCTTTTGCTATATGTAAAAAAAGCCTTGAAGAAATTGTAAAGAATTGCCCAATCCATTTTATTGATTATATTAAGAGTTCAAATTGTATGGAATTGGGTATTATACATTTTAACATTGTACATTCTATTTGTATGTTTTTCTATACTGTATAATGACGCTATTGATTAAACAAAACATTCTATTCTTTTCTCTGTTCTTAAAGATTGTAAAAAACTAGATGCACAATAAATACAAAAAAATTAACAAAATGAAGACACGAAACAGTGAGCAGTCCTCAGGTTGTACTCACTATTCAGGGAATAGAAAACAAGAGGGGAAGAGTGAATACAAAATCAAGACATTGAAGAGTGACCAGCCCTCAGGGTGGACTCACAACACAGGAAATAAAAAAAAAACAAGAAACTAAGATTGACTATGAAATCAAGACATTAAATAGTGACCACTCCTCAGGAAAGAGTCGAGGAATCAGCAATACACCAAGACTGCAAACGCTGACCTTTGGGGAAAGTCACCTGAATCAGTCTAATCAAATAAGAAACCCAGTTATCAGGCACTGAGCATTGAGGAAGCCAACAGAGACAGCTCCAAGAAGCTAACTGAGAGGGCCATTACCTCGAGATGGCAGGCCTTTACCAGCCAGTATGGCCCACATTTGAGGCATCACCTTGCTAGGAAAGGAATATGTAGCTTTGCCTAAATCGGATTGCTATCCAGCAGAATGTACCTTGATCATTTAATTAAAAAATACAGACAAAAAACAACCCATCTTCCTTAGAGTTAAGGTGTTCTGAGCATGGTGGATCCCAAATTCAATTGAGGTGGCACAAGTGACTCTGTGGCCTCTGCAAAACAAAGATTCCACTTTCCTCTCTCAAAACCAAGGTGTAAATATTTGCCAGTCAAGACTATTTCTTTCTCAAACAGGATTCTACTTCTTGTTAATAATTGTAAGGTATGTCTCGGTTTTACTGTATTAACTGGCTGTCCCACACTTTCTATAGCCTCCATTTAAGTGTAAGGGGCTACTTGGTCTTTCAGTTCCCTTGATTCCTTCTCTGGCTCCGGGATAAGCCCTTGGGCATATTCTTTGCCGACGGATGTTGCTCTTCAATGGTGCATGCCCCCTTTTCTTGCATGTATCCTGGAGGCCCCAGCTCCAAACACAGCCATGCCCGGTGGCCTCATTGGTTTTTAAGAAAGTTGCACGCACTGCCCGACCTGGGTGACCATAGTCCTGACAAAAAACAGGACGGGTCAAAAGGAGGGGAAATAGTAGAAAGACCTACCAAAGATACATGTCTGCCTGGTGAAAGGTCAGACATCCTTCATATAGTAAGTAATGTGATGTGGAACAGGGACAAGGAGGCACTAGTAGGAGGTGGGATGAGTGGTAAACGTTACGAACACTTCACCACAAGGACAATAGTTATTCTAAAGTGTATGACTAGGATGGACTTATAGAGAGCCGCTCTGTTACTGAATGGACGCTTCTCTTGCAGCTTTTTTGACAACTGGAGGTTCTCAAAGTGTTGACACTGTCTTACAGTGCACATGTTGGGTCTCTCCTCCTTCATCTCATGCACTTGGTGCAGGGAGGTTGTCTCACCATGTACAATAATGTAATATTGCAGCAAAAAGGGTGTGGTTTTACCACCCAATCCATGTAAAGGATGCAGGGGACACCCCTGCAACCACCAGACCCATTATACCATTTAAGGAGAGCGGGGGACACCCCCGCAACCCCTGCTCCCCTTAAATGTTAAATGGGGTACACCCTTACCGGGTCAAACCACAACATTTTTGCAGAGATTGTTTTGTGAAGGTGACATTTTTACTGCAATTTTATTACTGCATACCCAGGTTGGTTCTCCTGTCCTTCAGCTCATGCACTTGGTGCGGGGAGATTGTCTTACCATGTACTGGTTGGGTCTCTTCTCTTTCAGCTCAGGCACCTGGTGTGGGGAGGTTGTCTTACCATGTACAGGTTGGTTCTCTTCTCTTTCAGCTCATGCACTTTGTGCTGCGAGGCTGTCTTACCATGTACAGGTTGGGACGCTTCTCCTTCAGCTCATGTACTTGGTGCAGGGAGGTTGTCTTACCATGTACAGGTTAGGACTCTTCTCCTTCGCTCAGGCACTTGGTGCAGGGAGGTTGTCTTACTGTGTACAGGTTGGGTCTCTTCTCCTTCAGCTCAGGCACTTGGTGCAGGGAGGTTATCTTACCATGTACAGGTTGGGACTCTTCACCTTCAGCTCAGGCACCTGCTGTGGGGAGGTTGTCTTACCGTTTACAGATCGGGACTCTTCTCCTTCAGCTCATGCACTTGGTGCAACAGAGGTTGTTTTACTGTGTACAGGTAGGGTCTCTGCTCCTTCAGCTCAGGCATTTGGTGCAGGGAGGTTGTCTTACTGTGTACAGGTTGGGAATCATCTCCTTCAGCTCATGCACTTAGTGCAGGGAGGTTGTTTTACCATGTACATGTTGACTCTCTTCTCCTTCAGCTCATGCACTTGGAGCAGGGAGGTTGTTTTACTGTGTGCTGGTTGGGTCTCATCTCCTTCAGCTCAGGCATTTGGTGCAGGGAGGTTGTCTTACTGTGTACAGGTTGGGAATCATCTCCTTCAGCTCATGCACTTGGTGCAGGGAGGTTGTTTTACCATGTACATGTTGACTCTCTTCTCCTTCAGCTCATGCACTTGGAGCAGGGAGGTTATTTTACTGTGTGCAGGTTGGGTCTCTTCTCCTTCAGTTCATGCACTTGGGGCGGGGAGTTTGTCTTACCATGTACAGGTTGGGTCTCTTCTCCTTCAGCTCATGCACTTGGTGTGGGGAGGTTGTCTTACCGTGTACAGGTTGGGTCTCTTCTCCTTCAGCTCATGCCGGTATTGCACGATGGCCTTCAGATGGGGCAGCTGGCTCTGTATCTAAATAAGACATGCAAGGAGCATTTTATATCACATAAAGAATTGGAATAGGTAACAAAATAATGAAGTAAGGCTACTTGAGCCCTGTAAGGAACTGCACACTTCCATTCATGAAGAAACCAGACAAGTGTCAGCATGAAAATAATTCATAACTACGCATTTAACTGCAGATGCAGCTGACAGGATAAATCAAGGTTGTGAATTGGTCTCAAATTAACAGTAAACAACACCCAACATTGTTACAGTAACAGCATGAACTGCAAGGGCAGCCTTCACTTGGAAGATGGAATCTCATCTCATAGCTTTGACTCCATCAATGTGTTCTATGGAATTAAGTGTCCTTGTGGACTGTGCTAAGTTGGGCTAACACCGCAAAGGCAAACATTGTTGGTCTGAACACAATTCAAGCATTAGAACCATGAAAGTGAAATCTCCTGTGGCGATCCATTATAGAGATCCACGACACACCATTTGACAAAGGTGCATCATAATCTTGGAAATAGTGAAATACCTAAAAGCGGGGGAAATGTTTTGGATTGATAGATATTCCGCAATAATACCTAGGTTGTGAATATTGAATGGGATTTGGGTTGCTAATTATAAGCAATCTCTGGATTCATTCTGCCTGATCAGTCACATCCATTAGATCTTCGTTTGGATGTTTGATTTTGAGGATAATGCATTGATACGACCGGCTCCACTTTTTGGGGGCATAAACATTGAGAGTGTTAGGCACTATATGATAACCTGTTGTAATTATTTGACATATTCATGCATACAGGCACACAATAACAGGGACTAAATATATATAGAGATGACATACAGACTAAGTGCGCCGAGAGTCTGTGTACAACAAATGTATATTTTGAGATGTATCCAAGAATTACACAATGATGACAGGTTGTGAGTCACGAGTGATTCAATATATGTGTTGTTCCTGCATTGGTTATTTTGATGAAAGCCAAAGATCATGATCTCAAAGTAACTCTGACAAGTTCTTTCAAATAAGATTGGATTCATAATCAATATCTTGGCAGAGGGGGCTTTGCATATATCTTACTTCCAAAGTGGAACACGAGCAAATCCCAGTCACACTGCGCCAAAAAGGAGTGCAGATAAGGGCATGAAGTCCAAAGAATTAATGAGAAATGTAGCCGTTTCTACTTGTTCAGTCCCATTGAAATGCCATCCAGACCTACCGCAATTGCGAAGCCTTGAGATGTTTCTTGGCATTGTCCACAATGAATTCCTTTTCAGGTCCCATTCTAAATTAAGCCTCGGATGAAGAGTCGGTCAAGACTCGAAACACGTGTCAGGCTATTCTGTGAATAAATCTGTTGCACTTAAGGCTACATTTCTCATTAATTCTTTGGACTTCATGCCCTTATCTACAGTGCTTTTTTCGGTGCATTGTGACTGGGATTTGCTCGTGTTACATTTGCATCTACAACAGTTGAATTGCACTTGGCAGTACTTCCACACTCTCCGGACACCTGCAGCCTTGGTGCTCACAGTTTAATTTTGTCATACACGTGCTGTGGATTGTGACTTTTTCTGCCAAACTTGCCTCGCTCTTACTTCCAAAGTGGACACTTGTGTAATATAGACACGTACTCGTTTTTGAAAGTCCAAGATGGCTACTCACGGCAAACGGTATAGCAATATCTTCATAAATGAGACACAGACAAATTAATCGTTTTGCAGTTCAATGGTCAGAGCAGTGATATGTGGAATTTCATTCATATGCAGGTAAGACTGCCATAAATCGGGGGAGTATATCCAAGGATGTATTGGTGTTGACATTTAATGTAGGTCATTACGATTTCAGAGAGGAAGACAGGCAGAGTCCCATTTAAGTTAAGACAATGGACATCCAGATTGAGAACAGAGGTATGGATATAACGTCAGTGTACTCTTTGAGCTATGTGGCTGAATGACATTTTGAAGTAATGGAGAGTCATGTTTTACTTTTCATTAACACAGCGATCCTTAGCTAATGCTTCTGTGAAATCTTGAGATGGAATGTATTCGGTAAATACTTGTGTCCTACATTCCCAGCAATTACTTGAAAGGAGTTCAGTGGCATAATACGAATGTAACTACTCAGCATCTTCTTTGATATTTGAATTGGTGATGGAAAGCCTGGTATCTTGAGCAAACGCTACCTTTAGATGAAAAGTAACTCAATGGCGGACTCTTTAGTAAAGTTAAAAGTAGAGATTAGAAGATATGTTTGGCCAAGGGGCTGAAATGCTGACTGGACCTAAATCTGTCTCCACCACTTTAATAAAGTGTATGATCTTCGGCAAATCATTTTATCTTATTGTGGCTTATCTGCCAAAATGACAAGTCTTCAGAAGTCAATCTGGCTTGCTTATGGAAACCTCTTTTAATGTAGATTCCCATGGCGCCCCGCCCTCAATGATCAAAGATGATGTCACTGCCGGTGGCATAATATTCTGTGATCTTACTTATGTCAACATGTGCAAATTAGAGGATCTCTTCTGCCCAGGAGCTCGCAAATCCTAGATCCGCCCAAGTGCCAGGACCAGTGGTGTGGAATTCCTATTTTCAACTCCCATGAGAGCTTCTTTGTTTTCAGGGGTAACAAGATTTTATAAACATATAGTCCTCTGGAAATTAGACACAGGTAAAGCCTAAGTATGTCTTTTGGACTTTTAAACAACTTTTTTTTTTTAAAGAATTTTATTAAATTTATACAAACTAACAAAACAAAAAAAAATACAACCAAACACGCAGTGCAATTCTCAACCAATACATGAACATCAGTCAGTCTTTGACCACTGCCCCCGCAATCCCACCCCCCATTACGAGCCTGTTTGTCCTCCACACTCCGTATCCGCTGCATGAGGCAGGGTATCGCTTTCCTCATATTCCGCTGGATCCTATGTTGTTCCAAATAGTTCAGCTATTAATGATTTCCATGCCATCAGGGTACCCACTTCTTCCTCCCCATAGATGCTACTTGCCTCCTGCCATACCACAGTTTCAGCCTCCGCCCATTTCTGCAATTCCCTCCACCACACCTCCACCCGTGGTCCGTGACACTTTTTCCATCCTATAACAATCCTCCGCTTTGCAAGCACATATGCCAAGACTTTCAATTTCCCAACATGTTTAAGCTTCCGTGACCTGGGAAACCCTCCCAGCAGGCAGGCCCAGGCCGTGTCTATGACGAGCGTGACCCCTTTTCCAGCTAGTTTTTGTGCCACTCCTCTCCAGAAACACTCGATTACTGGGTATGACCAAAACATATGTGTCATGTCAGCGTTCTCCACGTCGCACTATGCCGGGTATGCCTGTCTCCCAGCATTTCTAAACTTAGATATCCTCAGAGGGGTCATATATGCTCTATGCGTTACATACAGTTGAATTTGCTTCAATCGGGCATTCCTTGATACTTTCTTATGGTATCCTAGGGCACGCTCCCACATCCCATCATCCATCTGGGCTCCCACCTCCACTTCCCAATCCAATCTCAAATGCGTCAATTCTTTCCCAACCTTAGTCATTACCATTTCATACAATCTCGAAATCTCATGCCCTCCCTCCGCTATGTCATATATCGTTCCCATAATAGCGTCTGGTTCTTCCGCCAATACTGTCTCAGGCCACATTTTCAGAATTTTCTGCACCAACCTGTGATACGTAACATATTGGCCCCCATGCAATCCCGCCTCTTCCCCTAGTCCTTCAAAATCCTTGATGGTCCCCTCTTGCCAGATATCCCCTAACGTTACCAGCCCGACCGACTCCCAGTAGAATCTGACAATCACCCTTAGTTGCTTGTCACCCCCTGCCTAAGCAACCAGCGGTACTTGCGGGGAACACGGAAGCGGGTCCCCCATCATCCGGCATGCTCGCCGCCACATTTTCCACCCTAGCATCATCATCCCTGGGCGCTCCTTCATTTCTGACTCAGGCAACCAGAACATTTCCTTCAAGTAGAACGGGGTACAGTCTCGCCCAAACAACCTAAATTCAGGGGTCGTTTCATCGGAGAGCCATGTGGCCACATATTGTAATTGACCCGCTACATAATAAACCTCAAAATTAGGCAGTTTGATCCCCCCTTTCTCATGGAAATTCTGCAACTTCCATAGCGCCACTCTGTTCCGGGTGCCATGCCACAGGAAGTCTCTGCACAGTCCGTTCAGTTTAACAAAAAACCTCTTGGGAATCATATATGGAATATTACTGAAATAATGCAGAAGCCTAGGCAGGACCACCATCTTAAGCATCGCCCCTCGTCCCATCATTGCTAAGGGCAGCTTCTCCCAAAACTTCATAGATTTACGGACTTTTTCAATAGCTATCTCAGTATTATGTCTAGGTTCCTCTTCCGCCGTATGATGCACATCTATTCCAAGATAGCGGAAGGAACTAACCGTCCATGGTATTGACAACACTAGTAATCTTTCTACAGGGGTTCCCTCATAACTACCCAACGGGAATATGCTAGATTTTTGGGGATTCACCGCTATGCCGGACAGCCCCGCATACCTCTCCATCACCTCCAGAATATAGTGAAGATTTTCTTCTGGGTATTTCAAATATAATAACAAATCGTCCGCATATAGGGATACCATGTGTCTTTCCCCCCCTACCTCAATACCTATCGTGTCATATTGTTGCCTGAGGTATATCGCCAGGGGCTCCAGAGCCAAAATGTACAACATCGGGGACCAGGGGCACCCCTGTCTAGTGCCCCTACTAAGTTGCCATCTCTCAGATATCACTGCTCCCGTTCGATGGACTTTTAAACAACTTGCTGCATCTGGGATCAACATAGATGCCAGGTTTGCAGTGAGCACTCATGTGCATGTCGCCAGCAAGTGTATGTTTGCTTGCATTGAGTTGGGCGAAGTCTATTGCTAACGTGGGTGGTCTTATCAAAGGCCTTCACCTTTCAAAATTGCAATCAGTCTCCTTTGACATTGAAATGCTGGTCCCACTGCATTTGTCCATTAAAATGCACTTGGCTGAAACCTGATCTTGGAAGGCCACAGCATGAAAAGGGCTGTTGCGAACTAAGAACAAGTGTAATACTCTGGCCAATGGAAAGAACTTTCAGTGGGGTCATTTGTAATGCTGGAGGATGGGGCTTTATCTCACCGAGCTAGAGGTTGGATTGGTACGAGGTGGTAATACTCCTGAGAAGAGGTCTGGACCTGGTTCAGCTTATTGGAACTAAGAAGATTATTTGAGTGGCAACAATTATGCAATTCGATTTTTGTGAATAGAAATGTGCTGCAGTTTTCTGAGTGAATTCATGCATCACCTCACTTTTTCAATCAAATACACACCATCTGGAGTTGTGGTCATACTAAAACATTGACATATCAGTGATAAGAAAGTAAAGTTCCTTAAATCTTTGTGCAGACCCCATCCTTCGACCCTTATCAGTTGCAAGACCCTAGTGTCATGTTCTCAGTTGTATCACTGCAGATCAAACCTACCTGCTTGACCCTACAACTCATAGCGCCTCCTACTCACGCCTTCCACAATGATCAAAGAAAAGTGAAAAAGAATCTGAACAATATATTGCGACAGTAGGACCTGGAAACCTACATGCTTTATTTTGAGGATTTTGATAGTTTTGGTAATAAAGGAATGCATTATTTCTGAAGTGCTTAATTGTGTGGCCCATGTCATATATGTATGTATTTTACATATGATAGGCTTTATTTTTCTTTGTTTGGAAGTATAAGGCCATTATATGCTGTGATGTGTTAATATCTAAGTATTATATCTATCTGGTATTTCCACAGTTATCAAATATATAATAGCGTGGTTGTTATGTCTGTATGCCAGAATGAATACATTTAGGCCACACAGTGTCAGTAGATTTTTTAAGGGACAAATAGATTTATCTGACATCTTGTCCCGTTGAGAAGTAGATTTTTTAAATATATTCCACAACCCTGAGGCCTCACGCTTCTTTCAGTGGAGCTAAGTTTATTTTCTAAAAACAGCAGCTCAACAAAGAATACGTGGGTGGAGCCTTCAGGGCAGGTAAGAAATCAGCCCTACTAGCACAAAGCTATCTCCTACTGCACCCGACTGCAATTTCTGTTGCTTCTCTGCATCTGCCCTAGGCTCATCCAGTTTTCCCATTTCCATCCCTGTTAGAACACAAAGCAAATGGTTTCCATTTTTGCCTTTTTGTCCAACGGGACTGTTGCTGTCCTCTTTGTCTCTCATCCCTTTTTGAGTGTCTATAGATCTAATTACTTACCTTCTGTAACGCTTTTTCTGATGGACTCCAGGATTCCGTCCAAAGATTCCTAAACTTTGAAATACCCATCTAACACAGTATCTGGTGAAACCTTTTCAGATGAACACTCAGTGGTGACTGTAGATCAAGGTCATCTCTATCATTGCTCCTTGGAGCTCTTTTTTTCAAGAAGAGTGGGAAGAATGATGTGACATACATCCATCTATAGTACAGTTTGCTTGTACCGTGTTAGCCAATGGTTGAATATAATGTTGATCCAAAAGAAAACAAGGAGTTGATACCTTAATTAGGAAAATTAAGTCATTTATTTTGCATATTTGCGACCTTTTGTGGAATTCCTCCACTTTCTCAGGCAAAGATGGAAGGAAGTCTTTGGAACACATTACAACATTACCGCTTACAAGGCCCCTCCTGGAAACGCCCTGTTATTTATGCCTGTCTGTATCCAATTTGTAGATTTGCTCAGAGAGGTATGTATTAGATGTTGAACTCCCCGACACATTGCAATCTTGAAGGTCTAAATGGAACACTGTGTTGAATGCGTCAAGGGCCAGTGGAACCGAAGAGCAGGGAAAGAAGAAACAGCCCACCCTGTTAGTGCTCTCTGGATGGCAGTACAGAATGGGTTAGTGTCAGTCATAGGAAGTGCAGTCCAGTTGAGACTTGATATGTCAGGCCTGTCCCTTTTCAATATCAGTGGTAGCACAATCATCAACATATCTGGCCTGTGCCTCTAGAAGGCGATAAAATGGAATACACAACCAGTTATGTGTTACGCATGTGACTCGTGGAGCCCAGTGTGCTATCTTTGTGTCAAATACCATCTCAGGATTGTGTTTAATCACAATCATGAGGAAAGGGTGGGAATATTGGACGCAACCCATACAATAAAAGCCTCAAACAAAGAGCAACATCAGCCATACTGGACAAACGTATTAAACATTCCTATATCCTGACATCTCCAGAAAGGGGGACTTTAAAATCTCCGAACAGTAACAAGAGCATTAGAATCAGACCAGTAGACAAAGGAGGCGTGCTTGTCATATTGAACACATGCAACTAGGTGCAGGAGGCGCACAAGTAACTTTCTGACACACGATATTACAAAAAGCTACAGGAAGATCCAACAAAACAATATGAACGAGAACTGAACAAGATCATCAAGAAACCTCTGAATGACTTCCAGCAACATATTCAAGGCCTCGTACCACCTACCCCAGCACCTGGTACTTTCTACCTGCTCCCCAAAATACATAAAGAAATCAACACTGGACGCCCAATCATCTCTGTGTCTGACTGAGGACATCTCTGGCTGGGTCAAGAATATCTTGAAGCCACTGGTAAGGGAGACTCCCAGCTACATCCAAGACAGCACTGTTCTACTCAACAAACTGGACGATATAGGCCACCTCCCAAGCAGCACATTACAGGCAGCCATGATTATGGAACAACACTGTGGACCATGGTCAAAACACCTTTGGTGCTGGTTTTCATACCCTTAATCTAGTACAGTCACTAGGTAAACATTAGATTCGAGATGTTTAAACCTCTTGTATACATTCTTTTTTGCTTAACTATAAACTCCAATTAATACTCCAAAACACTCCTAGTTTTTCGAAAAACACCATTTGTGTTGATTTTACCAATTTTTTAAGAATACTGTATGCAGCCTCTGCCAGAAAAAGCTACTAATGCCAATGCATGTCGGACCATTTGTCCATCATCAAGGCCAGTAGCTCTATACACGTTACAACCAAAAATATGCCCGTCGCCCGGCCCATATATGTACAGGAAACCAAAAATGACTGAATTGTGTTAGACATCATTGCAACAATTCACAAAAATGGCAGTTAGAGTACACCACCTGTGATTTTGTGCAAATAAACAAATATTCATCACCAACATGTCATCAAATAGACTACAATCAACCCATGGTATCATGGTTCAAAGCATCATAACCAAGACCATTTCCATTGAAACAAAAGTAAATAACGCGTTTACCATGCAGTAGTTCACAGAGCAAATTGTTGAGTAAATAAATTAAACAACATGGCAAAAATAAAAAATTACAATGACAAGAACGACAAGGAACAAAAACAAAGACAAAGTAAAATAAAAAAGAGAAAAGAAATAGATAGAGACACAGGGTTAGCGAAAGTTCAAGATAGATACACACTATATTTAGTTTACAGCACTTGTGCATGTAGCGCGATATAAATAAAATATAACATACTAATTTAGCTGTCTAAAACTTACTATGCAACATACCGCCATGATGATCATAGTCCTTCAATCAAAGCAAAGAGAACACCATTTATACTGTGCAACCCTCAATATAGGTACCCACTCATGCCTGGTGTTGAATCTAAGATGAAAGTGTGTCTGAATGACACAAATGCTGGGCATAAACAATCGAACACGTTCGTGTTCAGTGGTCTATGTACAGCGGTATCAACAAATAAAAAAGCTAAAGGAAAGTGCAGTTAATTTCCATCAGATGCTACTATTTGTGCAAGCCAGATATTTGAATGTAATGCCTTAGTGACCTAATCTTACTTGTCATTCGAAGCACATCTTCTCGCACAAAATGTTATGTGTGTCGCTTCAAACTGTCTTTGAGAATTATGTTAGAAGAGAAGCCCTGAGTCCATCTCTCGCGTGACTGCGCAAAACGCCCTGCGTTGCTCAAATATATCCCAATGTTTATTAACTATCGGTTTTACCTTGTTGCTCTGAAGACAACACTTAGACACTAGTGGAGTGGTCTTTTTAGGTCTCATTTGTAGTAGAGTCGCTATGGGCTGACTAGTAGTTTTCTCTACAGCTGTATCCAAGTCACTCATTGAGTAGCCTTTATCTCTGAATTTCTTCACCATCTTATTGAATTCAATTTGCATTCCTCTGGATCGCTAACAGTTCTTTTAATCCTTAACAGTTGCCCATACAGAACATTTTTCAGCGTGTTTGGGGGGTGGAAACTCATCCGATGAAGAAGGTTATTCCTGTCTGTAGGTTTACTGAATAATGTAGTTGATATGTTGTTGTTGGTGGCCATCACTTCTACGTCTAGAAAGTGTACATTGAGTGTACCAATTTCTGCAGTAAACTGAATGCAAGGGTCAATTTAATTTATAAATGTAAGAAAGTCTCACAAAGTGTCAAGGGTGCCATGCCAAACGGCAAAGATGTCATCAATGTACCTGACCCATTTTATTAAATACTTGTGCCAAACTGGGTGATTTATGATAGGAGTGGCCCTGTGCATAAAATGGTTGGCATACACAGGGGCTTTAGAGGTCCCTGATGTTTGAGGATAGTATTGATTTTGGTATTTGAAATACGAATTCTGTGCAATGAATTCTAATAAGATCACAATTAATTCTTTGTTAGCACCTATGGCATCAGCTTGTTAAAGTAGCCATTCTATTGCCTCCTGGCCCACATCATGTGTAATACTAGTGTAGGAGCTACACACATCAATAGTAAATAAGATGACTTCACTCGCAAGTTGGATGATTTCAAGTATTTGCGAAAAGTGTGTGGTATCTTTAATTGTAATTGGTTATTTATAATGCGTTTAATATCCAGAGGTTTGTAAACGCGGACCAGGGGATCGAACCTGTGTTGCTCCACACTGTCTTGCTTCCAAGGGAGCACGATGCCCCTGAGCTATCCTCCGGAGACTCTATGTATGTGGCTTGTACTAGGGGTTGAAGAAAATGGTCTATATAGCCACCGAACGGTTGAAGTAGCCCCCCTGTGGCAGCTACTACACGTCTCCCTGGAGGATCAACCAATCTTTTGTGTATCTTTGGGAGAAGATAGAACGTGGATATCATGGATTGTGCTGTTGTGAGATATGCTTTAGTCTTGTCTGAAATCCACTCCAACTCCTCCTCTCTCTCTAGTATGCCGTTTATATTCCACTTAATTTCAGATGTGGCATCAACGATAAAAGGTGTGTATACGTTGGATATGGAGTCACTCTATAAACACATTACCCACGTCAATTGCACTTAGGCATGTAAGAATGCTTGTGGCGATCAAAACCCACTTGCTGATACTATACACTTCTAAGTGCAAAGAAGTCATCCTGACCCACAACTATTTGGTACTGATACTTATATCTAAATGCTGGGGACGGCCATGGGTACTTGAATGGCTCTGCAGTATGCTCGTCTATTTATGGCATAATCAGAGACAGATTTCTTTGGCACCTGTGACTGCAGAACTTTGAGATACCTGAGCTACATCGATGACATCCTCATGATCTGGACTGCTGAGGAACAGCACCACCTTAACTTCCACAGACAATATAATGGATTTAATGCAACCATCAACCTCAAACTCTCCTACTTTCCTGAAAAAGTAAATTTCATCAACACCACCATAACAATAAAAGATGGTCAGCTACAGGCCACAGTATATCGCAAACCAACCGACCGTGCCAGCTACTTCAAAAAGTGACAGCTACTTGGAAGGGTGACAACTTCTACCCAGTGCGCTCAAAACACGCTACAATATAAGATACAATCGAATATGGTCAAGCCCAAGAGACCTGGAAAAAAATATACAAACTTTGAGATCAAACTTCATAAACCGTGGATACAACCACAGAATAGTGGACAGCCAGATTCATTGGGTACCACGTATCCACTGGAAAAACCACTTAGAATCGATAGCGAAAGAGACACAAACCCGGATGACACTGGTAGTCATGCCTCTCATCCAATCCAGAGCTGGAAACGCTCTGCTAGATTGCTTTGGATCTCGAACCAAACCTGCAATAAGATGAAAGTCTGAGAGAAGTTTTTCCGGAGATGCCTCTCCTCGCTTTCAGACAACCAGCCAAATTGAAGGGAATCATGTTCAGAAGCAAACTACACACAAATAGCACAGATTTTGGAACTGTGCCTTGCAGAAACAAAAGATGCCTAACCTGCCAACATATCAACATTTCAGAGACATTCAAGATACCTCACACGGGGCAGGACTACAAGATTATGGGGTGTTTTACATGTGCATCCAGCCATTTTGTTTACTTGATTATGTGCATAAAATGACCCAGGCATGGCTACTATGTTGGTGAGCATTTTTCAGAAGCTAATAGTAACCTTGATGATCTCAAAACTGCTGTGCTCCGGGGGAATTTCAGGACTGGCAAAGCCAGAAAGACCTGTGAATTGAAATGTATGCTCAGTTTCAATACACTATCAGGGGGCTTGAACAGACACCACGGTTTCACGACTCACTATCCCAACCAACAGACTCTCACTTTTTCCACCCATAGAGATACAGAGATCACAGCATACAGATCTGACACATTCCATAATTATTTCCAAAGCCATTCACAGGCATTCAACTGACTCTGTACCAGCCCCACCTGCCTCTCCAAGGCAATACATTGTTGCCGGACTACCTCGAACCCAGCCCCTCAAACCTCAAAATGCCCCAGCTGGAAGCTTTCCAGAGACTTGTCTGGGGCCCTGTCTCTAGTCAAACGCCACCCTTTCCTCATGATTGTGATGCAACACAATCCTGAGATGGTATTAAACACAAAATTACCACACTGGGCTCCACGAGTCACACATAACTGGTTGTATATCCCATCTTACCGCCTTCTAGAGCCAAAACCCTGGGTTCAGCATCAAAAGGAATCCTGCGACTCTCGGGCCCAATTGGGTGCTGTTATGCTTGATCTAAAATGGCGCTGGAGTGCAATGTATTCTGGGAGTGCTCTGAGCCCTGATGGATATTTACTTCATGCCGCAGTGAAAAGCTGCACACATTTTGCTGAGTGTTAGATTCACGGTGCTGAGAAAAACATGCTTTCCAAATCTGGTATGCGGTCAAGGACATTTCTGCTGGGAAAGCTAACTTTGTTATGGTTTGCTACTGTTCTCCGTGGAGCATGTTTTTAGAGAAGGGAGGCACTGCGCTTCTTGGGGGGAGCTCTCGATTGACTCAGCTGGCAACCGACGGCTGTTCCTCAACTGCGCAAGTGCAATTTCCAGAAGGTTCGAAAATTGACTCCTGTTTGTGGAGTATGTATATATGCGGAAGCCCGGAGGTGGTCAGGTGAGACTTCAGCCGGAGAAGGACGCTTACGTCCGGCCCTCCTGTGAACTGTGGTGCTCTCGGCCTGGCTGTTCCCAGGGTCTTCCAGCCGCTTCTGGGCGATGAGGAATCCTGTTACGCTCACGGTGATGTATTTCCGTTTGAATTCTTTATTTCTTCTGTGATTTATGTCCATATTATTTTTTGTGAGTTATTTCTATGTACTTCTGAGCTTTGAATAAATAGCCGTATAAGAGCTGATTATCTAAGAGTGCGTGGCTGTGAGTTATTGCGTCTGTCTACGTTCAAAGTATTTGCTCTGTAATTGCATTGGTGATTTATGTTTGTTCCGTGTACTTTGGGGAGAGCAATACATTTTTGGCGTCACAAACAGGATACTTGTGATGAGTTGTGCCGAGTATTCAAGAATCTGTTGAAACGTAGATAGGATTTGGTTATCGTGTAAGTGAAGTTTTTGAATAGTGAAGTTTTTTTTTCCCTTTTTTCAGTGTGTGAGTGCCTGTGGGAGTGATTGTAGCGTGGAGAGAAGAAAATATATAGATTCAACGAGGTTCTATTTTGTTTGTGATAATGAGTAGTTTGTTCAGAAAGAAGAGCGTTACCGCTGGCGGTGTCTGTTCTGATGTTGTTATTCCAGGCTGGACTAAGAGCCCATATGATAAGTTGGCTCAGGCGTGGGCATGTGGTGCCGGTTTAAGTGAAACATGGGATCAAGGATTGGGAGATGCCGATACGGCTGATGTAATGGCATGCTTGCAACAAGTTCCAGTAGAACGTGGTAAAGAATGTGCGGCATTAGGTAGACGAGGTTGGGTTCTTTTGCATGCTTATAGGAAAATACATCAAATGAAGGTGGAAATGAAAAATGAGGTCTTGCGATTAGAAAGAGAGCTAGCTGCAGAATGGCAGACTGCGTTAATGCAGCAGATTCAAACAAAACTGTTTAAAGATAAGGCCGACACATATCAGGCGGTGGCCGAGAGGGCAGCAGTCAGAGTAGCCCGGTATAAGTATAGGAAAAGACGGGGAGTGGTCAACAAAAGAAAGGTGGCATCTGTAATCGCTACCGCTGGCGTAGACTGGGATCCGGATAAGTGGGATGGTGATATTTTTGATTCGACCAGTATAGAAAGTAGTTCCGCAGATGAGTCTGACCCTAAAACAGAGGCGAAACAGAAAACAGTGACGGCTAAGCCCGTTAGAAGACGGCGAGCCGGACCCACCCGCAGAATCCTGCTGGCGGAATGGTGAATTTAACCACGCTGGAGGATTACACACAACAGGAGGTTGGGGAAATGATTACCCGTTTGTGGCAAAAATCAGGGGAAGCTTTACTGACATGGATGGTGAGATTACTAGATGGGGGTGCTGCAGGATTGTTGGTAGATTCTACGGATTCACCGCTTTTTTTTACCCCTGTCAATTGACACCAATGTACAGGAGGTCTTAAGAGCAGGACCGCCCCCTGATGCAAATGGTCAAGATACGCAGGTGTCTTTGTTGCACCTGGTAGCCCAAGCATGTAACTGTAAATACCCTATTACCACAGATTGGCCCAGTGAAGAAACGAAGTGGTATACGTTGAGAGAAGCAATTCAAAAAGTCAGAGAGCATGCTATGAAAGAGGCTATTCACATAGATGCTCCTGATCACATGGGAGCCGTGCCGCTCTCAGTTTCAACTCGAAACATGGTGATTAGAACTGCGCCACCCGCATACAAAAGTGTCATTATGACTTTGCTCGTAGGTATGACAGGCAAGGCTATTGATGAGGTAGCAGATGCCATTCGGCAACTTGCAGATTTGGGAGAGTGGGATAAGAGTGATAATAAGCCACGGGAGAGAGAGGGGCGTAGTGAGAGAAGAACTGAAGGCAGGCGGCAAGATAGCAGAGACTCCCGAGTGTCCCGAAAAGACATGTTTTTAGCTTTGTTAAAAGATGGTGTGCCACACGAAGAAATTGATGGCATTGAAACCAGAGTAATGTATGAATTATACAAAAAAACGAGGACTTGCAGCCAAACAGCGCTATAAACGGGTTAAGAAACAAGTAGTCACCACGCCACAGGGGGACACCTCACCTTCTGCTCCCCCTGCGGAAGAACAAGACAAAGGGTCTATGGGGGCACCTTCTCCGTATCAGCCAAAATACGCTGATTTGAGAAAGGTGGTGGGTGCGATGTTAGAGGCGGAGTCGAGTCACACTCATTAGAAGTTTGACTAGGGCTTCGGCCAAGCTCCGGCAGCATCTGCCCGCATAAAAGTGGATAGGCGGCCTCATGTTGATGTTAAGATTTTTTGGGGGCCAGGAAGTGAAGTTTTTGAATAGTGAAGTTTTTTTTCCCCTTTTTTCAGTGTGAGTGCCTGTGGGAGTGATTGTAGCGTGGAGAGAAGAAAATATATAGATTCAACGAGGTTCTATTTTGTTTGTGATAATGAGTAGTTTGTTTAGGAAGAAGAGCGTTACCGCTGGCGGTGACTGTTCTGATGTTGTTATTCCAGGCTGGACTAAGAGTCCATATGATAAGTTGGCTCAGGCATGGGCATGTGGTGCCGGTTTAAGTGAAACATGGGATCAAGGATTGGGAGATGCCGATCCGGCTGATGTAATGGCATGCTTGCAACAAGTTCCAGTAGAACATGGTAAAGAATGTGCGGCATTAGGTAGACAAGGTTGGGTTCTTTTGCATGCTTATAGGAAAATACATCAAATGAAGGTGGAAATGAAAAATGAGGTCTTGCGATTAGAAAGAGAGTTAGCTGCAGAACGGCAGACTGCGGTAATGCTGCAGATTCAAATGAAACTGTTTAAAGATAAGGCCAACACATATCAGGCGGTGGCCGAGAGGGCAGCAGTCAGAGTACCCCGGTATAAGTATAGGAAAAGACAGAGAGGGGTCAACAAAAGAAAGGTGGCAACTGTAATCGCTACTGCTGGCGTAGACTGGGATCCGGATAAGTGGAATGGTGATATTTTTGATTCAACCAGTCTAGAAAGTAGTTCCGCAGATGAGTCTGACCCCAAAACAGTGGCAAAACAGAAAACAGTGACGGCTAAGCCCGTTAGAAGACGGCGAGCCAGACCCCACCCGCAGAATCCTGCTGGTGGAATGGTGAATTTAACCACGCTGGAGGATTACACACAACAGGAGGTTGGGGAAATTATTACCCGTTTGAGGCAAAAATCAGGGGAAGCTTTACTGACATGGATGGTGAGATTGCTAGATGGGGGTGCTGCAGGATTGTTGGTAGATTCTACGGGTTCACCGCTTTTATTACCCCTGTCAATTGACACCAAGGTACAGGAGGTCTTAAGAGCAGGACCGCCCCCTGATGCAAATGGTCAAGATACGTAGGTGTCTTTGTTGCACCTGGTAGCCCAAGCATGTAACCGTAAATACCCTATTACCACAGATTGACCCAGTGAAGAAACGAAGTGGTATACGTTGAGAGAAGCAATTCAAAAAGTCAGAGAGCATGCTATGAAAGAGGCTATTCACATAGATGCTCCTGATCACATGGGAGCCGTGCCGCTCTCAGTTTCAACTCGAAACATGGTGATTAGAACTGCGCCACCCGCATACAAAAGTGTCATTATGACTTTGCTCGTAGGTATGACAGGCAAGGCTACTGATGAGGTAGCAGATGCCATTCGGCAACTTGCAGATTTGGGAGAGTGGGATAAGAGTGATAATAAGCCACGGGAGAGAGAGGGGCGTAGTGAGAGAAGAACTGAAGGCAGGCGGCAAGATAGCAGAGACTCCCGAGTGTCCCGAAAAGACATGTTTTTGGCTTTGTTAAAAAATGGTGTGCCACACCAAGAAATTGATGGCATTGAAACTAGAGTAATGTATGAATTATACAATAAACGAGGACTTGCAGCCAAAGAGCGCTATAAACAGGTTAAGAAACAAGTAGTCACCACGCCACAGGGGGACACCTCACCTTCTGCTCCCCCTGCGGAAGAACAAGACAAAGGGTCTATGGGGACACCTTCTCCGTACCAGCCAACATACGCTGATTTGAGAAAGATGGTGGCTGCGATGTTAGAGGCAGAGTCGAGTCACACTCATTCGAAGTTTGTCTAGGGCTTCGGCCAAGCTCCGGCAGCGTCTGCCCGCATAAAAGTGGATAGGCGGCATCATGTTGATGTTAAGATTTTTTGGGGGCCAGGAAATACACAAGGGGTGCGAGCATTGATAGACACCGGGGCGGAGGCCTCTTTGATTCATGTTAATCCAACACGATTTAAAGGCAAACAGTTTACCATTACAGGTCTAGGGGGAAAGGAGACCCCTGCAGTACAAACGAGAGTGGAGATGAAAATAGGCAATTTAAAGAGGCAGAAATACCAAGTGTTGATTGTCCCGATACCTGAATATATAATTGCTTTTGACATTTTGGAAGGGTTAACCTTGGGACTTGGCGGTAAAACATACCAGTTTGGGGTGAGTGCATTAATCTGTACACCCATTACCGTAGGCAAATTGAAGATGCGCCCAGTGCAAATGCCAGTGGCAACTAAGTGGGTAGCCATGAAACAATACCGCATTCCTGGTGGCCACAAGGACATTTCAGACACCATCAAAGAGTACGTGGAGGCGGGTGTATTACGCCCTATTACCACCTCATGGAACAATCCTCTCTGGCCCATTAAAAAGGGATATGGGTCGTGGAGGATGACGGTGGATTACAGGGAGTTGAATAAACACACTCCTCCCTTAGTGCCCGCAGTCCCAGATGCTATTACATTGATTGAAAATGTCCAAAAGTTTGAGGGGACTTGGTATGCAGTGATCGATTTAGCTAATGCATTTTTCTCCGTGCCAATTGCTGATGAGTGTCAAGAACAGTTTGCATTTTTGTGGATTGGACGTCAGTACACTTTCACGAGACTACTTATGGGTACATACACAGCCCGACTATCTGTCATCGGCTGGTGGCAGAACACTTAGACAAGATACTGTGTAAACCTGACATACAAATCTCTCATTACATTGATGATATTTTGATCCAAGGCAAGGATGAGCACAGGGTGCAAAGCCAGTTAGATGTCCTTATGGAAGGATTGAAAAAGGAAGGTTGGGAGATTAATCCGAGTAAAATTCAAGGTCCAGCTGAAACAGTGATATTCCTAGGGATTCAGTGGCATAATGGGTATCGAGAAATGGTGCCAAAAGCCCGACAGAAAATACTTGAATTCACCACTCCAATGAACAAAAAGCAAGCTCAGCAGTTTATAGGACTGTTTGGGTTCTGGAGACAGCACATTCCTCATTTAGGGCAGATATTGGCCCCCCTCTACAAGGTGACACAAAATAAATATGAGTTTCAGTGGGGGGAAGAGCAGCAGAAAGCCTTTGAGATGGCGAAAGACACCGTGCAGCAGGTGCTTGATTTATGGCCCCTGAAGGAAGGAGAGGTGGAATTAAATGTGTCTGTACAAGACAATTACGCCAACTGGAGTGTGTGGCAGAAACAAGACAGGAAACGTGTGCCATTCGGGTTTTGGAGTCGTAAGTTGCCCGACGCTGGTAACTCATACACTCCATATGAGAAGCAATTGCTGGCATGTTATTGGGCTCTTGTTGATACCGAGCAGATGACGGTGGGCCATGATGTATTCATGAGACCAGAAATACCAATTATGTAATGGGTACTGAGCTCTCCTAAAACGCATCGAATAGGACATGCTCAAGAAGCCAGCATAATTAAGTGGAAATGGTATATTCAAGACCGAGCCAAATCAGGAAAGGGTGGAGTGGCAAAATTACATGAGCAAGTAGCCAACATACCGCCCTCAGATTACATACCACCGGAGGTGTCTGAAAAATGTGAGTCTCCCGTGAAATGGGGAGTACCTTACAGTGATTTGACCGTAGAGCAAACAGAGCATGCTTGGTTCACGGATGGTTCAGCGCGATATGTGGGAACTGAGCGGTACTGGAAAGCAGTGTCGTACAATCCCAAAACAAAAAAGATGTTGACAACGACAGGGAAAGGGAAGAGCAGTCAGTTCACAGAACTTTACGCAGTTTACCAAGCATTGAAACAAGAGACCCCTGGTCAATGTTATGTGTACACAGATTCCTGGTCAGTGGCGAATGGATTGGCAGTGTGGTTGCCAACTTGGCAAAAGAATGGATGGAAGATTCATTCAAAAGAGTTGTGGGGAAAAGAACTGTGGCAAGATATTGCAGAAATGTTATTACAAAGTGAAGTCACTGTATATCATGTGGGCGCGCATTGTGCCACAGATTCATTAGAACTTTGGTTTAATTCGCTGCAGACGAACACACCAAGATTTCATCAGTGGATGCAGAGGCTCAGGAAGACGATTTGGAGGGTTTGGCCAAATGGGCCCATCAGAAATGTGGGCACCTTGGAGAAAAGGCTACTATCAGGTGGGCACAAGCTTGAGGAATTGGAAATAGTGAAAACAATCATTTTGCAATGTCCCGTGTGCCAACACCAATTACATATAACTATACCCCAAATTGTTTGAGGTACATTGAGAAGAGGAAAATTACCAGGTCAAATTTGGCAGATTGATTATATCGGTCCCATGCCAATCAGCAGAGGTTGTCAGTATGCATGCACTATTGTGGATACATACTCGGGATATTTGATGGTTTTGCCGTGCAAACGTGCAACCCAACTGAACACCATCAGGTTATTAGATCAGATCATATTACATTATGAAGTGCCTTTGCAGATTCAAAGTGACAATGGGTCACATTTCAAAGGCAAACTAATCCAAGAGTTTTGTCAGGAAAAGAGCATTGAGTGGCTGTACCACGTTCCCTACCATTCAGCTGCTGCAGGGTTAATTGAACGTATGAATGGGTTATTGAAAGAACAGTTGCGCAAATCTGGAGACGACAGTTTGGCATGCTGGCCTGATCATGTGTTTGATGCGGTGCAAGTATTAAACAATAGGCCTGTATATGAACATGAAACTCCTTTGATGCGATTAATGACTCCTACTTTACAGGTTCAACCCAATTCAGTCAGAGAAACACTATTGCACTGGGAAATTACTCCAGGTTTTTAGCTCCCTATCGAGCAACTCCAGAGTCAGCAGGTGTAGACTTGCATTCCCATGAAAAAATCAAATTAGATCCAAGAGGAATAGTTGTAATTGAAACAGGGATTGGGGTACACATTCCTCCAGAGCATATGGGATGGATTGCCCCTAGATCTGGCCTAGCATTGAAGGGAGTTCACGTGTTGGGAGGGGTAATTGATGCTGATTACCAAGGCGAGATTAAAGTTATCCTAATGAATAGTGGCAATCAATTGTTGTCAATCCACAAGGGTGATCGAGTGGCCCAATTGATAGTCATTCCCATTAAGTTGTCCATGATTAAGAAGGGGGAGCCTCCTACAGTGTTAACTACCCATGGGGACAGCGGTTTTGGCTCTTCAGACAGTATAGTACTGGGTGAAAAGGTGTGGGTGGAAAAGCCAAGTGGCCCACCAGTGCCAGCAGATGTCATTGCATCAGGCAAAGATCAAGTAGTTTTAGTTATGGAGCCTGGTAGAAAGAAATGGCAATATGTACTCGCAGACAAATGTTACCTGAGAGAGTGATGTGCAACACTAATATCTCTTGTCTGGGTTTGCTTTGTAGATCCTGTGTCTGGTTAGTGTAACTGTGGCACCAAATGGACTCCATTTGGGCGAGTTAAACAGTCTGCTGATACCAACGAAAAATGTCACATCTGTGCCAGTGATCAAGGGGATACTGATAGTAATGAATAATGTTGTCCCCAAGCAGCCTTATGCCAGTGCCGAAAAGCCAACCAGACAGAAGACATGGATTTGTGAAATGCGACAAACACATCAGGAGCCAGTGAAAACAACCTTGATGCCAGTCGTGCAAGATACGATCGTAGGAAGGCGAAAACACTCTCCTATGATCACCCAAGAGGAGACTATGTGGATATATCTGGCACAGCAAGTACTGAACATATCACACTTTTGTCTTACTGATGTGCCCAATGCTGAAGCTTTATTGACTACGTGTTTAGTAGCAGTACCAACGCCTGTTCCGGTTTTAAAGCATATCTTCGGCATCACACACAATGATTCTTTAGTTCAAGACTCAGATATTAGGCAATCTTTTTCAGTTTATGAATACTGTCGGCAGGGGAGTTGCTAGGTCTGGAAAAGACCAGGGGCTAAGCTGATGTCGGAACTGTTGGGACTGGGGGCTAGCTAGTCTTTTGGCTGTAGCTCCTGAGATTCTATCCGGGGCTACAACCAAAAGATCAGGGGCTGTAGCCCCCTTAGCTCCCCCCTAGCAACGCCCCTGACTGTCGGTTCTGCCAAGAGACTGACTGTAAATGGAGAAATTTGACACGTGTTATTACTTACAATATAACTCAAGGTGATGTATGTTATGACCTGCAATGCACAAGAAATTGGAAAATGCCGGCAAATAGAGTCGACCAATCAGCGTAATCATACGATGTTCGAGACGCGACTGTGTTCGCGAGTTGCACGCAAATGCACCAGTGTAAATAACACTATGTCCTGCAATCATACAGTGATAACTGCTAGTCATTTGAATCATGTGAAAGACAGTGGGTTTAGACTGAGTCTGACCTGCAAGAAATGGATAGCATCCGAGCAGCGCCTGCCAAAGCATAGCAGAGGGAACATTTCAAATCGAAGGAGACCGCTCAGTTTAAGGTCTCAGCCATACCTTAAGGTTGCTGCCACATTCAGGGTTTATTGGAGGTGGTCAGCAATGTAGGGCGAGAAACACAAGTTGGGGAATTTGAATAGTCCAATGTAGATTTCACAGGGACCAGCGCCACTGTAGGCTCCTGCCTCACTGAGAGAGGTGGCATAAACTTCCTTAAAAACCAGAGCTGGAAGAAGCACAGGTTACAAACTGCATTGACTTGAGCTTCTGAGGTCATGTGCTCCTTGAAAATAAAAATAGATTTTTCTTACTCATTTTTTATAACTCGGAAGGAGTGAAAGAACCAACAAGGGAACAATTGCCAAATCCTGGAGATTGCGAATGTTTGCCCCACGCATAACAAGCTTAGTTTTTGCACCATTCAGCTGAAGGTGGTGGTATTTCATCTAGGACCTGCACTGTGGGAGAACAGCAAATTATCCTTTTACACCAAAGACATCATTGTAGATCTGGGGTTCACCCACCTAAGACTGCAAGAAAACAACTTGAAGAGCAGGAACAGATAAACATAGCCTTGTGGAGCATCACAGGAACTGCGGAAACGAATGAGGAGTGAGTGCAGAGTTGGTCTCTTACGGTTCTCCCAATAAGGAAAACCCAAAAACAATCATGAGTCTTGCTGGACCTGTGGACCACTAAGGACAAGCTATCCATCAGGATGGAGTGGAAGACTTTGCTGAAGGATGCAGAAAGTTCAAGCATGGCTAACAGCACCCTTTCACTTGAGCAACCGAAGCCAGGACATGGTCGCAGAAGCTGTTTCTGTGGCTAGCTCGCAATCCTAAGTAAACAGTGTCACACACTGCTTAGTGTCCAGCTCTGCAACAATTTCTCCATGATCTGAATTGTAACAGCCATATAATTGGCCATTCCTCTGCCTTCTAAACCTGTTTAGAAGCACTGCAGTAATAACACACATGAATAAATCTAATGAGCCCATCCTGTGGTAGTTCTATTCTCCAGGGGCAGCAGATTTCATCACCAGGTCCCGGACCATCGGTTTACACTGAATTTAGTATGGTATCATGAGTGTTCGCTGATATGTGGTGTGGAATTTGTACATTAGATCAGTCCACCTTCAGTCCTTGTTTAACATAAATATATACTAAAATAAAAAGAAATGAAACAGTTGTCAACAAATGTTTCAGCAATCAATATTCATTCATTGCAGGCTGTCTTCCTCAGCACCAATCACATATGCTTTGGTATGGTAAATAAACAGGAATGATTGATCCTTTGGGAAGTTAGTCCATATATAATAATGCTGGGGTTTAATTCATGGTTTGTACCTTGTGGTGCCATCATGAGCCTCTGCACAGTCGTGTTTACATATATGATCTCAATGAAAATACACTCTGTGTGTTTCCAAAACAATATCTGAGTGTGGTGTGATGAATCTAGCGATGTCACCACTTTTTGCCCTGGGGGAGTCTCTACTCACATGGCCACTGAAGGGCAGCTGCTACCTGATCCCGACCCTGGGGGTGGCTGCCCGAGGAACATGTGGGGGTAGGCAATCCTAATGAAAGTACAGTGGACTCGCTAGATGAAACGCGGTATTCCTGCCAGTCAAAGGACCTTAAACCACCGTAAGAACAATCCCTACCCTAACAGACTCATAAATTGTACCCCTCTTACCATTCCCCTAAAAAGTACTGAGACGAGGAAGAATAAGAGTCATCTCAATGAAGATCACTTTCTCAGTACTGTGATGTGGGAGAGGAATGGAGGAATGATGATCACTCTTCATGGGAATCAATGTCAGCAGTCTAGTCTCTTTCCAACAACTGAGACGAGTAAGAGGCGAGGAGCAACGATGATCACGCCTAATGAGAACCACTATCCGCGGTCTAGTCTTTCCTCAAATCCTATTAGCCAGAGTTAATAGAAAAGCAAGGAAAGACTCAGGAGAGGAGCCTGCCCTGGGCAAACCATGTGGAAGGAGTGAAGCCAATCCAGAGAATTTAGAAGAGGGAAGACCAGGATGCTTACTTGTATTTTATATTTGTGCTTTATTTGGATTTTATTGAGCACCTTAAACCAAAGCACTGTACGGAGGATGAGGAATGGTACAATAAAAATAAATAAACAATGAAATTCAGAGAACTATCACTCAGGGATTTTGGAGTAAGTGAGACTTCAGGGAACCACTGAATAAAGAGTAGACAGAGATAGAACTGAGAGAAAGCAGAAGACCATTCCAGTGGAGAGGGGCAAGAAGAATGAAGAGAGCGTGAAGGAGTACAGAAAGATATCAATGCAGTAAGATAACTAGGAGCCAGACCATGAACATATTTGAAAACAAGACAGAGAAAATGTAATTTGATTTGAGAATAAAAGGGGAGCCATCCTAGAGTTGCAAGGGAAGAAGAAATAGAATTCTGCAACGAGAGAAGACACAAGACATGAATAGAGGAATTAAATACTGATTTAAGAGGAGCGAGGTGAGAGCTAGGAAGTCCAAAGCGGGCAGTAGAATAGTAGAAAAGTCTGGAGAAAATTAAAGAAGAAATTCAGAGTTATGATGCTAGAAAAGTAAGAAATGGGCGAGCTTTATGAATGTTGAGAAGAAGAAAACAACAGGAAAGGAAAGTTAATAAAATGTGGTAAGAAAGAGAAAGATTAATGTCAAAATGAAGGGCAAGATTTCAGGCCGTGGGTGAGATTGAGAGCTTAGATGGGGGAAAGAATATAAAAGAAGGTGAAGGGTGGGGAGGAAGGGTATTAGAGGGGAAAAAACAATCCTTAAGTCTTCCCAGTATTGAGAGTAAGATAGTGGGAAGACATCCAAGACGTAGTAGCAACTAAGCAAGCAGAGAGAGTATGATGGATTTCAGGAGAACAAGAAGAAAAAGAAAGAAATAGTTGGGTATCATCAGCATAAAAGTGATGCGTTAACCCAAAAGAGGACATTATAGCATCAAGATAAGATAGAGTGACAATAGAAAAGGACCAATATAGACCCTTGAGGCACGCCATGGGCAAGCGGGAAGGATTTAGAGGACTTGCCCGCCCAAGAGACTGAGAATGTTCTATTGGATAGATAAGAATGAAAACAAGATAGAACAGACCCTGTAAGACTGAAACACGAAAGTGAGGCCAGGAGTAAAGAGTGATCAACAGTGTCAAAAGCAGCCAATAGATATAGAAGAATAAGAAAAAGATGAGTGTTTAGAGTATCGAGCAGAGAGAAGAGAATTCAGCACAGAAAGAAGAGCAGTTTCTGTGGAGTGAAGAGGACGAAAGCCAGACTGAAATTGAAGATGAATAGAAGAATTAGATAAAAAAAGTGGAAATCTGAGAGTAAAATTCGAAACAATCAGAGGGTCAGCAGTGAGTTTCCTTAGAATTGGGATGATAGAAGCGTGCTTAAACGACATAGGAAAAGTAGAGGTAGAGAGACAGACATTAAAAAAGGAAAGATAGGGTACAAGGAAAGGATAGACCTTAGGAATTATTGCAGAAGGAATAGGGTCAGTAGATGCAGTAGGGTGAGCTTTAGCTAGTAAAAGAGAAACTTCAGATTTGAAAAATTAGAGTGGAATCCCTGACAGTGGAAAGGAGAAGAGACTGGCCCAGCAGAAGTAGAAGAAGATCAGGAGAGCTGGGGCGTACAGTCTGCTTCAAATGCACAGACCTCAGGAGAGACTGGTCCAGCAGCGGGAGAGATAGCCAGAACGCTAAGGAGGAAAGCAGGGGCTTACATTCTGCTGAGTTTGCCAGGCTGGCAGGGGAGCTCATTCCCTTACCCAGCTGGGTTAAGGCCAGTTAGAGTCTACGGAGAGAAGGAGATAGCCAGCCAGCTGAGTAGGGAAGCTGGGGCTCCCAGTCTACTGAGTCCACCAGACTGTCAGGAGAGTTTCTTCCCTTATTCTGCAGGGGTGAGGCCCATTAGAGTCTACAGAGAGAAGGATAGACAAAAGCAGCAGGGACGGAGAGAACTGCAGACGCAGGTCTGCCTGCCAGTCGGTAACACAGCTGAACACCACTCTAGGGAGGGGAGGAGACACGCTACGGCAGACAGCAGAGAGGCTGACCCACCCTCACCAAGCAAAAAGTAGGTGCCAGAGGTTTACCATGAGCAACGGTGGCGCGGTGGGACCCATGCATCGAGGAGTGAGGCACAGTGACAAGACTGCGCCTAGCCGGGCGCCTACCTAGCCAATTCTACAAAGCAAATGGAGAAGAGGCAACGCCAAAGGCAGCCAGTAAACCCAAGGGAATTGAACAGATCGCCGGGTGGCCGGCGCACTGTTGACGTTACTTAAAAATAATAGGAAAGGTAAGAAATATACACAAGGAGAAGCTTGTAACTAGTGAGAAATGCAAAATACATGAAGGGGAAGACGAACCCCCTGAGATGCCAAGGGAAGAAAATGTCCTGTTTGACCTTGTGAACTTTTGTCCAGACAAGTGATGGGGTTGGGCAGCTTAGTGAACCCAGCATGTCAAACATCAGGGGAAGGGAGTCAATGCCCACTGATACTACAAAGCGTTGGATGTTTGAGATATAAAAGCCCTGGCAGGATACTAGGTGACGACAAATTTGTCTGTTCTTTAAACTGTGAAAAGGAAAAGCCATTTATGAACTTCTATCTGATATACCTTGCGGTGCCCGGGCTTTCAATCCCTCATAAGTACAGGTATCTGTGCAAAATTTGGTGCAGATTGGTGAAACAGTGTGGAATTTTATAAGGAACAATGCTTTGCCAAGCAACAAACCCACAAATGTTGGCTTTTGCTGAAATCCGAGGAAAGGGGTAGGGTGTCCAAATGTAGTGTAGCCAGTATTTTTTTTTTTTTATTGCAACATATAGTTTATTAAAAACTTTTATTAAAACTTTTCTCTCTGATGCTTTTCATTTGTCCAATTTACTCTAAAACAACATATAACAGTTCAGCGATGCTGCTTAAGCTCAGCCAGTTCTTTCCATTTTTTTTTAGTTCAAACATTTTTGTCCATGAATTCAACCAATTCTTTCACATTTTTTTTTTTTACCTCAGGATTTTATCCAGAAAGTTAATGACTGAGCATGTTAAGTGCACCGAACTCCCACTTAATATACAAAACCACCATTCGCCCATATTCAAGGTCATTGGTGCAAATTTACCAAGATGCAGTGTTCTCTGATCATTGCGCAAAGGACATTCTGTTATTAGATGTTTTATAGATTCTGTTTTAACCAAACAGTATCTACAGTTATCATCCTTTGTGTTCTGATCATGTCTCAACAACAGCATTTCTTTGGATTTAATGGTGTTCAGTCGCAGTCGCAGAAATCCATCACGATGACATCGCGATGGAAATTGTAGTTAAAACGTAGGAATTTTGTTCAGTTTGTTCATTGTAGGCCCACGCTCTGGAGCTGTTGGCCAAATTTTGAATCCACGCCCACTGTTTTAACTTTCTTTTTGCAATTTGCGGTTGCACACCAGAGTGTCCATCGATATGTCAGCTGCTTGCAAAATCGCCTTTAACCCTTGGAACCATATCAAGAGTCGGCCAGCTTGCGATCGTGTGTCACTAGGCGCAAGTATTTCATACGCCGGTTCAGGATCTGGGATTAACATCTTTCTTAGAAGTGCCATAGATTTCCATAGCACAGTTACATAGAGTTCATCCAATGCCAGTTCATGTCTAATGATGGTCCTTGATATGTGTTTTGGCAACCTTAATACTCGTTTCCAAAATGTCCCAGTTGAGCACAAATTCCATGGTCTAAGTTCCACCCTGCTTCAGCGCCAAAGGTAATAGCAGGTATTACTTTTTGCAAGTAAAAGATCCTTACTGGAGTTAGGGTAAATTTTCCATATAAACTGTGGATTCTGGAACCCTGTAAAGCTAGAGTTTTCATGCGCCGGACGATGTCTTGCACCCAGCTCCATTCTCGTATTGATTTATTAATCATGACCCTTAAATAACGAATTTCAGCAATTTCTTCGATCACTTCATAGTCAATCCTCCAAGAGAAATGTTTGTTTTTGGCTCCTTTTGATGGACCAATTTTCATGATTTGTGTTTTTTTAATATTTATTTTTAGGTCATTGTCATTCATGTATAACTGCAGCTTTGCCAGCAATCGTTGCAGCCCTATCTGGGTGGAATCGACTGAAACTAAGTCGTCAGCATAGGTTATGCAGCTGATGTGATGTCCATTGCTCTTTGGAGGAAAGCACTTTACATCACTCAGAACCACCCCCTTATGTGTCTTAATTGCCTCTGATAGTTCTCCTTTTTCATTTATCCTAATTCGGATTGATGTCATTGTATGAAGTGCTTTTATCGCCTGTAAAAGATTTTCCGGGCAGTCCCAGTTTTTTTATTTCTGCCAAAGCATCTTGCGGTTTATTGTGTCAAATGCTTGATGCATATCGATAAATGCCAGAAAAAGGTTTGTCATTTTTTCTAGAGCTTCTAGTTTTAGCAGATTGACCAGCGTCAAGTTGATTTCGGTCCCAACACTCTTTGTGAATCCAGCCTGACGACAGTCCGTGATTCCTTTCTTGGTTGCCCAGGCTAATTATTTCTGCTGCAGGAAAGTTGCAAATATCTTGGCAATTGTGTCAAGCAGGGCAATCGGATGATAGTTGGTTGGATAAGCCCGATTGCCCTTCTTTAAAATCGGAACAATTATCCTTGTTGTCCAAGAAGAGGGTATTATCCCAAGTTCTATGATTCTGGAGGACAGCTTTGCGATAAAAATGGACCACTCATGCTTGTGTGCCTTAAGCGTCACATAAGTCATACCGTCCGGTCCAGCAGCTCTCGAATTTTTTCACTTGACAATTACAACACATATGTCTTCGTTGATCTTGCTAGAGTCCCACCTTACAGGAGCTTCCTCCAGTGCAGTTGTCATTATTTCTTTGTTCTTTGAAAACACTTTATTATAGTGTTTTTTCCAATCACTTTCAGCCACCCCACTTGCCATCGTATCAGCTTGATTTCCAGTGCCTCTTTTCAAGATGCGCCAAATCTCTCTAGAGTTGTTTGATTTTATTGGAGACAGCATCACCTCGCCTCGTTCTTGATCTCGCAAAAAAGAGAAAGCTTTTACCCAATTCTGGTATTTTTGCTTCCGTTGTTTAATCAATCCCAGAGCACCAGAGCCCCCTTGCATTTTTAATTTTCATATTTCCTTGTGCACTTTCTTTTTTTCCTCATTTACCCTCGTACTCCATTCATGAGTATGTATTTTATTGGTTTGTATCTTTAGTAGCGAACTCGCATTTTGACGCCGTAAGAGTGCTATATAATTTACCGATTCCGCGGCAAATTTATCCAGTTTATGAAAATTATTGGTCAATTGGTTTATTTGTTGTTCACTTACTCTGAGCCTATTTCGGCCATTATTTACCTCCATGGTTTGGCTCAAAGTCGATCTTTCCAATTTTTGAGGTAACTGCATGGACATTACCAATGCGTCATGGTCGCTGTTTGTGGTTGCTGTTGTTTTCAGGTTCTCGATTTTATTCCAGAAATGTTTTGAAATCCAGATATAGTCCTGTGTTTTTTCATAGCCCATGTTATGCCAGGTGTAGTTCGGGGGTGTATCACCATTTACCTGTCCATTCGCCATGTCGCAGTCTCGTGCCTCCATTTCGGCATCCCATATTGATCTTCTTGATTGATAATTTTGCACTTCCTTCCTGATCTCAATAATAGGGTCTCTGTTTGCATCAAACCATGTAATGTTCATGTCCCCACATACAATTATGTATGGGTCATGATGAATTGTTTGTTGTTGTTCTATAATCGCCATTACAGATGATACAAACTTTTTTGAGGATATCTTAACTGGATTCCAGTACACGTTAATTAGCAGTAACTGCTGCAATTGCGCGATTTTGCCAGTGGAATGTTGAATCAGAGTACTTTGAACAAAGATATTTGGATTTTCGGTTTCGATCACTTCCCAATTTGTTCCATGGGAATTTTTCTCTACTGGGTTTAACAGAGTCACATAGCCATCTTTCACCGGCGGGCTTCGCAGCCATGTTTCCTGGAGGCATATTGCAAAGGTGTTACTCAAGTCCACTGGGAAATCATTGTATAAATGTCGGAATCCTCGTGAGTTCCAGGATATCAGTGTAGAGCACGATTCCAGGGTGCTCTGATTTAGCTAATGGTTTCTCACACCAATCTTACTTTTGCTAGATGTTTGTTGTGAGTTTGGCACAGAATTCAGATGTTGCCTTAATTCATCTCTGTGCTGCTCGTTGGTAACCCCATTCTGAAGTTTGTTGTTATTACTGGCTTGTTTTGTTTGTGTGTCACACATATCTTCCGAAATCTCCCAGAAACAGTAATTCTTCTTTTGCTGCCATTATGGTCTTTCGTACAGCCTGAGATGTTATGTGCAGATAGACTCTATCAGCTTGTTTTTCTGATATATATTCAACGATGGAAATGTCTAGAGTGGACACTGTCCTGATAGCCGGAACTGAGTGCAGAAGTCGAATTACGTTTCCTCTGTTTAAATTGACATAATTGTCATCTTCAAATACATTCACAACACGAATTTTCCAAGCCAGTGGCTTGGATTCCACCAGTTTATGTTGTGCTGATTGACTTATTTCTTTCTGTCTTTGTGCTGCCGTTAATTTCGGATTCAATCTCACAGGCATCTTTGTTTTCTGCTCTTGCGCGACCAATCCTTGGCTTTCCTCATCTCTTCCTTGAATATCTGCTGGAAATGCATTTACTTGTCTGGCTGCAGGTCTTCCTAGTATGGCTCCTGGTGCTGCCTTCAATTACTGCACCTTTTTGAATTTTTGCAGTCCAAGGATTTGAGGTTGACTCCTCGGCCATTGTGTTTCGACTGTCCATTCCAATGTGGCAAGATGGACTCACCTCATGACACTCAGCGCTGCTACCCTCCTCATAATCCTCGGAGTAAGTCGAAAGATTACATAGGTCTTCAGATGAAGTCACCGACTGGATTGACTGTGCCTCAGAATCTAATCTCTGTCGTTTTTTTGGATTGGCCGAGATGACTTTCATCGTTACCTCATCTGGTTTTCTTAATCCGTCCATTTGTCCTGACTTGGTGGGCCCCCCAATTGTTTCTCACACAAATAGACTTGGTTTAACAGGTGTTGATAGATGTATTATAAACTTTCTTGAATTACCAAGTCACTTTATTCGGCGCACAATTTTTCTTTTTTTTCCTTTTTTTTTTTGGCTGGGCCAGGTCCCACATCTTGAGTTTTCTGCTTATCCTGGGCCCTTTTCAGTGTTTTGGCTGCCCCACTGAATATTCCAAACAACATTTTTGAAGTTGGACAATGGGCAACTACGGGAGACTTTTGCATGGGATCTTTGACAGAGTTCTCCGTGTTTGAGTTTTCAACGGGGGTGTCAGACATTATAGGAGTTTTAGTAGAACGCTCATTTGTGTGGGCGTTACTAGCGCCAAGAGATTTAGAGTTTGCACTCTGAGCAGGTTGTTTACTGCTCTGTGTGTTGGGCGGGCATGTGGTATTCACTGCAGGAGTTGAGCTCTTTAATCCTCGTGAAGCACTTGTCGATTGAGCACCACTTTCCTGCGCATTTGTGTTAAGAGTCATAGTAGGCACCTAGCCTTGAATATTATTATGTGTTGCAACGTTCGGAACGCTGGATCTCTTTCTGGAGACCATGTTCGATGTATTCTTTGAAATGTCGATCATTTGGTTCATGCACCCAAGCATGGCATCCATCAACGTTTTTCTTTCCATGATGTCCTTCAAGGCTGCATCATTCAGTCTGTTTTGCCACAATGCAGACGTTGCTGCCTCATTATCCAATCGACCTTGCAGCATTGTAGTTAACGTTTCCATTTTTGTTAATTATTCGTTGAATTGTCCCAGTATTGCTCCATTGTTATGTATTGCGTCATTTAAGTTTTCATAAAGCTTAGTAAAGGGAATTAGCGCCAGCGACGTCACGGCCAATACATTATTATGGATCTGTATGGCCGCTGCCAAATTAGATTTCAGAAAAGACTCTTGATCAACATGCGTGCGTTCCTTTTCTTTATTCATGCTTGTCGGCTCGAGACCGCCTTGAACTCCAATTCCCACAATGCCTGGCGACCTCTGACCTGATTCATTCATTGCGGTCCATGTCTTTGGTGTAGAACAGTGAGAGAAATGCCTTAGCGGTAAGCTTTTTTCCTTTATACATTGTGAAGGCATGTTGGATTGATTGTTCTGTACTTTTCCCTTTGCTTCTTGTAAGAGTTGTCGGGCAGATGCTGGTTCCATGCTTAGTATCAAGTCTTCGTGTTGCACTTGTGCGAAAGTGTTTGTTTGTGGGGTTTTTAGCCAATTTGCTGCTTCGGCTGACTGATATTGTTCTGGCTCCAGGCTTAGTCTTGACTGTCTGTCATTTTTTTTACTGACTTTGGAGAAGCTCTCCGACAAACGGTCTTTCATTTTCTCGAAGTCTGCTTTAAGGCGCTCTGTTAGTCTGGCTTCTCGCCCAGCAAGGTCAAACCCATTAAAATGTGTAGTTGATTCTCTTGGACTAGTGGGTATTATTTTTGTAATGGGCTGTGGGACATCACTAGTAGTCTCGCTCGTCGTCTCGCTTGGCACACCGGCAATGTTTTTCTCCACTGATAATTTTTTAATCTGTCAGTAAGCGTGGTTTTCATTTTTTTAATATTCCTTTGATTCTCCGTTTTTGACAGCTTTCCTGTAGAGTGTGACTCTGTGGCGGCGATGGTTTCACTTCCCGCCTTTGTCTTCTCTGGGAATGTGAATTTAAGGAGTTTTAGGTCCGTGAGGGGCAGGTGCATTTCCATCTCCAACAGCTCAATGTCAGTTACATCGAACAGAGATTGGAAGGCTTAAATATTGACTTTGATCACTTTCACTCTTGTATCCATGTTCAAGTCCGCGTTCATGTCCATCTGCCTTCATGTTTGTTTCACCACAGGCCTCAGCCCGCTCGAGAACAGAGACCTCTGCCTCGGCACGCAGAACGCTTGCCGCAGCGTTAATAAATCCGTCCTCAACATTAACAGCAACGGCTGCCTCATGTTTCTTCAAGGGACCCGCTGGCCTCATTCGCTGTTTTAAGGCATGCAAACTGTCTTGCGATTTGCTCGAGGGAAGGAATGGTTGTTTTTAAACAGCCAGTAGTTTGGGTACTTTGGATTATAGACTCACGCTGCCCCCTTGACCAATCATACCCCCCAAATAGCATGTTAGTTCTTGCTCACCACCTTGTGGGCCCAACATATTTTTATTCAATACACTGTCCCTTCGTTGCAAGGATTGCTATAATTTTGAGCAAGTCTGTGGCCCAATTTCAGCCATATGTTGGTGCTTACCTCTGCTTTCAGCTGCGGACTGCTGCAGACTGATATCTGCGCACGAACCTTGAGTATTTGGCAATGGAGCTTGTTTTCCTCAAAGGCACAGAAGGCACAAAATACACAGAAGAGCAAGGTTCAAAAGCCAGTAGCCCAGTAGCTGCAGCTCCTCTCAGCAACACGACTGCTGCAGACTGAACTCTGCGCACGAACTCCGCAGCCAGTAATGTCTAGAGGTTCCTAACAGATGACTGTGACAAATTTGGTGCAGTTTGGTGAAACGGTGTGGAATTTTATAGCGAACATACACAAAGCCACAAACCTACACCCACATTTTCACTTTTGCTGAAAGCCAGTGAAAGGGGTGTGGTGTCCAGATGTCATGTAGCCAGTAATGTCCGGAGGGTCCTAACAAGTGCCTGTGTAAAATGTGGTGCAATTTGGTGAAACAGTGTGTAATTGTATAGGGAACATATCCGAAGCCACAAACCCACACCCAAGTTTGCACTTTTACTGAAATCCAGGGAAAGGGGTGGTGTTTCCAGATGGCATGTAGCCAGTAATATCCAGAGGGTCCTAAGAGGTAACTGAAAAATTTGGTGCAGATTGGTGAAACGGTGTGGAATTGTGTAGGGAGCATACGCAAAGCCACGAACCCAGAGACATTTGCTGAAATCCGAGGAAAGGGGTGGGGTGTCCAAATGTCATGTAGGTAGTAATGTCCAGGGGGTCCTAACTGATGACTGTGCAAAATGTGGTGCAGATTGGTGAAATGGTGTTGTTTTGTATAGGGAACACACACAAAGCCACAAACTCGCAAACCCAGATACTTTTGCTGAAATCCAGTGAAAGGGGTGGTGTTTCCAGATGGCATGTAGACAGTAATGTCCAGAGGGTCCTAACAGGTGCCTGTGCAACATTTGGTGCAGTTTGGTGAAACAGTGTGTAATTGTATAGGAAAATACGTAAAACCACAAACCCACACCCAAATTTGCACTTTTAATGAAGTCCGGGGAAAGGGGTGGGGTTTCTAGATGGCATGTAGCTAGTATTGTCCAGAGGGTCCTAACAGGTAACTGCAAAATTTGATGCAGTTTGGTGAAATGTTGTGGAATTGTGTAGGGAGCATACACAAAGCCACGAACCCACACATTTCCACTTTTATATATATAGATAAATAGATAATGATATGGCTCAAGGGAAAATCATGTCTTGGAGACCTTGAGCTATGGCTGTGACGTATTAACAGAAAAAGCTAAAGGAGAACAGTAACATTGTGAACAAACGTGTATAAAGAGAAGCAAAGGTCCCTGGGGAGAAAGGTGCCTTTGAAACTAGAAGTAAAGAGAAACCGTGGGTAAGGGAGCAAGAACTTCAAGCTACGTGAACACTCAAAGGGGGAGGGGAAGTCCTCTTGGAAACTGGCCATTCTTTTGAAACTGGATGTTAAATGCAAAGCACATAGGCAAGTTGGTTCTCCCCAGAACTGGGAACTTTTGTCCATGAGGAAAAACCTTTTTGTTGAACTTTGAACTTGTATGTTCAATCAAGAGAAACAGCAGGAACTTGTGAAAAGACACCACCTTGAAGAAGAATCCAGGGAAAGGGATGCACCCTCTGGAGAAAGAATTCCCATCCTTCAAAGACATTTTGTTGGTGTTGTACATTTTTCCTTTTTCAACATTTCTAAAGAACTTAAGGCCAAAGACATTACTCTTTTCATGGAGAATTGTTTTTTTAGAATGCGAGGGTCAGAATAGTACTTTGGACACAGAACAGTTTTTTTAAAACATTTCTGACACTGACAGATCGTTAGTTTTGATTTTAGGTAGGAAAACACCCCTTGAGTAGAGACATGAGGCATTTCCCCACCTACTTTTCTTTTAAATAAAAGTCTTTAGCCAAAACATTTCTGACTCCTCACATTGCCCACCCTAGAAGCTTCACACAATTCTTTTATTCTCTTTGTAGTTCATGTACTTGTGAGTGAGGGAAAGATGCGACCAGCTTACCTGCAGGATTTTCTCAAGTTGCTGGTGGTCTTCCACCACAAGTATGTTGGCAAAAGAGTTCTTGGCCACGTACAGACAGGCATCCGCCGAGTTTGTGGTGTAAATTCCAACTGGAAAACCACTGCAATCAAATGATCAACAGGTCCTGCATTAGATATTTTCTGTTGTTTATGAGCTGTAAATAATGCTGTAGGGATGTAATTGCAACATATTCAGCAAAATACCCACTTGTAACAATGCCCCACCTAAACCTTGCCCGACAAAATGCTGCCACAGGGAGTTTTGGAGTGGATGGGTGAGAGAGTGTGCCTCCATAAAGCTCACTTATTATGATTAGCCTGGAAATAAGACGGAGGAAATGGCCATGAATAAAAGACCAGGAATGTTAGAGCGCACCCATGGAGAATTCTCCAATTGTTCTGTCGCAGTCCACATGACAAACAGTCAAATCCAAGAGGCCTTCAAAAAGGCAACACATTTGTGAATAATATCTATTTAAAAGTATCCTGATACTTAGACATTTAATTTTGGTTGGGCTACACGGACATGCCTATTCACAAATTGACCGAGAAGTAGATCTCTTTACTGGTCACTAATCAAAGAGGCTTGTACATGAATACTGCATTGGCAATTCCCAAGAGTGAATGTGCATATATCATAAGTGATTGACAGATAGTTGCCAGGAATAAAGCTATCATCCTCCTGTTCTGGGGCATTCAGGGCCGTTAACAGCCCCTATAGCCCGAGGCTATTGCAAGGGCCTCAGCAAGGGCTGAGGTCAATTACTGATCCTGTACTCTCCCAAACAAGGGGCTGATGGCTATTTCCTCCCACATACCTTTTGACACAGTCAACCACTCCATCCTCATAAACCGTCTCCATGATACCCTAGCCATCAAGGACAGGGCACTGGTGTGGCTGACCTCCTTCCTTTCAAACAGACCATCCCAAGTGCAAATGGGTCATTTTCTCTCCTCCCCCTCACTCTCTATCCTATCACAATGGCTCTTCAACATCTACCTGGCCCAGCTGTTCTCCACTTTCTCCCCTCATTTCTAGTGTTACGCAGACGACACAGAGCTATCTTTCAAGCTGCCTTCCCCTACCCCCTCCTCCTCTCCTCCCTCCTCTCTCATATGCTATGCAGGCATGGTGCTCTTCCAATGATCTCTGCCTCAACGCTAGTAAAACACAGATCCTTCTCATTGGGACATATGCCTCCTGCTTCCACCCTACTCTCTGGCCTGACTCCCTGGGTCCTATCCCCTCACCCACTTGTGAGGAAAAAAACCTTGGGATCATCTTTGAATTCTCTCTCTTTTTCACTCCACACATCATGGACCTTGCCAAGAAGTCCAATTTCCAGTTGCATCTCCTCAGGGGCATTCTACCTTTCCTCAACTACCCCCAGAAGCTCAATGTCTCCAGAGCCCTGATTCTCTCTAGGCTTGACTACTGCAATAGCTTCTTCCTCATCCTGCCTCTTTCCTCCCTTCGCCCCCTTCAACTAATCCAGAATAGGACGGCAAGACTTATCATTAGCCTCAAGCCCTAAAATCTCTCCACTGGCTCCTGGTGACCACAAGGATCAAGTTCAAGACCCTTTGCATTATCCACAAGGCTGACTGGGGCCTGGGACCTCTTCACATCCAGCTTTCCCTCCCTAAATACCTCCCAGCCAGAGCCCTTCGGTCTTCTGGCTCCAACTCTCTGCAGGTCAAACGTTTCTCCAAGCAGAGAGTGGGAGGTAGATTCCTTTCCTCGGCTAGTTCTTCCCTCTGGAAAGGCCTCCCTCACACCCTCGGACTTGAGCTGGATCTTCTTAAGTTCCGGAAACTTCTTAAGACTTTGCTTTTCTCCTCTTCCTTCCTTATCATCCTCCTGTACTAACTATCCATCTGCCTCTGCAACTGGGTCCTGGTCACTTCAGAGCCTTACAATGGCTAGACCACCCTCTACCAGTCCCCTCCAGCATCCTTAGCCTAGCACTTGCCCTCCGTCTCCCTTTCCCGGACTAGTCCAACTTGGTCCTCCCTTTTAAGATGGATTTCTGAACTCTGACCTGGTGGGCAGAGGTTCAGAAGGCCAGCCTAGTTTCTTGGAACAGGGTAACCTTCTGGGCAAGCCAGACCAATCAAGGTAGCTTGGCGGCGGTCAAAACTAGGTCTCAGCAGGGGTGAGGGTGACTGAAAGACCTCAATGAGCACAGGGAGTACAGGACACTTACAAATCACCCCCAGTCAGGTGTATATACATCAAAACTACAAATACATTTATTCCAAGGCCTTCGAAATTCAACACACAGTACGAAAATCACAGCAATACTATTAGACCAACTCAATCCTATCTATACACATATATACAAGACCAATGGGGTCTAAAGGATGAATGCACTAAATGGGTCCACACGCTAACCCGGGAAGGAAGCAGGCAGTGCAAATAGTCTTTAGGCCCTTCTGCATCAAACACAATCCTAACTGAACGGCAGTCCAATCCATAAAATGAGGGGAGCCTAAAGCTCAAATGTACTTGCGAAGCTGGCGCACCCGGTAGTTCAAATGGGCAAAGCAGGGTGTTTTGTAGGCACTGTAGCAGCTAACGAAGGCAGGTGAGGTGATGCAGAATAGGTTTCCACCATTCGAGGAGGGTCTCCACTTGAGGGCAGAGCCGATTCCAAGAGTTGGGAATAGTTCACTAGTTCGCACTAGCAGTGGAAAGGAGAGGGGCCCTCAGGGGCCACTTTTGCGTACAAATTGATGGATGTACTAGGGATCACCGGTTAGAGTTGCAATTACTCACCAACCTCGGCTCACTCCGGACCAAACTTCGGCTGTCGAGTCCACTTCGGTTGCAGGTTCAAATGCGGCATCTCGCTGCTCTGCGGCTTTCAGCAACGAAGATGCAGCGTTGATTCCCCTACGGGACAGTGGTGATTTCTCCGCTCCTGGTGGATGGATCAGGCCAGTTCCACTGTAGCAGGCTTCAGGGCACAGAGAACCACAGCTGCAATGAACTTGCAAAGTTTGTCACTGCAGCTGGGCGACACGGTAACCGTGTGTACTCCGGTTTGGGCGCACTCACTTTACTCCAGACCTGGGAACGCCAAGTGTACGAAATTCAATGTGAGAGTTCAAGGGCCTCCTCGACCCAGATTGGCCCAGGGACACTTCCAAAAAGGCTTACTTGCAGGATTTGATGAAGGTGCCGAGAATAGTTGGTCCCACTATTCCAATGGGTCAAAGCGCCTTGGCAGACCTTCTAGGATGACCAGATGCAGAGGGGTCCCACGGGACAACAGCAGGCTCAGGGTGCCAAACCTTCCAGCGGATCACCAGTGGTTCCTCGACTTGACTTCTTAGTTTCAGGATACTTAGATCCTATCCTTCGTTCAGTGGGAACTCCAGAAATCGACACGTGTTTGGAGCCTTCTCTTATCCAAAATCTCCTTCGCGCCAGAAAACGAAGAGGACACAATGGGAGATCTGCTCACATACAGGCATACCATACGTGGACCAATCACCGACCACAGTGGTCCCAGGCATTCACAACACCTCAGACTCTCTGGCACCCAAGATGTGTATTGGAAGCAGACGTTCCAACCCACATCCTGGAGACACACACACAAGGGATGCAGAAGCCAGCGATAGCTTGGTGTTTTGCGGGAGAATGCATGCCCAAATAAGGACTGACCTGGGTCGGCTCGACCTGGGGAAGGTAAAGTGGCAAGATGGCCAAAGGACATGACAAAGAACCTCGTGGCATGGCCATTTTGGAGCCAGGCCAACTATTCGTGCCTAATGCGGTAACCATGATTTACCTGACAGGAATGATAAACTGCCACCAGCCCTGTCCAAGGCACATCTGCACTTCTCCTAAAAAATTCTTTGAGAGTATCTAGGGCCTTTGGAAATGACTATTAGACCCAAGTGCACTGTACTGTAAGGTACATTGTACACTTATCACATGTTGCAGAAAAGTTGCAACATGGACAAGGACTAAGGGAAATAAAGTCCCCCAGTACTGACTGTCTTGAAGTGCATGTCAGTTTCCCCATAACAAAGTGAGCGAAAAGCCCAGGAGAGTGCAGCAGAAGGCTGTGCTCCTCTGGTAAAGTCAGACTATGGTGTTCAAATAAAGCAAAATGTTGGCGAGTACATAACTGGAGGGAAAATTACACATTAAATGGAAATCTTTCCTAACACTCGCCCCTCCCAGACCAAGGACAGGGGGAATTAATCCACCCCTGGATGAGTCTCATGTTCAGGACGGTAAAACATTCTGAACATCCCATCAGCATTGCTATGTTGGACTGTGTTATAAATAGATGTATAATACCCCTACTAAACACGAAAAAACTATCTCCACCAGCAGTGGAAAAAACTATATGTTTCTATAAAGGAGATAGAACTGGACTATAAACTAATTAACTTGACCATACAACCCAAAAAGACATCCCTGATTACCCGGCACACTGAGTCTGTAAAAAATAGACTGTATGCTGTAAAGTATCAAAAAATATAATATAAATGTATTCAGAACAAAGTAAATTCAAGTCAAAACATAAATAGACCCAAAACGTAGAACACAGTGTAATAAATAACCTAATACCTAGACATATCGTCTAAAAACTCCTAACATCATTACACAAACACAAATGACATGCAACTAAAACAATAAACGTTCTACATGTGTTGTGAAAATAATTCCCAACATGTTTCTTTTCTTCCAAAGCCTCAACAGGGTGAACATTCTTCAGGGGAAAACTTCTGTAAAAAATGTTGTAGACTGCTTCAACACTGTGTACAAAGGGTACATTTTCACATCACATAAATGGATGTACCTTCACTGTGTAATTTCTTCAATGGTGTGCTGAGAGTTTAAACTACACCAAATGCACCAATTAATAGATGCATCTACTGTCAACAAAGGCGCAAAAAGTCGCGCCAATATTCGATAAAGGACACTTCAGTCAAAACGAAATCCCGATAATTATATCAGAGATTGCATGGTGTCCAAGATTCAAACGATTGATCACAACAGGGCGTCCAAGAAACCGTAACATCGTAGCCAAGCAATACGGCAGCAAAATCACCCACATGCTCGTCAAATCGAGTAACACAGGCAGGTCCCCAAACACTGAAGCGCTACCAATGCTATGTTGGACACTTGGCCTGGGCTCAATAGTGAAGTCAAAGCCTTGCAGACTTATGGACCACCTGAGCAACTTTGGATTCTCTCCCTTCATGTTCATTAGCCACTTTAAGGACTTATGTTCAGTTTGCACAGTGAAGTGGGTCCCATAGAGGTAGGGCCTCAGCTTCCTTAGGGCCCACACAACAGTGAAATATTCTTTCTCTACTGTGGACCATCTGAGCTCTCTGTCCTTAAACTGGCGACTAATGAAGCAAATAGGGTATTCCCTAGCCTTCTCATCTACTTGTGATAGTACAGCTCCTATCCCAGTGTCAGAGGCATCTGTCTGTACAATAAAAGGTCTTTGGTTATCAGGGGACCTGAGAACAGGGGCCTGGCACAAGCAGTCTTTTAAGCCATTGAAGGCCTTCCCACACTCTTCAGACCAAGTTACCTTCTTGAGTTTCTTAGGAGTTGTGAGAGCAGTCAGAGGGGCAGCTATGGTGCCATAGTCTGCCAAGAAATTCATGTAGTACCCAGTGAGTCCTAAAAAGGCTCTCACTTGGGTCTGAGTGGTGGGGGTAGGCCAGTCTTTCACTGCTTGTACTTTACTGGGAAGAGGCTGTATCCTCCCTCCTCCTACTTCATGTCCAAGGTAGACCACTGAACCTTGTCCAACCTGGCACTTAAAGGCCTTTATAGTCAAGTGGGCCTTGTGAAGAGCCTGCAACACAATCCTAAGGTGTTTCACATTATCCTCCCAGGTGACACTGAAGACTGCTATATCATCCAGATATGCAAGACAGAATTCATCCAACCCATGCAACACATGATTCACAAGCCTCTGGAAAGTGTCAGGGAAGTCTTCAACCCAAAAGGCATAACCCTGAACTGGTAAAGACCTGCTGGTGTTGAGAAAGCTGTCTTCTCCATGGCATGTTCTGCGAGGGCTATTTGCCAATAGCCTGCAGTGAGGTCAAATGTGCTGAGGTATTTGGAAGCACCCAAAGTATCCACCAGCTCATCTGTTCTAGGCAAGGGGTGTGCACCTGCCTTGGTGACAGCATTCAGAGCCCTGTAATCCACACAGAACCTCAACTCAGAGGTACCTGCCTTTGGAACCAAAACCACTGGGCTGGACCAAGGACTGCTAGAGGGTTCAATCACCCCAAGATCCAACATTTTGTTGACCTCTGTCTTAATGTAAGCCCTTACTTTGTCTGATATCACGTATCCCCTACTTTTGGTATGTACATTGTCTCCTGTGTCAATGTCATGTTTGCACCAAGGTGTCAAACCAGGAGACTGTGAGAACAAGGGGGAAAATTGCCTCAGAAAACTTTCACCTCTGCTTGTTGATCAGCAGTCAGGTGAGGGGCCACATGGACACCCTCAATGGAGCTGTGTGAAGGACTGCCCTGGTACAGGTCAGGTTGAGGTTCTGACTCCTCCTCCTCAAAATCTGAAGCCAGCAGCAGTGCAGCGATTTCAACTCTTGGGATGAAAGCCTTCAGCCTATTCATTGGAACACTTTTGGAGCTTGACCAGCCCTTCCAAGGTCCACTAAATAGTTGATCTCACCCAGTGACTCCACCACTGTGTAAGGGCCTGACCAGTTGTCCTGTAAAGCTCTAGGCCTGTTAGAATTCATGATCAGGACTTGTTGATCAGGTGTGAAATTGATGAGGGCAGCCTTCTGGTCATAAATATGTTTCACCACTGCTTGCACTGCCTTCAGTTTCTCACTAGCCAGACCCATCAGGAGCACCATCCTCTTTCTGAGCCCTAGCACGTAGTCTACTATGTTAGTAGTTATGGGGGGAGTGGACATCTCCCATCCCTCCTTGACTATGGCTAAGGGTCCCCTTACAGGGTGACCAAACTGATTTTTGAAGGGGCTGAACCCACACCCTTTGTGGTACCTCTCTGTAGGCACCCAGTAAGCATGGTAAGAGAAGATCCCATTTTCTTCTTTGGGGTTCTTCCAGAGCCCCAATCATGCTTTTTAAGGTGCTAAACCTTTCAATGAGACCATTGGTTTGTGGGTGGTATGCAGATGAAAACTTATTGGTGACTCCACATTCCTTCCACATGGCCTGCATGTACTTTGACATAAAGTTGCTGCCCCTAAAAGACACAACTTCTTTAGGGAAGCCAACCCTAGTAAATATGCCAAGTAAAGCTTTTGCAACTGACTTGGCAGTCACAGTCTTCTATGGGATGGCCTCAGGGTAACCAACAATGTCGATCCCTACCCTCTCAAATGGCACCCCCACAACTGGGAGTGGTACCAATGGAGCTTGGATTGTTGTGCCACTTTTTCCAGATAACGGGCATGTGGTACAACTCCTGCAGTGACTTTCTACTTGCACTCCCATCTTGGGCCAGTAGAAATGCATGGATAACCTTTGCTTGGTTCTCTTGATGCCAAGGTGACCAGCAAGGGGCTCTTCATGCGCCAGCTGCAGGAGGAAGGGTCTTACAGCAAGGGGAACCACCAACCTCCTATGATCTCCTTCTGTAGACTCTGTAGGCTCACTGTAGTGGAGCCCACCTTCCCAATAAATTCTATGCTTCCCAGTAGGTTCACTCTGAAGCTGGGAGCAGGCCTGTCTCTTTAGGCCTTCCAGAGATGGGCCCTCACGTTGGCCCCTACTGAATTCAATCCTGTCAGGACCACCTTCTACTAACAATCCTTGTAGTTCAGGATGGTCATTGGGATCAAGAACTTCAGGTAACACCTCTTCCTGTTCAGGTGTTGAACCAACTACCTCCACCTGAGTGGTAGGTGAGTTTGGGGGAAGGCTTTCTTTCCCTCTGTTACTTTTTCTGATTCCTTTAGCCTTGGGTTTCCCCTTTGGCTTAGGCTGGGCATTGGACTTGGGCAAGGCAGCCTTTGTTTGTGACCTTGTGCAGGGACTCTTTGCTGTGTCTCCCACAAGCCCTAAAGCCCTAAGATCATTCCCCAGCCAGACCTTTCCTGGGACATCTCTCTGAATGCTCACTGGAATCCTGACCACTGTAACATTTATAGTAAGATTTACAGGTATAACTGGGAACTTGAGAGGTGGGCCATAAACCAACTTAGTGAGGAACATAGGAGCACTGGCAACTTCCTCTGGGTCTACCCAGGTAGAATCAACTACAGTTCTGCTGCACCCACTATCCCTAATGGCAGGATTATCTACTCCATTAATCAGCACACTGGGGGTCATTACGACCCAGGCGCTAAGTACGCCAACTTTACCACCATGGTGTAAACTATGTTTACAACATGGTGGATGGCGGATTTACCGCCCCATTCCAAGGTGAGTGGGGCGGTAAATCCCCATTTCCCATTTTCCCTTCCCCATTCCCATTTTTGCCCCATAGGGCATAATGGGAGTGGGAAAGACGCTTATTACGCCACCGTAAATTACGGTGGCGTAATTAGCATCATGGCGGGTTAGCGCCATGGATTTTAACGGCTGCTAAAAGCAGCCGTTAAAATCAGAATAGGCGTTAAGGGTTAACGACGGCGTTAACCCTTAACGCCTGGGTCGTAATGAGGCCCTCTGTCCTTAAAGTAGTGCTTGGTATTATTAGGAATCCTAGCAGAGGCCTCTGAGACTTTAGGCTCCCAGGAACCCAGGGAAACTAAAACTACCTCAGAATCTATCCCACTGGGGAAGGAGTCTGAGGAGAAGGATGCCCCTGTAATCTTGTCTTCCTTGTAGGAGGAGAAGGCCAGATTACCAGAGTGGACCAACAAGGTTTTAACCTTACATCTGGGGTCCCCCTTCACATGGTCACTTGCTCCACAAGCCACCCAAGATCCACTGGGTCTTGGGACATAGGAAGGCTTACTGTAACCAGAGTTCTGTTTTGGAGGATAACCTCCACTACCCTGTGTGTTCTCTTGTGACTTACCCTTACATTTCTTTTTGTGGCTCTTTTGGAAGGAAGTTTTATCAGTTCCCCCAACCTCCTTATCTTTGGACGTTTTCCCCTCCTCCTGCTTACCAGGATGAGTCTTGCCCTTATGGGACACTCTATGTGACACCCACAAATCTTCTGCAATGGCCAGTTTCTTAGGATCTAACTCCTTTGAATCTGCCAAATGCTGCTTAAGCTCAGAGGAGCAAGATGAAAAAATATGTTCAAGCATGACAAGACAGATCATACTCGCAAAGGTGGAGACCTTGTAGCCTTCAACCCAGCCAGACAAGTTCTTTAAAGAATCAGTCACATATGACACCCAAGTACTTCCTTCTTTCTTTTTGTACTCTCTAAACCTCTTCAAGTATTGGGCAGGGGTCTTTCCAAACCTTAAGATGAGAGTTTGCTTCAACATTGCAAAATCGACTCTTTCAGCTTTTGACATTTCCATAATAGCACTGCAGCCAGAATGGGGTAGTCTGCTGAGCAACCATGCAATCTTATCAGCATTTACAACCTCTTGAACTTCACATGCATACTCAAATGCATTCAGCCAGTCCATAATGTCATTCTTCTCATCATACACACTGAGCAGATCTTTAGGAAACCTTGGATGAGAGGAGACCCCAGACCCATGTCCAGATCCCTTGGATCCATTTAAAACCTGAAGCTTGGCCAGTTCCAACTGGTGATCCCTGTCCTTCTGTTTTTCTGCCTGCTTATCCATGTGAAATTCAAGCTCCTTCTGCCTAAACACCAGCTCTTTATTTTTGAATTCCAGCATGGCTTCAGCATCAGCACTTGCAGAGGAAACATTGGACATTACATAATTCAGATCCTCATGGGCACCATGGATGAGGGCAGAGACAGAACTGTCAGTTCTGTCAGTGGAACCAGCTCCACCTACTTCTGCACTCTCATATGAGGCTATGGCACTGAGTTGTGACTCTTGCCATTCCATGATTTTCTGAATCATTTCCAATTTTGTACCTTGAGCAGGTAAACCCCTCTCAGTACACATCTTTCTCAATGTTTCTGATCTAGAAGCATTTATGGTTATAAAGGTACTTGTTTCTATTATATAAGATAGGTCTATGGCCTTTTACAGTTATCACTACAACGTTCACTATGTGTCCTGGGTAGGAATAACTTGAAATGCCTTCACTAATGTGCAACACTGGATACCTTCAGTCCTATACCACCGCTGTACACCAATTTGTTAAGACGGATTTCTGAACTCTGACCTGGTGGGCAGAGGTTCAGAAGGCCGGACTAGTTTCTTGGAACAGGATAACCTTCTGGAGAAGCCAGACCAATCAAGTTAGCTTGGCGGCAGTCAAGACTAGGTCTCAGGAGGGGTGAGGGTGACTGAAAGACCTCAATGAGCACACAGAGTACAGGACACTTACAAATCACTCCCAGTCAGGTGTATATATATCAAAAATGCAAATACATTTATTCCAAGGCCTTTGCAATTCAACACACAGTACGAAAATCACAGCAATACTATTAAACCAACTCAATTCCTATTTATACACATATATACAAGACCAATGAGGTCTTAAGGATGAATGCACCAAATGGGTCCACAACCTAACCAGGGAAGGACGCAGGCAGTGCAAATTGTCTTTAGTCCCTTCTGCATCAAACACAACCCTAACTGAACAGCAGTCCAATCCCTAAAATGAGGGGCGCCTAATGCTCAAATGTACTTGCAAAGCTGGCGCATTTGTCATGCGCCATCTACGTTTGTGGCTTATTTGGCCCCGTAGGAGAATGTTGGGGGTCCTTCACGTTCTATCTGCCTCAGCAGTCTAGTTGTTGCACGTTGTGTAAGAACGGCTTATTAGCCACGCCCTCCTCTTCCTCATCGCGTTGCAAAGTTTTCCTTGTCAGGATTGCTCCGTCCTGGCTCCCTGTACCTGTACGCTCTCTCTTGGTACTTTTGCCATACCTGGTGCTACGCCAGTGTCCTTTTTTCTTCTTGTTTTCTTGTTTACTTGTGTGCCGTCCTTCCTGGCATACGTGGATCCTCCCTCTGTTACTTTGCCTCTCGCTCATATTCTGCCTACTTTTTTTCCCGCTCCTGCTGTACGAGTGTCTTTCTTATTTTCTACTTAACTCTCGATCGGCAAGTTTACTCCCCGCGCTTCCTTTATTTTTTTCTTCCGATCCTTGATTAGCATTTTCTTCTGGTCCTGCTTCCTTGCTCTCTATTATTCCCCTTGTTTTTCTTTACTTGCTTTTTGCTGCTCCTGGGCTCGTATAGTCTCATGCTCTATTTTGTGAGGCTTTGTTTACATTGGCTTGCTTTTTTTTCACTTTCACAGAGCTCATTTTTCACACCGGAAGTCACCTACAAACCACTCTGCTCTGGGGTTTTTTATGCCACGCTTGGCTTTTTCCCCAGTTTCTGTCCTTTCCAGGCAGGGATCACGGTGTGGCTTGTTGGTAAGCCTTCACGGTGGCTTCCACTCGGGAGGGATCTACGCTGCACCGAAAAACAAAGGAGAATGACTATCGGACGAGAAGATCTTTGGATTTCGAGGACACTCTTGAAAAATTATCAGGTGAGGAGGACTTGGGTGTCGGAAGGAAATCAGATGTGTGCAACTCAAACTCGGAAAGTTTACAAGACTCAGGACAGGTAGTTCAAATGGGCAAAGCAGGGCCTTTTGTAGGGGCAGTAGCAGCTCAAGAAAGCAGGTGAGGTGATGCAGAATAGGTTCCACCCATTCAAGGAGGTTATCCACTTGAGGGCAGAGTCGATTCCAAGAGTTGGGAATAGTTTGTTAGTTCGCACTAGCAGTGGAAAGGAGAGGGGCCCTCAGGGGCCACTTGTGCGTAAAAATTGATACATGCGCTAGGGGCCACCAGTTAGGATTGCAATTACTCACCGAACCCCTGCGCACTCCGGACCAAACTTCGGCTATCGAGTCACTTCGGTTGCAGGTTCATATGCGGCAATCTCGCGGTTCTGCGGCTTTCAGCGACGAAGATACATCATTGATTTCCCTACGGGACAGTGGCAATTTCTCCGCTCCTGGATGGATCAGGCCATTTCCGCTGTAGCAGGCTTCAGGGCACAGAGGACCACAGCTGCAATGAATTTGCAAAGTTCGTCACCACGGCTGGGCGACACAGTAACTGTGTGTACTCCGGTTCGGGCGCACTCACTTTACTCCAGACCTGGGAACGCCAAGTGTATGAAATTCGGTGTGAGTGTCGTGAACACAGAGCTTGCTATGTACCAGGTTTCAAGGGCCTCCTCAAAACAGCGGCGGTATCAGGGCAAAACTCCTGCGCAAGCTGGTCAGTCCACTGGTTGGCCCAGGGACACTTCCGAAAAGGCTTACTTGCAGGATTTGATGAAGGTGCTGAGAATAGTTGGTCCCACTATTACAATGGGTTAATGGGCCTTTGCAGACCTTCTATGACGACCAGAGGCAGAGGAGTCCCACGGGACGACAGCAGGCTCAGGATGCCAAACCTTCCAGCGGGTCACAAGCAGTTCCTTGACTCAGCTTCTTAGTTTCAGGATACTTGGATCCTATCCTTCGTTCAGTAAGCACTCCAGAGATCGACATGGTATGGGTGTTTGGAGTCTTCTCTTATCCAAAATCTCCTTCACGCCAAAACGAAGCGGACCAAATGGGAGATCTGCTCACATACAGGCATACCATTATTGGACCAATCACGGACTACGGTGGTCCCAGGCATTCACAGCACCTCAGGCTCTCTGCGCCCAGGATGTGTGTTGGAACCGGACGTTCCATCCCACATCCTGGAGGCACACACACAAGGGATGCAGAAGCCAGCAAAAGCTTGGTGTTTCGCAGGAGAATGCATGCCCAAATAAGGACTGACCTGGGTCGGCTCGACCTGGGGAAGGTGAAGAGGCAAGATGGCGAAAGGACAGGACAAAGAACCTTGTGGCATGGCCATTTTTCAGCCAGGCCACCTATTTGTGCCAAACGTGGTAACCGTGGTTTACCTGGCAGGAAAGGGTTAAAAATACACAAATTGATAAGCTGCTACCAGCCCTGTCCAAGGCACATCGGCACTTATCCTAAAAAATCCTTCGAAAGTATCTAGGGCCTTTGGAAATGACTATTAGACCCAAGTGCACTGTACTGCAAGGTACATTGTACACTTGTTACATGTTGCAGAAAAGTTGCAACATGAAAAAGGACTAAGGTAAACAAAGTCTCCCAGTACTGACTGTCTTTAAGGGCATGTAAGTTTCCCTATAACAAAGGGAGCAAGATGAGAAAGTCAGACTATGGTGTTCAAATAAAGCAAAAGGTTGGGGTTACACAACTGGAGGGAAAATTACACATTAAATGTAAATCTTTCCTAACACTCCCTTTCCACCGCACTCATCCTCCCTGAGAGGAGGAAGGATAGCTCAGGGGCAATGTGTTTGTCTTGGAAGCAAGATTTTGCGGCGCAACACAGGTTTGAATCCCGATCCTGCACTTAGAAACCACTCGCTGGTATTAAGCGTGTTATAAATGAACAATACAATTTAAAAAATCCCCCTTCTTCCCCTGGCATTTGCCACCTTGGCCTGCCCAGCACTTGACCCCCCTCCCTATCCTGGGGGTACCCCACTCCTGCACTTCTTCCTCTACCCCCTCCCCCTTGCACTTACTACCTCGTCATGCACTTGCACGGTAGGATTGGCACAAGGCCAATATAACAGTTTCTCTTGTCCTACTTCTTGATTCCCATGTCCCCACGCCCCCATCTTGTCTTTTGGTGCCTGAAAACACATGTGTATAGGCACCATACAAATGTTCAATAAAATACAAATAAATAAAAATAAAATATTAAAAGCCCACGGATCTTTCAGGAGTTTGAATATTTGGAAAATCCTTTTTTTAATGGAAGATGGGTGCTGTGGTATTGGGCGTGCGCAATCTCCCGCCAAAAAAAAGAATTACAAAAATGGCTGCCTCTATAGCAAACACAAGGAGGGACAAACTCCTCTTCTATTTCTAAGGCAGCTAGCGGTGTGGTGGATCGGGAGGAGGAGGCAAGTCAGATGACGGGAAGCAGGGTCGGGTGTGGCGATAGGGGATAAGATTGGGAGGAGGAAGTGGGCACGGACCTAAAAAAATGGCAACAACCGGTTAAGCAGCGTAGATGGCTAGGGAACGCTGGCGTTCACTGGCAGATTCCAACCAAAGAAGTGATGGGTGGCAGGTTTTGAATACATCTGAACCACTGGCACTGCTCTAGGCAACCTTCCACACTACCGTTTTTTAGCCTGTCTGTGCAAATGCAAAAGGCGTCCAGCCATATGCAAATCAGCCAGGTACTGACACTATTGGTAGCAAACCGCCTGAACTGCTAGGCCCTCAGCACAGAAACACAGATTCCTCTTGCATTCCCAACCACGCCATTGGCTGAGCACCCTTCCCAGGGAGCGAATCAGCCATGAATATCCTAAATATTGACAAGTAGAAAACATCAGCAGCATGTTAGTGACTACTAAGTGACAACTATCTTTGCAAATATTTACCTCATACCAGTATAAACCAGTACAAAAAAGGCGATACCAATATGCAAGCCTCCCGGAGAGTACCCTGCAAGGCAGATGTCTTCACAGTAGGCTAATACATGCGAACTGTCATCGCAACATGAAAACCAGAATGCTGGTATTAAGGCCAGGGTTTCACTAACATCCACAGTAATATTGGACAAAACAAAGTAACAGAGAGCTAGGATAGTTGGCAAATGGTTTTGGTGGTACTGCGAACTTAGAATAGCTTAGAACAGAGGGAAGGCAAAACAGGCCGCACTGGCCCAGAGATTTTCTTCTTGCGTGGTGTTTTTTGTACGCTAACAGGGAGAGGCACGTATGGCAAGAGAAAGACTGTGTACTCACCCTGCCATAATGGCACCTATCTCTGCAATGAACCACTCTGGGGAGTTGAAGCCGAGGATCCCAACGCTGTGGAAACGCTCCAGACCGAGCTGCAGTGGTCAAAACAAGAAAGAGAAAGAGGACACCATAAGGCAGAGCTTACCTCAAGTGTGACAACGTGATAGAAGCTGTGACTCAGAGCACACAGTACTGTTACTATCAGAGGTCTGAACTCACTGTCACATGACAGACCGTATTTTCACAGGCCTCATCTTTTCACCATCAGCACAATGTATATGTAGCCCAAGTCTAATTGCCCTGGCCAGGTGGCTGGCCTTTGTCACCAGGCCAGAGGGGGCACACACTCCCTATGCCAGCTGTTAAGAGGCTTCCCATCTTGGGCGCCCTGCAATAAAAACGCTTGTGAAAACAGGAGAGGGACTACAGTCCTGAGTCCTTATACATCAATACATGTTGCCTGGACATTACTGGCCTTGACCCAAAGGGGAACTCTGTTTGAAGAACTGTGAACAGGCGCTTTGTGGCACTCTATGCATTGTGTGTACACATTCAGCCTAGGTTTACCCAGTGGAGCCTTGCTCAGTCTGCCGCCCTCACCTCAAAGGAGTCGCCGTCTCAGTAAACGAAAAGTACAAAGCACAATCCTAAATACAGCTACATTAAAATCATCATATACAGTATAAAATATTCCCAAATATTATACATTCTTATACATAAACTAACAATAAACTGCTTTTTGTGGCATAAGGCAGCTACATAATGTGTAGTTGTGACTTATTAATGATTAACATTTTGTTAGAGATAAAATACATTTGCCGAGTATTGGTCAGGGAGTACAAGTATAATTCAAGGCCTAGTCTGCCGGTTAATCCCTACATTTCTAAAAAGGGCAGTTAAGTATCTTCTTCCGACTGCGGCATAAAGTGGCCAGAATAGTAAAAAGTGAATGAAGCCTTCATTCGAAATGTTATTACAAAGACATTTGCCATTACTCCAAGGCCTGTTACCCTGCCTTTTGGATGTGGCTAAAGAAACTGTTCACTTTTTAGTTTCATGCAAAATGCTCAGAGCCTTAACTTGATCGACCAGTACAAATAGTTATTACGATGCAAATCTCCTCAGTGGTGAAGATAAAATGGCACTGTAGGTTTAACAGACTGGACCATTTCTCTATCAAAAGATTCAAAACGGACCCCCTTATGGTGAGCACTCCATGCAAGGCCTATACCTTCTATACCCTCTGCCTTCTCAGTGGTCACCCCTAGATTTAGACCTAGAAGATAGTCTGAGGGTGACTGAAACTGCATATCAGGCCAATGGCAAACCACCTCACTCGCTTCCCAGGTAGCAATCCGTACCCCGGTTACTTTACTGATGAAAAACCTCAGACCTGAGCATCTGTATAATCCCACTCCAGGTCTAACTATGCGTAATAGTCCGGCTTAATTAAGGGCATTGGCAGTCTTCCTCTATCTTCAGACCAAGTCCTCTGGCTCTCCATTGTTCCTTAGGAAGGTTATCTACAAACCCATTAAATCAGCATTGCCTCCATCTTGCTGCCTTCACACAAGACACAGCATTACCTATGTCATCTGTGCAGGTCAATCCGGGTTCCATATGCAGGGCCTGCTCCACACGTAGAGACACCTCAGATGAGCGGGCATGCCCACAACATATTGCACTGCAGTGGGCAGGGCATCATTAGGGCCTCACCCTCCTCGCACCGTTTCCCCAACCACTTCCAACACACCCCAACCCATGTTGTGGAGCCTAAGGAGGGGGCCTGATGAGCACTGCGCGGCAATAACAGACTGACACAGTGGTTTTGGTCGGACAGGTCCTGCTCCGCTCTGATCTAAAGATAACCACATGTCGTGATGTGCAACACCACAACGTGTACTCACATGATATAACACTCCTCCCAATTTTTATAACAACAAACCTTTTACTCAGTAACATGGTAAAACAGAACACATGTATCGGAAACGTAAATGCATTGCACAGAACTCACAGCATATACGCCAGGATTGGGGGTAGTTCACCCAGGGCGTTGGCTTCCTCTCATGTCCGATTGGTGGCCAGGTCATAGTCCCTTAGGCATAATGGGGGGCCCTCTCAGTTCACAGGCAGGGTACCTCTTGGGAGATCTCCCACTTGATGGCCATTTCCTCTAGGGGTTTGGTCCATTGCCCCTTCATGGTGTGGCTCTCTCGGTTTGTCGTCTTCAGTGCCGTTCACATCTGGGAGGTGGACTGCAGTCCATGCCAGTCAGTCTGTAGTCGGGGTGGACGCGAGAGCCTTAGGAAAAACTGGAATTTCTTGATACCATCCCATGGTCATCTGCAGCCGTTACCTGTGACCCTTGTATTCGGACCACCTTGAGGGCCGATGGCTCATGGGTGAGGCTGGTCTTTCCTGTTGGGTGGCAAGTCCTCACCAACACTGTGTCCCCGACCGCCAGGTCATGCTCTCTTAGGCCTCAACATGTATTCTCCTTGTGGGTGGCAGTCTCCCGCCGGGCGTGTACATTCTCATTGTCTATAGCCCCTGGAGTTCTCCTGTCCACTTCGGGGAGGAACATGCGCGGTCACCTCTGGAATACGGCCTCTGCAGGGGCCACTCCTGTGGAGCAGTGTGGGGTGCTTCTATATTCAAGCAGAAACTGGAATAGTGCTCTTCTTTCGCAGGCCCCTGACCATGCGCTATTTGAAATGCTTTATTGAGGGTGTGCATAAAAGGTTTGCACGTGGCCACACAGGTGTGATCTACCTGTGGGCAAATCCTCTTTTCGCCATGAAGTCTGCGTGGCCAGCACTTTGGAATGGTGACCTATTGTCTGAGCACGCGGTCTTAGGGAACCCATGGGTTGCGAATATTTTCTCCATCACAGGTATTACATCTTGGAGAGATAGGGATGGCACACACTCTACTGGGTAGCGAGACCACTGGTCTATCATGACCAGGAAATGGAAATCTCTCTGTGTGGAGCCAAAGTCCATGGGGATGCTTCCCATGGTTCTTCGCTTCTGGGTATACACTGGATGGAAGGTTCTTTTCCTTCCGGGGCAGCAGCTTGGCATCATCTGCACCCCCTGCACTTAGGGACTGTTTTTCTGTATCCCTTCAGTCCCCCCACCAGCACTTCTGCTCTACCTTGCACTTGCCACCATCAGGCCGTTTACCTTTCGTATTTATTCCTCCATCCCAGGCACTTTTCCCTTCTCCCTACCCTTGCACTTGCGCAATCTGAATGACACTTAGCCTAGTAGGATCGTTTGTCTGTCTTTCTACTGTTTTTTCCCTTCCCTGCCTCGTCGCGCCTTGAAACACGTGTATAGGTGCGTTATAAATACCATATCATATCATATCATATCATATCATATCTACAGGCACGGATGAACTCATCCACCTTCGATTCTAGCGCAGGAAACCAGACTTTGAGTCTGAGGCAACTCTTTGTTTTAGCAGCTCTCTGGTAGCCATGGTGTTCTAGGGCAATTGCTCTTTCAGTCAACTCAGAGGGGATCTCAATGTGCGACCCTTCCAGAAGAAGGCCGTCGTCCGTGAATGCTCACTCCGCACCTTCCACAATTGCTACAGGGTTACCTTTGCTTCTTGGGTTCTGGTGCCTAGGTTTTCGAGCGCTGGTTTCCACAGGCCTGATTCCATTGCTTCCTGTAGGATTCGGAAACACCTGTCATGTCTTGATGCTGCTTTGAGCTCTGCAACGTCCATGGACTTGGGAACCATGCATTCTGTGATTAATCATACATACTCTTCGACCTCAGCAACCTCCCTGAGGGTATGGGGGGCTTTGTTTCTCACTTTCGGATGCAGGAACAAGTAATCTGCGGTGTTGTTCTGTCCAGGCTTGTATATGAGGTTGACGTCATATTCCTGGTGCGCCAGTAACCATTTTTCAATGCGTGGTGGTGGGTTAGCTGATCCGCCTATCATGATGGGCAACAGGCGTTTATGGTCTCTGACCACTTTGACAGGTTTTCCTTAAATGTAAACATGGAAATGGCGACATCCCACAGAACGTCCAGTGCCTCGCGCTCAAACTGAGAATACCTCTAATCTGTCGGAGAGAGAGATCTGCTGGCGTACGCAACGGTGCATGGGGTGCTGTCTTTGTTTGTGTGAGGATGGCACCAAGGCCGATTGGGGCTTGCGTCAACGATGATCTCGGTGTCCTTCTGTGGGTCAAAGAAGGCTAGGATGCATTGGTCTGACAGAGCCTTCTTAATGCCATCAAACGAGTTTTGTTCCAGGGCTATCCACCTCCATGTATCAGGATGGCATCGCTCACATTTAGAGTTCCAGGTAATCCCGCCATGGCCCTGTGTATGGTGTTTTGAAACACCTCAGCTGCTGACGAGATGCCAAAGTTCAGTCTCTTGTATCTGTAGAAGCCAGCATGTGTTGTGAACAATGTTATGTATCGACTGTCCTGGTGTAGCAGAAGTTGGTGGTATCCTGAGCGGAGGTCGAGTTTGGAAAAGAAGTTGGGGCCCTCAAATTCGACTATAATGTAGTCCAGTGTGGGAGTCAAATGTATCTCCCTCCTTATTGCTTTGTTTGGTAACCGCATATCGACGCATATGCGGACGCTGTCAGGCTGTTTGGGTTTATGGGCAATGATGATTAGAGACACCCAGGGGATGGGCCTTTATACACGCTCAATGATGTCGAGGTCCACTAGATTTTGTATCTCCTTCTCCACTTTGTCGCAAAGGTGGAAGGGCACCCTTCGGTGTTTCAATGCCACTGGCTGGATTGTTTCATCGATGTCGAGCTGGATTGGTTTACCTGCCATCTGCCCTATGCCTGTGAACACGACTTGGAATCTCTGAAGTGACGTTTGCAGGTCTTCTATGAACACTCCATGGGCAAATAGATTGAGTATAATGGCTTCAGCTGCGGTGCAGCAAAGCAGGGACTGGATTCCTATCCTGGTCACGTAGAATCGGGCACATATGAAGACATCACCATGCTGGACGGTGGCTATGAAAGCGCCTTCTACGGGTAGTGGGGTCTTACCTCCAAAAGTGAATATGCGCACCTTAGTCATTTGGAGTGGTGGAGGTCCTGGTAGCTTCCAGTATTGCTCATGGGCCATGACACTGACCGCGGCACCAGTGTCGAGAAGTACAGGGACTGGGGTGTTTAGAATAGTCACTGAGCACCTGGGTTGGCGCTTCCCCATGCGACTGACTGTGAGCACGGCCGATATGAAAAATACGTCCTCGTCTTTGACCCCTTGGCTGTCTCCTGGTAGCTCCATCCAAGGGTCTACGGATGTAGTGTTGGCATATTGGACCGTCTGATATTGTGGAACCCCTCAAGTACGCTCTCTGCCTCTCGACACGCTGGCTGGGCCCGTGCTATGCACACTCTGGCAAAATGATTTTTGACTCCACACCTTGTGCAGGTGTACTCCTTGGCTAGGCAGTCTTTCTCATGGGGGAGGTCATACCCACATTGTGGGCAAGGGGCTGGGGTAGAGGGGTTCTGAGTGTTTCCTTTGTTGCTAGGTGCTCCTCGCTTCTTGACTTTTTAGGGGGCTGTTCTCCCACTGATCACACCTCTTCTAGCTTGACTGACGTTAGCGCGGACGCCATATCTGAAGCCCTAACGTCCGCCATCTCGTGGGACCGTCCCAGTTCAATGATCCTGGGGAATGTTATTCCCGGCTCATGGTGGATTTGCCTCTGCAGTTTAATGGAATGGCATTCAATGATGATTTAGAGCCTCACCTCTTCCCCCTTTTTCTCCCAGGCGCAGGTTGCAGCCAGCTGCCTCGGGCGACTGTGGCATTTGTCTAGGCTCACATTGCTCATCTGCATGGCGGTGTGCATGACACCTTATTCGTAATCAGTATTAACCATGGGAGCAAAGTAGTCTGACAGCGCCCTAACAGTGGCATCGTAGGCGTCATCGGTGGGGAGCAGGGTCTAAAATAGCTTGTTAACCGCTGAGCCTGCTGAAAATATCAGCGTGCATTTCTTAGTTAGGTCATCCTTCTCCCCCGTGGCCTTAAAGTACATGTCCAGGCATTCTCGCCACAGCTCCCACCGTGGTCCCAAATCGACTGGGGCCCCATCCAGGTCAAACTCACAAAGGGGTGGGAGCGACCCTTGTTGATGGGATGTTCCCTCCTGTGGTCGTGGTGCAGGTGCAGCAGCATCGTCAGCAGACATCTTCCCGTCACGGGAGTGAGCCGACGGGCAGGGGTGCACAGGCACTCCTGGAGGAGCCACAACCCAGGATTCGGGGCGATGAAACACCAATGGTCGAACAGCGGGTGCACAGGTACTCCCGGGAAGGGGAGCCGTAGCACGCAGTGGACAGTGATGGAGGGTGGCGCACAAGCACTCTACGGTGAGAGCCCTGTATGGGACTACGGTTTTCCAAAAATTAAGGCCAGCGTGAAGTGTGTTAATTAGAAAGCAAAAGCACAGAGCTTCTTACCGGCTCTCACAGAGCACATGGCCTTCCTGTGGTGGGCTGAGGGACAGCACGCTGTGTGGCTGTGTGGATCGATAATCCAGGCACTGCAGGCCTGCCTGATCAGCAGGTGCGCGCCCTGGACTTCCTTGTCACCATTGTTGTGGAGTGTAAGGAGGGGGCCTGATGTGCGCTGCACTTTTCGGCAACGACAGACTGACACAGTGGTGTCGGCCGGATAGGTCCCGCTCCACTCTGATCTAAAGAGCATGAAGCAGGGCCTCTTTATTGAAAACTGCACATCGTGACGTGCAACATCACGACGTGCACTCACCTGATATAAGAACCCAGGTCATCAACTTCCAGAGCAGGGCGCTGTGTAGCGTCAACGGCATTCTGCTCACAAGTCCTCCCGCACCCCATTGTGGCGCTGCCCGATGACGGGCCTACGCGGCGGCGTGACGTTTCACGCCGCCGCGCTAAGTATAAATAAAGGGGGCGTTCCCGGCCGCATCAGAGCGACCGGGAAGCCCGAACACGAAGGACTGGTGTCTGGTGGTTCCTTCATGTGTCGGGGGCTTGCGGCATCGCGTGGGGGCTCTGACCCGCCCCCAACAGTGGCGACGAAGCGGTGAGGGAGACCCGGGCCCGGTGGTGAAATATCTGGCAGATACATTTTTCTAAACGAAGCGGATCGGATTTTCGTTTCATCTCATGCCGGGTCGCGGGACGCACACGCGGCCGGCGGCCATTTTGTTCAGAGGCCGTGAAACTTCACGAGGCTCCGGTTTGGAGCGTGGGGTTACAACTGGCCTAATTTTTGGACACTTTAGTAGCAGGAGGCCTACCCTGCACGCCCATGTCTAATTTGTGGATTTTAACCTGTTTTTGGGTCTTTTACGTCGTGTGAAAGCCAGGAGAGGACTGATGTGACAGGGCCAATCCACCATCTTTGGCTCAATCTTTGGAACTTCTAAGTCCATTTGGAAAGTGGCAACGTGGATCCACGGTATTCTTTGTCCCCTTCATCATCAGAGTGCCGTGGGTTTTTTGCTTCTTTGTCCTCTTCATCATCAAGCCTGGCTGCACTGGATAACTGTGTTTTTGGACATCCACTGGTGCTTTATCCGGATTCCTCCCCGTGTTGGGACTGCTGTGTACCGGGGAAGGAGGGGTGAGGTGCACTGTGTCGGTGGGTGTCTGAGTTGCGGCCCTCAGGACAGTAGGTGGGGGTGCCTGTGCGCTCAAGCCCATGGGCGACTCTGAGGATTCGGACAGTGGTGGTGCAGCAGCGTCCCTCCCCCGCGATCGTGGCCAGGCAGCGGCTCAACAACAGGCCGCCCTACCTCCAGTGATCCAAGGCCTTGCAGGACCGCCACCTGGACAACCGGGTTTTCCCATTATGGCCCAAGCAAGAGCACCCGCGGCCCATGCCGCCTTGCAGCCGATTCCGGAATTTGATGCGTCAGGCCCACCCTCGAGCATGGGGCCCCGATGGAGAAGATGGGTGAGTCGCCTCGACATGTATTTCAGGGCTGCTCAGGTGACAGATGATGACAGCAGAATTGCTACCATGCTGTATTCGGCAGGGACGACAGTCCAGGAGATATTTGAATCGCTTGCTCCTGTCAACAACTCTTATGATGCGGCCAAGGCGGCCCTCCTAGCACACTTCCTTCCCCTGGCGAACGTGGACTATGAGAGGTTCGTCATGCTCTCGGCGAAGCAGAAGGAGGAGGAGACGCTGGACACTTTTTATGGTCGCTTACGCCGCCTCTCCCTCGGTTGTGCATGGGGGGATGCAGACGACACCATGCTAATCCAGGCATGCTCCTCCGGCAAGCTCAGGAGGCAAGTCCTGAGAGAGCCGGGCCTCACGCTGCCCCGTATTTTGGAGCTGGGCAGGTGCCACGAGGTAGCAGAGGCGCGAGCCAACAAGATGGAAGCTGGGTCTCGGTCGGTGAGGTCGGAGGAGGTGTGTGTCGTGTGGCGGGGTGGCCGAGGAGTTTGTTTGTTTGTTTGTTTGTTTATTTATTTATTTGTTTGTTTGTTTGTTTGTTTATTTATTTATTGTGCGCACCAGACCCTAGGGTAGCAGGGCGCAAGAGAACAAGGAGGTTTACAGCTTAGTTAACGTTTACAGGTTACAGATTAGTTAACGTTACAGGTTACAGGCATAGTGGACATTTCGAATCTGCAGGGTAGGGCAAGTGCAAGTGCAGATAAGGCGTAGCTAAACAGTCAAATCTATGGCGATCAAACAGTAAAAGCAGGTTAGTACAAACATTATAAGAAGACGTTACGTATAAAGTGACATACGCTATGTCGCATTCTCAATAAGCCATTTTATGGTGTTCTTTCTGAAGTTATTGAAGGTTTGGTCAGATCTGAGTGCAAGGGGTAGGGAGTTCCATAACTGTGCTGCCTTAACTGGGAAGCTGGAACCTCCAATGGTGGCTAGTTTGAATCTGGGCACTAGGAGGCAGTTGGGGCTGGCTGTCCTTGTGAGTCTCGTTGGATTTTTCCTGTTGAAGCGTTCTGAGAGGTATCGGGGAGCTTTGTTGTTTAGGCATTTGTGGATAAGGGACGCAGATTTAAGGTTGATTTTTTCTTGGGTGGAAAGCCATTTGTGTTTTCGTCTTATTTCTGAAATGTGTGCACTTCTGGGGATACTTAGGGCCGCTCTAAGTGCATTGTTTTGGAGCACTTGGATTCTGTGGATGATTTGTTTGGTAGTCCCTATGTAGAGGGCGTTGCAATAATCTAATTTCGATAAAATGAGGGCTCTAGCTAGAATAAGACAGCTGTCCTCTGAAAGGAATGGTTTCCCAGCTCGTATTAACTTGCATGTATAGGCAGTGGATGATGACAGTGAGTTCACCTGTTTGGTGAAAGATAGTGTCGCATCAAGGTAAAAACCTAGGGTTTTTACTTCTCTGGCGACCTTGATGGTGTTGCCATCGATGATGAAGGCGGAGTAGTTTTGGTTAAGTTTGGAGATACGGGCTGCCGTGCCCAGGATGATGAGCTCTGTTTTGTCATCGTTCAAGCATAGGCCATGGTTGGCCATCCATGCCTGAACGATGCTATAGACTCTATTCACCAGAGCCAGATCTTCGACGTAATCCCCAGTAAGTGGTAAGAGAATCTGAGTATCATCTGCATAGTTAGTGTAGGTGATACCCAGATTATCAAGATCGTCAAAGAGTGGCTTGGTGAAGATGTTATAGAGTGTCGGCGAGACGCAGGATCCCTGGGGCACTCCGCAGGTGATTGGGATAGGGTCTGCTGCCGCTGCGGGGGAGAACACCCTCATAGTCCTGTCACTAAGAAATGATTGAATCCAGACTATAGCCTCCTCTGAGAAGTGGGCAGCCGAGTCCAGGTGATTACATAGGACTTTATGATCCACCAGATCAAAGGCGGCTGAGAGGTCTAGAAGGAGGAGGAGAGCTAGTTTTCCCTCGTCTCTGAGTGAATCTATTTGGGCTTTTAGGTCGATAAGGGCAGTCTCTGTGCCGTGTTGCGGACGGAAACCGGATTGGCGGGTGCCGAGGAGATGGTTCATCTCAAGGAAGTTCTGGATTTGGGTGTATGCTACCTTGTCTAATATTTTTAGTAGGAAGGGAACCGTGGTGATGGGCCTGTAGTTAGTAGGAATGTTGGGGTCCAATGTTTGCTTTTTTAGGAGGGGGAGTACCCAAGATTCCTTTAGGTTGCGGGGGATGGTGCCCGTAGTAAAGGAGGCATTGATAAGTTTTGTGATAAAGGGGGCTAAATCCCTAGCCGCATCCTTGATCAGTTGTGCGGGGCATTGGTCGCCTTTGCAATTAGAAGGTTTGAGAGTCAAAATGGTCTTCTCTACCTCAATTACTGAGACCTTGGAGAAACGGAATTGGGTGGATTCTGGGTTGTTGGATGTGGGAGTTTTGACTATCAGAGGTTGAGTTGGCAGAGAGGCTTTCTTTAGGGCAATTTTTGTTTGGAGGTTGGATACTTTGTTGGTTAGTGCCAGTTGTATGTCTGTGCACCAAGTTTTGTCTTTGATGGAGTCATCCTGTACTGTGATAGGAGTTTCCAGTTCCTTTAGGATGGAGAATAGCTCCTTCATGCTGGAGTTGGATTGGGAGATCCTATTATTATAGGTTTCTTGTTTGGCCAGGATGATGTCTCTTTTGTATTGCGAGGAGATGTTAATTAAGTTAGTTTTATTTTCAGCGGTCGGAAGTCGGTTCCAAGCTGTTTCGCATTTTCTCTTCTGTAGTCTTAAGTTTTTTAGGTGGGGTGTAAACCATGAGTTCAAATGCTTTTTGGGTTTACTGATCCGAAGTTTAAATGGAGCAATACTGTCAAGAGCAGAGCACATGGCTGCGTTGAATGCATCCACTAGGATGCCTGGGTCAGAGTGGTCAGGTAGGGAATTTAGTTTGGGTAGGATGTGGGGCAGAATATTGTCGGCTGTAATGTTTTTCTTGTTTCTCGTTAAGGTGGGTGTGGCTGGCGTGGGTGTTAAGACTATGGGTCTTTTGGTGTTGAGGGTGAAAGAGATAAGGTAATGGTCAGACCATATTTGGGGGGTGATGGCTGTTATAGAGGGGTAGCAGTTGTGACTGGCAATCCAGTCTAGTGTTCTTCCCTTGATATGTGTGGAAGTATTCACGAACTGCGTGAAGCCTAGCACTGACAGAGTATTGCCTGTGGCAGTAGCATGATGGTCGTTGATATCGTTGAGCCCTAGATTGAAATCTCCTAGTACTAGTGTTTGGGAGGATTCTTTTAGCTTCTCAGAGATAACAGTGGTGATGTCTTCAGTGAAGGTGCTGACGGGGCCAGGGGGTCTATAGATAAGGTGGATATTTAGTGTTTGGGAGTTTGACGCCCGGGTGAGGACCCCGAGACAGGGCTGGGAGAGCCGGGGAGTCGTGCCAGAAATGCGGATACGACCTCCCTCATGTGGCAGAATGCCCGGCGGCTGGAAAAACCTGTGGGAGGTGTGGACTGGCCGATCATTTGTCGAGAGTGTGTCGGGCAGCCACTCCGGTGATGGTGCCGAGAGGTCAGGCACGGACATGGGCTCCGCGCCAGAGCCAACAGCCCAGTATTGCCCAGGTGGAACAAGGGGAAGTTGAGTCCCATCCGGAAGGAGCCGAGGAGGAAGACGAGGAAAACATCTTTTTCGTCTCAAGCGTGGGAGTGCTTAAAGGAAGAAGCCGGAGACAGCCGAGATGTATGGTCGAGATCAATCACTCCCCAGTCCCAGTGCTCGTTGACACCGGCGCCTCTGTCAATGTGATGGCCAGAGGGCACTATGACTCCCTCAAACCCCTCCCGGGTCTGGTCGCACCGAAGGCCCGCATATTTGCGTTTGGGGGTCAGGAACCGCTACCGCTCGACGGTGCCTTCGTGGCAGACGTGGAACATGATGGCTCGCAAATCAGGGCCCGATTTTATGTGACCCCGGTGAGCAACAATACCCTGCTCAGTTGCGCAGCTGCGGAGGCCTTAGGTATCGTCAGCTTTGCATACTCCGTCCACCTGGAGGACATTAACGATCTCCTCGACAAATATGCTGCACTCTTCAGTGGGATCGGAAAGATGATCGGGGAACCAGTTCGATTACACATCGATGAGTCAGTACAGCCCATCGCATTGAAACACCGACGAGTACCTTTTCATTTAAGGGAGCAGGTCGATAAGGAGCTGGACAATTTGGTGAGCTTGGACATCATCGAAAAGGTTGAGGGCCCGACCCCCTGGGTGTCCCCGATCGTGGTGGCCAGAAAGCCCAAGCAACCCGACTCGGTACGCATTTGCGTGGACATGAGGCTCCCCAACAAAGCGATCAAAAGGGAACGCCATCTTACTCCAACGATCGATGATATCATTGCTGATGTTCAAGGGGCTCGAGTGTTCTCGAAGCTGGACCTCCGAGCCGGATATCACCAGGTCGTCCTTCATCCAGAGTCCCGGTACATAACAACGTTTACCACCCACCGGGGACTATATCGGTACAAGCGGCTGAGTTTTGGAGTGTCGTCTGCCGCTGAAGTGTTCCAAAACATCATCAGGGGCGCCCTAGCAGATCTAGAGGGCGTCCTCAACATCAGCGATGATATTCTGGTGTTTGCCAAAACCGAAGTGGATCACATGAAGAGGCTCGAGGACACTCTAAGACGACTTCAATCGTTGGGCCTCACCCTGCACAGGGAGAAGTGTGAGTTCATGCGCCCCTCGATTGAATTTTTTGGCTTCATATTCAAGGAGGGGGGGGTGTCGCCAGACCCGAAGAAGGTGCAGGACATCAAAGCGGCGAAGGCCCCCGAGTCTGTGACGGACGTGAGGAGCTTCCTGGGGATGGTAACGTATTGCGGGCGGTTCATCCCGAACTTAGCCTCAAGATCCGAACCACTCCGGGCGCTGACCAAGAAGGAGTCACCATGGCATTGGGGCCCTCTCGAACAGGCCGCCTTTGAGGACATTAAGGGTGCCCTCACAGTGGGAGATACTATGGCGTTTTTCGACCCCGCCTTGGAATCGGAGATTGTGGTGGATGCGAGTCCTTTCGGGCTGGGGGCAGTGTTGACTCAAGTGGACCGCAGCGGGGCTATTCGACCTGTGGCATATGCAAGCAAAGCGCTCACCGAAACGGAACAGAGGTACTCCCAGATCGAGCGGGAGGCCCTGGCAGTGCTGTGGGGCTGCAAGCATTTCCGGCTCTATGTCTTGGGACGTCCAGTGACGGTAGTGACTGATCACAAACCGCTGCTTCCGATTCTAGTGGGATCATCGTCAAAGCCACCAGCTAGAATTGAGAGGTGGATGCTCGCCCTCCTCGAGTATTCAGTCACCCTGGTATATCGGCCGGGGGCCAACAATGCCACGGACTACCTGTCTCGTCATCCGGGAGTAGGTGGGGGAGATGGACATGACACTTGCGGAGAAGAGGCGGACAGTTATGTACGAATGGTGGTGGAGGCGGCAACGCCAAATGCGATGTCCCTAGAGGAGTTGGAGGCTGCTGCGGCTGAGGACGAGTGTTTTCGGATCTTGAAGGACACAATGCACAGTGGGTCCTGGAAGTCCGTCCTCGGAGCCGTGTCCGGGCGCACCCAGGAAGCCAGAACAGCGCTGGAGCAGTTGTGGAAGGTGAAGGAGGAGTTGTCGTTCTCCGACTCAGGGCTGTTACTCCGGGGTGACCGGATCGTCATCCCACGGTCGAAGGTGAGCGACGTGATCCGTCTCGCCCATCATGGACATCAGGGCGCCGCTAAGACCAAGGCGCGGCTCCGCTCGAAAGTCTGGTTTCCGGAGTTGGAAAAAAGGGTGGACGATTTCGTGGCGGCCTGTGTATGGTGTCAGGCGGCCTCTCCGCTGCAACGAGAACCTGCAATTGAGGCTATGCCCCGTGGCACGAGGCCCTGGGAGATCGTCCACGCTGACTTTGGTTCAACATCAGTGGGCACTCACTTCCTGGTGATAGTAGATGAACACTCGAGATACCCGGAGGTTGAGTTCGTCGAGTCGGTGGCTTTTGAGCATGTGGTGGTGGCCATGGAGAAGATATTTGCGGCCCATGGTTTCCCCCACACTCTATGCTCTGATAATGGATCGCCCTTCCAAAGTGAGCGGTTCTCCGAGTTGATGGAGAGCTGCGGAATACAACACAGGAAGATCTCCCCCCTGTGGCCCCGTGCAAACGGGGACGCCGAGAGACTGATGAGGACCCTGAATAAGACGTTCCAATTGCTCAGGGGCAGGGGCAATCCTTACAACGCGCCCTCTATCAGTTTCTGCGGGTGTACCGCACCACCCCACATGCCGCCACGGGAGTGGCACCCGCCGAGGCATTATTCAAGAGGTGCCCCAGGGGACTGCTGCCGGAAGTGGGGGAGAAAGAACCAGGGGTCATCGATAGTCCGCGGGTGGAGGCAGAAAGACGAGTCCGAACGGAACAGGAGAACCTGCGCAGGGGTCTCCGACCTCAAAGACTTGAACCGGGAGATGAGGTCCTGATCCGGAATCGACACCCTCACGGGAAGCTATCGCTCCCCTATGAACCGGAGCCTTTGGATGTAGTGGCAGTGAAAGGATCCATGGTGACGGCCTCGGATGGACGGTCGGCTGTCACCCGAAACGTGAGTTTCTTCAAGAAACTGGGTGATTCACGAACTGAGACCCCGCCCGAACCTGATCCACCAGACATGCCTGCTGACGGAGGTCTATGGGGCGAAGGACCCGAATCCCCAGTCCGGGGAGACGCGGCGGAAGGACATCACGTGCCGGAGGTGGGCCGGAGGTACCCCCAGAGGGCTGGGCGAGGGAAACCTGCCTACCTCAGCGAATATGTTGTGGGACGATTGATTCGCGAACTGGGGTGATAAGATCTGGGTGGATGACATTAAAGGGGTTTTTGTTTTGGGTGTGCAGTAGTGTTTATGTTAGATGTGTGGTTTTCCTGGTTAATAAAGTTACTGTTAATCCATGTTCGTGTTCCTCCCGGAAAAGGAGGAGTGTGGCGCTGCCCGATGACGGGCCTACGCGGCGGCGTGACGTTTCACGCCGCCGTGCTAAGTATAAATAAAGGGGGCGTTCCCGGCCGCATCAGAGCGACCGGGAAGCCCGAACACGAAGGACTGGTGTCTGGTGGTTCCTTCATGTGTCGGGGGCTTGCGGCATCGCGTGGGGGCTCTGACCCGCCCCCAACACCCATCAGCCCAATGGGGAAGAGACTGATCACATGCATTCCACCAAAATGTTCCTTACCTGATCGAGGAGCCGGCATGAATCTTCATCCGGGTTGCAGCACTTAATTTAGCGGCCTGGGGCTTGTAGGAAGTGCCACAGCTCTTTAGGCACCCCGGGGCCATTCCTGTCAATGCAGCCCAGGCTCCGGGCTGATGCTCCACCTACCACGCCAGGGTTACTGACACCACTCCCGCATCCCGCCAGCCTTGGGGGACGTTCCTTAGGGCGGGTTGATGCAGCGCATTGTTCCCTTCACCCAGGGCACCAGACCCATGTCGGCACAGGACATGTCAGCCCAGAGCCTTGAGAAATACTGATTGTTAAGAGCCCAGATGCCTGACATAAGTGGCTGAGCAGGGCAAGGGCTCAAAGGGGAGGATAAGGGCTCTTAGCAACCAGACTGAGTCAGAAAGTCACTGGGGCTGAACTTGATTCTTGTGGGCAACCAGGAACCGGTGCATACGAGTGATTATTTCCAATAGGCTGGTTTTACTGATGAGCCCACAGGAATTCTACTGTGGGTGCTAATAGAATTTCCTGAACGCTAAGGGACACCAGTTAGTCTCGGGAGGATATCTCAGGGGCAAAGTGTTAGTTTTGGAAGCAAGACGACGCGGAGCAACGCAGGTTCGATCCAGGGTCCGCGCTTAGAAACCTATGGGTATTAAGCGTGTTATAAATAAATAACCCATTACTATTACAATTACCTTGGCATACAGCTTTCTAAACATCAATGCCCTTCAACCCTTACCAAACACAGCCTGATATCAAAGACCACAACAAGGAGTGCTGAAAAGACTGCCTCGGCTGTGGGCACGTATAGCTTTCCCAGCAGCATTAGGTGCTGGCTATGATGAGGTAGATTTTTACAGTAAAGAAACCATTTCTCAGATAGGGTTTGATGAAGTACACAGCCACTACCTCGTGTATCAGAGCTTGAAAGTAGTGTGAATAACCAGTAGAGGGTACCAGCATGTCAGTGGAAGTATTTATTTCCATGCCCATATCCATGTGTATCATTTTTTATTGGTGTTGATTCTATGACAATGGAGCAGATAGTGTTGACACATATATCACATTTCAAGCACCCTTTGGGAAGGCTTGAAATACTGCCTTTTCTTTGTTGCGGGTGTGGCTGAGACCGTGTTTCTTCCAAGTATTGGATTTCATGTGAGCCCTGGTGGCTTTACTCAAGTGGTTTCTGTAAAAAGTAGCTTCTGGTGGGCAGGGCATAGAAACTCTGAATAGCACTATCATGTCATAAATCTTTAACTGGTGTTTTGGTACCCTGTAATGGCTATCCACTCTACTTTCAAGACATCATATAAGAGCTTGCATGGTGACTAGACCAGAAGTAAAAATACCCCATAACAAGAGATGTACCAGCAATGGAAATACACAAAGGTTGCTAACTAGCTGAGCGTGGCAGTGCTCTGTAGGCATAACTAACCTCAACCACAAAATGTGGCCTTAGAGAAACAGAAATCTACATACAAAATGCATAATTTGAACACCAGCCCATACTATAACCACCTATCCTGTTCTTGAGTATCCACCATCGATATAAACTCACAGAGTAGCATTTTATTGGCTGTCTACCTCAGGTGCCATGATACAGTACTGTATGATCCATAGAGGTGCATATCATCTGGTACATGTAAAGAAAGGCGACGAATGGAAGACTGCCTTTAGCACCAAGTACTGATTATTCGAATATCAGGTGATGCCCTTCGGGTTGTGCAATGCACCAGCAGCCTTCCAGTATTTTATGAACGATGTCCTTCGTGAACTCATTGACATCTGTGTTGTCGTATTCATAGACGATATTCTAGGGTACTCCTCCTCAGAATCAGACCATGTTAAGCACGTTCGTGCAGTCCTCGAGAAACTACGCCAGCACAATTTATATGCAAAATTGGAAAAATGTGTTTTTCATGCTACCAAAGTTGATTTCCTTGGATTTATCCTGACTCCAAAAGGAGTCCGAATGAACTCTCGAAAGGTGGACGCAATTCTCAAGTGGCCATCACCCAGTTCAGTTAAAGGGGTACAAAGCATGCTTGGATTTGCTAATTTCTACCGTAGATTTATTCCTGACTTCTCACATGTTGTACATCCCATCACAGCACTTTTGCGAAAAAACAAACGCTTCTTGTGGACCGAAGAGGCTGAAAAGGCCTTCCAAGAGCTGAAATTGAAATTCACGTCGGCACTTGTCTTAAAGCATCCACTCCCCGAGCTCCTATACATAGTTGAAACCGATGCATCCAGTTTAGCCGTGGGGGCTGTCCTGTCCCAAAAGGATCCTGAAACCGGTCAACTTCATCCAGTAGCTTTTTTGTCCAGAAAGTTCTCGGCCCCCGAGTTTAACTATGCGGTTACCGATAAAGAGATGTTAGCCATCAAATCTGCCTTCAAGGCTTGGCGGCATTATCTTCTCGGTGCGGGGCACACCATTACTGTAATCACTGATCACAGGAACTTGCAGTATTTAAAAACAGCCAAGGCCCAATCATGGCGTCAACTTCGATGGGCATTATTCCTTGCCGAATTCGATTTCATGATCACTTATCGACCAGGTTGTAAGAATGGTAAGGCAGATGCCTTATCCCGAATAGGGATGGGAGAAGCATCTTCGAACCCAGAACCGGTGCCTATAATTCCAGAACAAAGAATTCTTGGCATAACTACTCTACAGACTTTAGAAGATATTCATTTAAAAATCCACCAACTTTTCGATTCAGCAGCCCTGCAGGACTGGGTGAAAAAGGGCCAAGATTATTCAGTCATCAATGACTTACCTTACTATCAAGGGCGTCTATTTCTACCACACAAGGAACTACAAGAACTAGTCATATCCAATTACCATAAGGCTCTGATGGAAGGGCACCCAGGTATTGCAAAGACTGAAGCTAAAATTAAAAGACAATTCTGGTGGCCCACCTGGCGGAAAGAAGTAAAGTCATTTGTACTGTCTTGTGGCATCTGCGCCCAAATCAAAAGTCAGAAGAAAAAAACAGCTGGTCTTTTACAACCTTTAGATATTCCACCCACACCATGGCACACTTAGTCTTTAGACTTTATTACAGATTTACAGATTTACCGCCATGTAATGGATTCAACACCATTCTAGTTATTGTGGATCTTTTTTCCAAGATGGCCCACTTTATTCCTTTGAAAGGATTACCTTCCGCTTCAATTTTGGCCAAGGAATTTCTCGAAAACATTGTTCGAATACATGGATTTCCTTCCGTATTAATTTCTGACCAAGGTAGTCAGTTCATTTTGCAATTTTGGAAGAAATATTGTCAATTGGTGCAAATCGACGTAAGGTTATCAACCAGTCACCATCCCCAAACCGATGGTCAGACGGAGAGGACCAACCAGACTCTTGAACAATACCTACATTGTATGCTTCATCAAACCGAAGGTAATTGGAAGGATATTTTATGGATTTCTGAATACGCATACAATAACTCTGTACATTCAGGAACTCTTTTATACCATATATGGACATCATCCTCGAACCTCAGAACTCGATTCACCCCAGCACTTAGAAATGCCGGCAGTGACCCATCTGCACTCTACTATTACACAATCCTTTAAGGAGGCAACAGAACATTTGAAACAGGCAAAAGAAAAATACAAAATAATACAATATACAAAAAAAAAATACAAGAAAAATGCTGATCAACATAGAAATGAGACTCCACCATATCAGATTGGAGATCAAGTTTGGCTGGCTACAAGACACATACCTCTGAAAGGAACTCGAACTTTTAATCCTAGATATTTGGGATGTTACACCATTAAGGCCATTATAAACCTGGTGGCCGTCAAATTAGAATTACCCTCTAGTATGCAAATTTATCCTGTCTTTCATATCTCACTTCTAAAACCATTTCAACCCAGGACAAGATTAACCAAACCACCTGACCCCATCTTGATAGATGGAGAACCAGAATTCAAGGTAAAAAACATCCTGGACTCTAAAAGGGTTAAATCAAGACTTTTTTATTTAATCGACTGGAAAGGTTACGGACTACAAGAAAGGTCATGGGAACCTAGTGACCACGTTCATGCTCCTCGGTTGGTGAAAAAATTCCATCGGAACATCCCAGACAAGCCAGGACCAAGGGGAAGAACAACTTTAGGAGGGGCCTTTGGGGGGAGTGCTGTCATGATGCCTACCCCGAGCATCCGGATCGAGTCCATCAGCCCCGAGAGCAGGCATCCAGATACTTGTTAAAACCTCAGATGCCCCAGCTGGGGGCTGTTTGGGTTCAGTCCTGGCGCCTTAGGTGCCAGGCTCATAGACATTACTTACCTCATGCAGACCATGCTGCAAATGAATCCAAGCCAACGTGAGGCCTGGATGGGACTATTTTGTTACAGGGACTATTTTTTACTAGGGTGTGGTTCTGGGGAACTTCGTACCTGGAACTACTTTGGAGGCTATTTAAACCACGCACGAACAGCAGCACACGCTTCGCGTTATTCTGCATCCTGCAGCGTAATACTCACCGTGCCTGCAAGTCTTCTGCCACACCCGCCTCGAATTCGGATCTCCTAGAAAAAGGGAAAAAAGGAAGAAAAGGTTAGATCACGGACATTATTTTAATTCCTTACCTGATTCCGGATCCAGCACGTCTCCGAGTCTGGAAAGGACATTATCCCAGCACGTGTCGCATCGCCAGCAGCAGCGCCGCGTTATACTCACCAGTCCACAGCATCTTTCGACTCAGCGATGCCTCCATCATTTTCTTCGTCGAACTCCAGCATCTGGGGGAAAACAAAAGAAACAACAAGGTGAGCCAAGAGAGCCGACAAATACAATCTCTTACTGTTACGGGGCCATGCTACTGCAGGGCTCCTGTCTCCTTAAGAGAATACAACCCTACCACGTGAGAGACATCACGTGGGACGCACGTCAAGAGGAGGGGAGGAGCTTGGGGGGCAGTTAGTACATGTATGCGAATAAAGATAGATGTGTATTCTCCATCGGTGTGTCTGTCCTCCTTTCGAAGACCCAGTCCGGGCCTAACATTTGGCGACGAGTTGACCTACCAGACCACCGAATCCTCCTCCTCCTTTGCGAGCAGCGATCCCGCTCTGATCCGCGCCGCGGGCACCTTCCAGCCCGGCGCACGTGCCTGATTCCAGGCCCGCCTCCTCCTCACCACGCCGACAGCGTGTCCGCGCCGCGGCCTACTCCGCGCCCGGCGCCCAGCCTGCCTCCTCCTTGCCGCGCAAACAGCGCGTCCGCGCCGTGGGCATTTTCCGAGCCCGGCGGCGAGCCTGATCCCAGGCCCGTTTTCTCCTCACCGAGCGGACAGCGCACCCGCGCTGCGAACTGGTCCGCCTCCTCCACCCGAGTGAACCCAGCGTGTTTCCTGCAAAAGAACTGCACCACCACGCCACAGAGAACACACGTGCCAAGCACCACGCGGCCTACGCTGACTATACGACGACCCACCAGCAGACGCTACGGAAGCCTGGAAGCCATAAGAGGTGGGTCTAACAACACTGCTGCCACACATAATCAGAGAAACACGGACTGCTGTATAATCCCTCAGCATGAGCTCACCTCAGGCCCATCAACCACCAAATGCCCAAGCCCCTGCAAGGAACACAGCAACTACAGCATGGCCCATTTTCAATGATGCCACAAGCAGACAAAGGTCCAAGATGGACTGATTGGCTGGAGGACTTTAACACCTTCATTGATGCTGCTGGGGAAGACAAATCCCCTCGGCTACGCAGCATGTTCTTAAATCTGGCGGGCAATGACATCAAAATCCTTACCAAGACCATTCCCCCCGCTGAACAAGCTGACTTCCCAACACTAATAGCGGCCATAAACAGAAGATTGGTAATTGAACCCAACAGAGACTACGAAAGATACGTATTTAACCTATGCACACAGAGGGTCGATGAAACCATTGATGAATTCATAACCCGCCTACGAATTAAAGGGGCCAACTGTCAGTTCGAAGCCTTCTCACTCGACGAAGCCATACGGTTGAGGATTATTGAAGGCTGTTTGTCTCAAACCTTAAAGAAACAACTCCTCAAAAAACCTATCACCATAGAGGAAGTGCGCCAGATGGCCAGAATTCTAGAGAGGGTTGAAAAGCAAGTGTCCCAAATCTCGAACACAGCCTCGACGAGACAAGAGAAAACTGAAACCGTTGCAGCGCTGCAGGCCAGCAACGCAAGACAAGGGGATAAGGGCGTTAACCCCAACTATTCCACGACGCCGAGGACCCAACGCCAATGCTACCGCTGTGGAATGTCTTTCCCTCATGCAGGAACCTGCCCCGCCATTTCACAGAGATGCGGCAACTGCGGCAGAGAGGGACACTTCCAATCAGTCTGCAGAGAAGGCAGACCGTTCCCCACACAAAAGTTCTCAATTGCCCCTCAAGTCAGAACGCCGGTCAGAAACCCCCTAACCCAAGCCTATCAACCACGTCCATACGCCCAAAATCCACGGAGGTACGTCAGAGTAGTCGAAGAAGTGTACCCCATGGATAACAGTCAAGAGCCCGAGGGTGAAGAGCAGGTCTTCCACATCAGAGACGAATATGACGGGCCCCCGGAACAATTCTCACAATATCAGGGAGGATCTCAAGGGGGCCTACAGGAATTCGACCACTACAATCAGTATCCACAAGACGAATATGTGAACCTCATCATGGATGAAGGCGAGGCCCGTGAGGCACCCAAGATTCCCGTTGACATAGCAGGACAACAATTCTGTTTCCTGGTAGACTCGGGAGCCACCGTTAACATAATGGGCGAGAAGGAGTTCAATCAGATCATCGACCGGCCGCCTCTGACACCCTCAAACTCCAAGATCTACCAATGGGGGGCCACAACTCCTCTGCAATCGATTGGATTTTTCAGCCGTCGACTCATCCATGATAACCATTCCACCACGACGGACATCCACGTCATTCGCAGCCCTACCAAAGGCAGATGCCTGCTCAGTTACAGAACGGCGTCGTGCCTGGGACTCATAGACATACACGTCGGCGAAGGGGACAAAATCTGTTCGACAGACCCGACTCTGGAGGCGCGGGAGAAAGTGTTCGTCCTCGCATCAGCGCCTGCCCAAACCGGAATGATGTCGCGTGATGACATCCTAAACGAGTTCCCTCTTATCTGCAAAGGCCTAGGTCAACTGAAAGGACCACCCGTGAAACTCCACATAGATCCCACCGTCCGACCTGTACCACAACACCCGAGAAGAGTTGGGTTCCATCTTCAGGCCGCAGTCTCGGCAGAACTCAATCAACTCCTAACCGACGGGATAATTGAACCAGCCACGGGTCCGACTCCGTGGGTATCCCCGTTGGTAATAGTACCAAAGGAGGGTGGACGGCTCAGACTCTGCGTCGACATGCGCATAGCCAATACAGCAATCCAACGTGAAAGGCATCCTGTGCCACGAATTGAAGATATGATAGTTCAATTGAACAAATCCACCCTCTTCTCAAAACTGGACTTGAACCAGGGTTACCACCAGATGGTACTCCACCCGGAATCCAGAGGGATCACCACGTTTTCCACACACGACGGGCTGTATCGGTACAAACGCCTAAACTTTGGGATTTCGTCAGCTGCAGAAATCTTTCATGAAGCCATCAGGCAACTCATACGTCCAATCAAAGGCACGCTGAACTACAGCGACGACATACTGGTATTCGGGCGTACCCGTGAAGAACATGACACAGCCCTTCGTGCCACGTGCAAAGCCATCCAGGACGCAGGCCTCACGCTAAACGTGGAAAAATGCAGATTCAGCAAAAGCAAGTTAAAATTCTTTGGACACATTTTTTCGGCCGATGGGATGACACCAGACCCTGACAAAGTGGCCACTATCTTCAATCTGCAAGCCCCAAGACAGTTAGCTGACGTCCGTTCCTTCCTGGGTATGGCCGGGTATTGCGCCCGATACATACCCCACTATGCCACCATCACGGAACCTCTTCGGAAGCTACTCCAGAAAGACATGCTCTTCGCCTGGACCACTGAATGCCAGGAGGCGTTTGACTCCATTAAACAGTCCCTAGCAGAAGCGCGAAAGCTGGCCTACTTCGACCCGGAGTGGCACACTGAAATAGTGGTCGATGCGAGTCCGGTGGGACTAGGTGCTATACTCGCCCAGACCAACGGCACCGAGGCATGTGGTGGCATATGCCAGCAGAGCACTTGCGCCCCCCGAGGCCGCATACTCCCAAGCGGAAAAAGAGAATCTAGCAGCAGTCTGGGAATGTGAACACTTTCACAACTTTATCATTGGGAAAAGATTCACCCTTATAACGGATCACCAGGCCCTCCTGTCGCTATTTGGGAACCCACGGACAAAAATGCCGCCCAGAATCGAACGATGGGGCATCCGGCTGCAAGAATATGACTTTCACATCATTCATCGACCGGGGGGCGAACACAATCCAGCCGACTATCTGTCGAGACACCCCTCCGGAACGTCGACGCCAAGACAGGGTGACATAGAATACATAAGCTATGTCACCACCAACGCACTACCTCCGGCAATGTCACTAGAAACAGTGGCGCTCACGACAGCAGCAGACCCATCCATGGCCTTGGCGATCGAACTCACAGAACACAACAAGTGGAAAGACTACAAAAGAGCACTGTCAACACACCCAGGAGCAAACCGAGACGAAGTGGAAAGGATTGCTAGAATTCACTCAGAGCTGGCGGTACAAGACAGCACCATACTTCTCAGAGGGTGCAGAATAATAATCCCAACGGCCCTGAGGTCTGAAATAATCAAGACAGCACACGAAGGACACAGAGGCGCAGACAACACCAAGCGCCAACTACGACGCCACGTATGGTTTCCTTTTCTCGATGCCTTAGTTGACCGATCGGTTAGAAACTGCATTGCATGCCAATGCACGGCCAGAGAGGAGGCACCTGCACCTCTACAAGTGACACAGATCCCAGAATGCCCCTGGGAAAGGGTGGCGGTAGACTTCTACGGACCCCTAGAGTCAGGAGAATACCTACTCCTGTTCATTGATGAACACTCACGTTTCCCCATTGTCAAAAGGTCATCATCCACGGCATTTGCACAAGTAGCGGCACTCTTTGATGAAGTAGTGAGCGAATGGGGCATACCAGACGTAATCAAATCTGACAACGGACCCCCTTTCTGTGGACATGATTTCTCAAAGCTGGCAAAACACCTGGGGTTTAAACATCAGAAAATAACGCCGCTCTGGCCCCAAGCGAACGGCATGGCGGAACGATTCATGTCATCCATCAAGAAAACAGTACAAAGAGCCAAGCTAGAAAATGTAGATCTCCACCAAGCTCTGTGCAGAATGCTTCGGGACTACAGGAACACACCGCATGAAGCGACAAATAAGACCCCAGCTGAACTTATGGTAAAATACCAAGTTCGCACAAGGATCATTCAACATCCGTTGAACAGACCGGACACAGACATGCAACTCCTAGAGAGAGATGCGCAGAGAAAAGAACGAGCCCGCACCCAAACCGATGAAAAGCGGCGAGCACGTCCGAAAGACTTTCAAGTAGGAGACGAGGTCTTCGTCCAACAGCCAACAGTAAAGAAGAGTGACCCTAGATTCTCCCCGCAGACACTACAGGTCACGGCCGTTAGAGGAACAATGGTGACCGCCGAAAATGAAGAGAGAGAAATCACAAGGAACTGCTCAAAGTTCAAGTTGGCGACAACCACAGATTCCGAGGGACCACAAAACCCAGACCCTGAAGCGATGATAGTGGATGGGCGAGACACACTGTGGACGCCTCCAAGGTTCTCTCCTCGGCCAGGAGTCAAGAGGACAGAGAGACCTGAAGAAGATCCTCAAGAAGGTACCAGCACCCGGCCCCAACGTGCCATAAAGAAACAAGCTCGCCTGGTCGAAGAGTGTTGAACTCTATGCAAGGACATTTCGTCCGGGGGTGATGTTACGGGGCCATGCTACTGCAGGGCTCCTGTCTCCTTAAGAGAATACAAACCTACCATGTGAGAGACATCACGTGGGACGTACGTCAGGAGGAGGGGAGGAGCTTGGGGGGCAGTTAGTACATGTATGCGAATAAAGATAGACGTGTATTCTCCATCGGTGTGTCTGTCCTCCTTTCGAAGACCCAGTCCGGGCCTAACACTTACCATCATAGGCTTACCTGATTTACCACCGGAGACATTACCCTTTAATACGCCTCATCTTCATATGCCGCACCTATAAAGGGAGAGAAAACAACAAGTTAAACTCATGCAACTTTTGCCGGACAGTGTTGGGTAATACAGACTCTTACCTGAACGCCATCAGCTGCCTCCAGGCAACATTCTTTTGAACCAGCTGCAATTCAAAAGGGAATGGAACAAGAGTGAACATCGGACATATTGAACTCTTTGAACTTTATAAACCCCGGAGTCAATATTCCTCCGGAACTCTTCCAGTACCTTCAAACCAGTGAAGTAACTGGTATCTACTTGCCCCTGCATGCCATGCAGGATGGAGAGCTCATCATTTAAAAACATAAGGTGAGGTTACTAAAAGGGGATATCGGAGGTGACAAGTGGGGAGAACGAGAACAGTGGGAGGGGGCCATCACTAAAATCCACGGGTGGCTAAATCCCTTTCTCCACTTGCAGGAGAATACTTCTACGGATCAAGCAGACGAGATAGGGCGGGCCAGTCCAGACAGTCATCTCGGCACTACGCATCACGTTGGTGGAGACAGCAGCTGTCCGGGTCCGATCGACGCCCCTGTGGGAACCAGGTGAGCGTAACAAAACTGCCATTGACACCATTGCTCCACTTGAAAAAAAAAAAGCAAAAAAAATAGAAGATTCAAACTCTTGGTCCTCAGCCGACCTGAAAGAATTGCAAGGCCTCAAGGACAAAGTCCTGAACAAATGGCAAGGATCCCCACAGGACACCACGCTAACCACCTATAAAACCTTAGCCACCCGATACAAAAAAAGCCATAATCTTAGGTAAATCATCATCCTACAACCACAGGATCACCAATGCTACCTCAGAATCTAAAGAACGCTTTGCTATCTTTAAGGAATTGTCTACTCCAGCCACCAATTCAAAAGAAGTCGTTAAAGAAGCAGCATGATGTACCAGTGTACAACAGCCCTCATAAATAAAACTGAACTCCTGCAGATAAAGATCAATGAACATCACAAGAACCTCCCCAAACACATCACTGCAGCATTTTATATAGAGAGCAATGATGCCAAGGATAAAACACTCTTCTCCTTTAGGGAAGTATCCGAGTCCGAAGTATTGGATATTGTGCAGAAACTCCGACCGTCCAACTGCAAAGGCGATGCCTGTCCAGCCAAACTGGTCAAAGAATGTGCAGAAACCATAGCATCCTTCCTAAAAACCTTTATTAAGAAAAAACCCTTGCTAGACCCTGAGATAGCCAACAACTATAGACTCATCACCACCATCCCCTTCTTGCTCAAAATTCTGGACAAAATTGCCTATACTCAAATCCAGCAATTTCTCGAATCACAATATCCTAGACAAGAGGCAATCAGGTTTCTGCCCAGGCCATGGGACAGAGTCTGCCCTACTTGATCTCAATATTCAACTCAGTGACATCATGGACAAAGGCAAGCCGGCACTTCTCCTCCTACTAGATCTAGCGGCTGCCTTTGATCTCGTCAACCATGATACACTCTGCAAGCAACTCAAACATTCTGCCCACTTCAAACCTGAAGCCATAGCATGCATTTCGTCTTTACTCAAAGGGAGGCTTATGAGGGTCTTCTCAGACACTGCCTCTGCAGCACCCACCACCATATACTGTGGAGTACCACAGGGTGCGTGCATGGCACCCACCTTATATAATATATTCACCCTACCACTCTTTAATGACCTTGATTGTCGCGGCATAGCTTACGCAAACTATGCCGACGATACCCAAGTCCTACTCCCCCTAACTGGATCCTACGAACAAGATTGATTCAGCTGCCCTATTTAACATCCACGCAGCCATCCAGACACATTTCTTTTTTTGGGGCTGTGAAACGCAATGCGCCTTGCAGCCGACAAAAAACACCTTTAGTGCCCTGGTCGAAAAGGCCAGGGTACTAATGGCTATAAGCCCCTAGACTCCGGGCCATTAATGCATAACTATGGGCTCCGGGGGCGTTACCTTATGCGATAAAGGGCTGCAGTCTCGGGGCTTATTTATTGCCTTATTATTCCCATGTGCATAACACTAAGTGCTAATGGAAATGTTGGAGAATATTATTGAGTCTAACTACTTTACAGAGAAATGTTAAGTAGATGGAGTCCATAAAACTATTTTTGTTGGTTCTATTTTATAACTGTGAAAGGTGGTTTCCAAAGGAACCTTTTTTTGTGTTTTTTTATTATTCTTTTTTTTTTGCAGGAGAGGTCAGAAAGAAAGGTGGGGAGGGAAATGAGAGACACAAATAGGGAGGGGCAGGTGGACAAGGGAAGATGTTGCGCTTGTGTTACATCTAAGGAAGAGGGCAGTGTTTCTCATGCTCCTTCAGCTTCAAAAGCACTTCGAAATTGCTCCCCGGTGGTGTGTTGCAGTATATATAGACTACTGTTGTTTTCGAAAGATATGGGTCAACAGCCTCTTTTATTGCTTGCAAGGTTGCTGGTGAGATTTTGTGTGCCACAGAAGTAGGCTGTGTGGCTACAGTATTGGTTGAGGAAGATGAGGTGGTGGTAGACAGTGTACTACTTTCTAAGAAAGGAACAACCTTTCTGAGCGCATTGCAGTGGTTGGATTTGGTGTAGCGGTACATGGAGGTGGCCCCATAGGATTACTGTACAACGTTGCACTCAGTGCATTTCACTTTGGTAGCTTTAGCCTTTGGTACAGTCCCAACAGTGGTAAAGAACTGCCACACCCATGATTCTCTCTGGTTACTAGAGGTAGACACTTCCTCTACCTCATTTTCTTGGTCCTCTTCATTGTCTTTTGAAGTACTGTGCTTTTTTTGTTGTGTAGGTCCTCCAGCTGGTGGTGGTGGTGTTGGCTCTTGGGAAGGAGGGATGGCAATAGCTGATGCAATTTTTAAGATAAATTGCAGTTTTGCTAATATTCTTCCAAGTATGTGCTCTTTGCTAGATTGTTAATGGATAATGAGTAAGAGTAGGTCTAAAGGTACATTTTGAGCTTCAAAGTTCCTAGATGAGCAGAAAATGCAGTTCTGTACTGTTCACGAAGTACAAACCCGTTTGCGAAGGCTGGACGCGAAGGGTGACGCGTTCGCGAACACATCACCATGCCACGCTGTATAGTAGTCTATATATACTGCCATTAAGATTCATCTGGCGGCGATCTCCAGATATACCAGAACCACAGGACGGACGTCCCTGTGGTCCCATCGACTGGTAAAAGAGTTTATGAAAGGACTGTTCCGGTTGTTCCCGCCGGTGAAGGCCCCGGCCCCGGCGTGGCAACTTAACGTGGTGCTGACCAGGCTCATGGGGCCCCCATTCGAGCCGATGCACTCCGCACCGATGAAGTTTGTGTCGTGGAAGACTGCATTCCTGGTGGCCATTAACTCCGCACGACGAGTGGGAGAGATCCAGGCCCTATCCTGCAAAGCACCGTACTTGACTTTCCATGTCTCGAGGGTGGTGCTTAGAACGCACCTCTCCTTTATGCCCATGGTGCCGTCGGACTTCCATCTTAACGAGCCCCTGGTGTTACCTGTTTTCTTCCCGTCTCCTTCGTCGCCGGCCGAGAGGACTTTGCACTCGCTGGATGTGGCTAGAGCGCTGAAGTTCTACGTGGACCGCACGAAGAGTTTTAGGAGGACATCACAGCCATTCGTGAACTTTGGACCTGTGAATCAAGGGAAGGCTCTCTCGAAGTCTTCTATTTCCAGATGGCTCTCCAGCTGCATCATGCACTGCCACCAGTTGGCTAACCGACCGCTGCCAGGCCGTCCGAGAGCCCATTCGACCAGAGCGATCGCTGCTACTACGGCGTTCCTATCTGGTGTGCCCCTGCTGGACATCTGCAGGGCTGCTACGTGGAGGTCGACGCACACCTTCACGAGATTTTACTGCATCGATTGGGATACCAGGGAGGAGTCCAGGGTCGGCCAAGCAGTGCTGCGCAACCTGTTCACTTAAGGTGAGCCTTGTGAGGAGGTAAGAGATGCTTAATGTTGAGTTTTTTGTATTGCTTAATGTTGAGCCTTTTGCCACCCCCCGTGGTTGTGCATGTGTGTACTGCTATGTATTCTTATATTCATGAGCATGTGAATGCATGCATGACCCCAAGCTGGAGAAGGAACAAGTTACTTACCTGTAACTGTTGTTCTCCAGCATGGGTCTGGCATGGATTCACATGCGAACCCTCCCGCCTACCCCTCTGCGGCTCTTCACTTGGTCATACTGCCACTTCACGTGCTACCAAATCTGAAGATGGCTGCCAGAGGCGGGGCTTAGGGAGATGGCAGTCATTGGCTGTGGTCAGTATGACGCAGAGATCAGTGATTGGTTACTACTACGAAAGACAGATCAGAAACGAAACTGATACTGATTTTTCTTTACCGAGGATTCCCAGCCTGACGACGGGGAAAATTCATGAGCATGTGAATCCATGCCAGACCCCATGCTGGAGAATCACTATTATCCAATTCTGGAACAATATAACTGGAAATCAATAACATTGAACATGGACAAAATCATATTACTGCCTGGGAAACAATTCTTAAGCTTACAGAAAGAAGCCTAATCACGCCTTGTAGACATTGGGCCTCATTCCGAGGCTGGCGATATCCATGGAGTAAATAGCCCCATGGTAAGCAACCATGGAGCTATTTACTCCATGGAAATCCGGCATGGTGAATGGAGTAATTACCGGTCCATTCCAAGGTTGGAGGGACCGGTAATTCCCCATTCACCATACCGGTTCCCCATCCCCATTCCTGCCCCCATAGGGCTCAATGGGAATGGGGAAGGAGTAAATTACGGCACCGTAAATTACGGTGCCGTAATTTACTCCAAGGTCCCTTTGCGGGTTGGATTTTTAACGCCTGCTAAAAGCAGGCGTTAAATGCCAACCCGCAAAAGGGAACTCGGAATATGGTGGTAAGTGTTAACGGTCACCGTTGCCATTAACGGTGACCGTTAACCCTCACCGCCAGCCTCGGAATGAGGCCCATTTTCTTGTGATTAGTCAAAAATTGTCTCTTTTTGATTACTTTTTTTTCATGTTCTATTTTCCTTTTAGTATTACATCATTTAAGACTAACTACAAATGAAAAGTTTTGTAATGAAACTATAACATTTTAATAAAAAATTAAAATATATACTTCACTTACTATACCAAGCTTCTCACAGTGGTCCAGTGAAGACATTGATAGGGTAATGCATATAATGTCTTTCATGGCAGATTTCTTTGAAAAGAATCCACAGGCTGTACACAGCCTACAGAATATCCCAGCCACTAGTGGCACATCCACCACACAACCCCCAACAAAGAGGCCACATGCTGACACACTTTTGGTTAGTCCTCAGCACAAACCTGTCCAATATGATCTATGCAACGCAAATTCAGATGCTGAGGATCAGAAGATCGCTATTATGATGGGGATGATGAGGAGGACGTTTACATCCTACCCACTCCCGATCACATTGATGCTCCAGTGCCAGACTCAATGGTGGACAATCAGCCTCAGTCTAATCATATGGTCTTAAAAGCAGCAGAGCACTTCCAAATCTAGACCCAGGAAACTCAAATGGATAAGGATTTTGTAGAAAACATATTAGGGGACAAGAAAGCCGTTACCCAGTTTATACCGCTCCTCCAGTCTATACAAAGGAGAATTCAACCTTCTCTAGAAACGCCAAGCAAACGTGGGCTGTGAACCCACGTATTGAAAAGATGTGTTGCCCTGCACCCTCAGATCCACTTTACATAAGGGGTCAACTCAAACCAGACTCACTAGTAGTGACCACTACACAAAAGAGAGCAGGTACACTGCTAGCTTCATCTGAAGCTCCCCCAGATAATGAAAGCAAAAAGCTTTACAATCTAGGGAGGAAAGTGGCACATCTTGAAACGCCATGCATGGCTTTGCCAGTCAGGGATCAAACTGTAGACCAAGGCAACATTTCTTAACATGCTGATAGAACCCAATGTTCTATTCGGGAAAGCCGTTGAGGATGCATTAAAATCTGTGAAACCTAAGTACGACACTCTTAAATCATTGGGCCAGCTAACCAATAAGCCACCAGGCCAAAGAGGCGGAAACGATTTTTGTTGCTTTCGAGGCCAAAACTTGCAAAGAGGTTCCAGCTATGGCCAAAGTCAGGGATCATCCTGGGGAAACAATCAGGGACAGCCTCGCAAGGTTTCCAAAGGGGCCAACGTAGATCTCGTGGCCAGGGGAGGTCCTCCACTTCCAGAGGTGGGGCAACACCTCTGAAACAATGACCTCCCGCTTCAGATCCCCTCCCATGCCTCTCCAGTAGGAGGGCGTATAACACACTTCACCCACGCATGGGAGGTAATCACCTTGGACAAGTGGGTGCTATCGACCATGGCGGGAGGTTATTGCGTGGAATTAATTCAGCGACCCTTAAACCATCCCCCGTGTCAAAGACCGAAGGAGGAACAATGCATCCTTCTAGAAGAGGTTTCAACGCTGCTGCTCAAGGACGCCATCGAAATCCCCCCAGCGAACCAGGTAAACAAGGGTATCTATCCAACCTACTTCCTCTTGCCAAAGAAAGATCTAACTATGCGCCCAGTATAAGACCTACGCCCTGCAAACACCTATGTCAAGCCAGAGAAATTCTGGGTGAACTCAAACCAGACTCACTAGTAGTACCACCACACAAAAGAGGGCAGGTACACTGCTAGCTTCATCTGAAGCTCCCCCAGATAAGGAAAGCAAAAAGCTTTACAATCTTGGGCGGAAAGTGGCCACCTCAGCGACCTTTCAACCAAGAATTGCAAATAATACCACATTATTGGCGAGTTACAACTGCCATAAGTGGGATGAAGTTGCAACTCTAATAGCATCAGAACCTGAACCGCGTGTTGTATTGCCAAAGTTCTGTTAGTAGCTACTAAACAGATATTAAAGGTCTGGAAGACAAGAAAGAAACCAACAGTAGAGGATTGGATTTTAGATGTGAAAGTTCTATCTAAATATGAGAAGACTATGTGTTATAAGCAATGCAAAGAAGCACGTTATGATGAACAATGGGGGAATTTCAATGATTTTTATGGGCAAACCATCTTCATCGGAATTGTGTGATAGAATGGGTTTGCATCACGTCTAATGGATACGTTTTGGGGGGGTGCTTGTTTTATGTTCTCTTGTTTTGTGTTGTCTGTTATGTTTGGGAATGTCAGGCCACCGCTCATGGCTACGTTTTTAAATGTGCTGCGGTTAATATGCATTTCGAGGTTATTGCTTTCTTTGATTCAGGTTTATGTTGTTACCTGGATGATAGCCTGTTGGCCTAGTAACATTTTCTTTGTACTTGATATGTTTCTTTCTTGTTGAAAATAAGAAATAAAGTTTGGAAAAGAACCTGAACCGCCAAGTCCCAGCTGTCCATCGCAGTAGTGAAAGGAAAGGATGTGTCAAACTGCATCCTGAAAAATAATTTAGATGGCGCCGTTAATGCAGGCAGAATCATTGCAGAAGGGAACATCTTGAAACACCATGCATGGCTTCGCCAGTCAAGGATCAAACTGTAGACCAAGGCAACACTCCTTAACATGCTGATAGAACCCAATGTTCTATTCGGGAAAGCCGTTGAGGATGCATTAAAATCTGTGAAACCTAAGTACGACACTCTTAAATCATTGGGCCAGCTAACCAATAAGCCACCAGGCCAAAGAGGCAGAAACAATTTTTGTTGCTTTCGAGGCCAAAACTTGCAAAGAGGTTCCAGCTATGGCCAAAGTCAGGGATCATCCTGGGGAAACAATCAGGGACAGCCTCGCAAGGTTTCCAAAGGGGCCAACGTAGATCTCGTGGCCAGGGGAGGTCCTCCACTTCAAGAGGTTGGGCAACGCCTCTGAAACAATGACCACCCGCTTCAGATCCCCTCCCATGCCTTTCCAGTAGGAGGGCGTATAACATGCTTCACCCACGCATGGGAGGTAATCACCTTGGACAAGTGGGTGCTATCGACCATGGCGGGAGGTTATTGCGTGGAATTAATTCAGCGACCCTTAAACCATCCCCGGTGTCAAAGACCGAAGGAGGAACAACGCATCCTTCTAGAAGAGGTTTTAACGCTGCTGCTCAAGGACGCCATCGAAATCACCCCAGCGAACCAGGTAAACAAGGGTATCTATCCAACCTACTTCCTCTTGCCAAAGAAAGATCTAACTATGCACCCAGTATAAGACCTACGCCCTGCAAACACCTATGTCAAGCCACAAACATTCTGCATGACAACTCTACAAGAACTAATCCCACTGCTAAAGCGGGGGGACTACATGGCAACATTGGATATGAAAGATGCCTATTTTTATATTTCAATGATCCCAGCGCACAGAAGATTCTTGCATTTCAAGATAGCAAACCAGCACTACCAATTCAAGGTGCTACCCTTTGGCATAGCATCCGCTCCAAGGGTATTCACCAAGGTGCTGGCGGTGATGGCAGCGCACCTGCACAGGGAGTCAATCCCAGTGTACCCTTACCTGTACGACTGGCTGATTACAGGGTAGTCTCCCCAAATTTGGAGGCAAAATACTCAAAGTACTATGAACCTTCTCTTCAAATTGGGCTTCTCAATAAACGAGAAAAAAAATCAAGCCTTGTACAAAGCAAGACCAAACAATTCCTAGGAGCTGTCATAAACACATAAGAAGGATTAATCTTTCCATCATAGGAAAGAGTACAAAATATGCTACTGCAAATAGCTCAATATCAAGCCGGTCAACAGATAAGCGTACGCAAAGCTATGCGTTTGCTAGGCATGATGGTATCTTGTATTTACTTGGTCCCACACACACTTTTGCACATGCGCCCCATGCGGGAGTGGTTGGCGAAACAGTGGTCTCAGGCAAGTGGTCAGTGGGGAAATCTAGTGGTTGTTTCTCCAACACTGGTACAATAACTTCGCTGGTGGACAAAGGAGAATCTGCTGAAGGGAAAACGCTTCCACGATGAAAGCAGAGAAAATATGGGAGTGGGCTCTCAAGCGGATTATGTTCCTATCTTCCCAACACGTTCCAGGGGAACTCAACACCCTAGCACACTCGCTGAGCAGAGATCCCCTACCAGAGCACATGACTGACGGCTAGACACAAATATCGTAAACCACATCTTTTCACAGTGGGGATTGCCCACACTAGATTTGTTTGCTACAAGAGAAAACAAGCAATGCCCAGACTTCGCGTCCAGGTTTCCCCAACCAGACTCCAGGGGAACGCCCTATAGATGAGCTGGTTAGGGAAACTTGCTTATGCTTTTCCCCCCAACTCCTCTAATGAACAGGGTGGTGAACAAGATTCACAGAGAATAGTTGCTCCCATGTGGGAAAGAAAAGACAACCATGGTTCCACATCTGTGCAAACTGGCGATGTGCAATCCCATCAAACTCCCGTACCAGACCTATCTGTTGACCCCAACACGGGGGAACAACAGTACACCCTCAAACTCACTCAATGAACCTGGCAGCATGGCTCCTGAAGTCCTAGAGTTTGGACATCTAAATCTACCACAGAGGTGTATGGATATCCTCAAAGAGGCATGTAAACCAGATGCTGTTATTTCGACAAATTAGAGAAGATTCGTATTTTGGTGCCCGTCTAATCAAATAAACCCTGTAGAATGTGTTCCATCCCACATGCTTCACTATATGCTCCACTTGTTAGGCTCAAGGTTAGTTTTCAACTCTATAAAGGTTCACCTGACAGCTTTATCAGCTTACACCACCTCTCACAGTAAAGTATAGTGGTGGAAGGTTCCCGTCATCAAAGCATTCATGGAGGGAATAAAAAGACTCCACCCTCCAATTTCAAACCCACCACCAGGATGGGATCACAATGTAGTACTCGCAAAACTCATGGGACCTCCCTTTGAGACTATGCATAAATCAAGCCTAAAACACCTGGCATATAGAACTGCCTTCTTATTAGCTATTACATCCATAAGTAGTGTAAGTGAAATTCAAGCTTTGTCAGTGCAGGACCCTTTTTTTGTCATCCACAAAGACAAATTGGTTTTACTAACTCACCCTAGGATTGCACATAAATTAATTTCCAAATTTCATGTGGACCAATCCATTGAGCTACCGGCCTTCTTTCAGACCCCATCAAGCTCAGCTGAGAAAATACTCCATACGCTAGATGTAAGGAGGGCAGTCCTTTATTATGTAAACTAGGCCAGTCCGCTAAGGAAAGCAGACTGTTTGTCTCTGTAGCACCAGGCAGAGAAGGAGACTGCATTTCCAAGAATGCAATCTGCAGATGGATATTCAGATGCATACAGCTCTGTTACTCATTATCAAGCAAAACACTGCCTTTCACACCGAGAGCTCACTCCACAAGGGGTGCAGGAGCTACTTTGGCCTTTACCGCAAACGTCCCGCTGGACTCCATTTGCAAAGCAGCTACATGGAGCTTACTACACACTTTCACTCAGCACTGCTGCATTGGCACTCATTTTAAAGCCGATGCATAGGTGGGACAAGCGGTTCTAAAACATTTTTTTGCCGCTGGACCTTCTCTCAACACACCCCCTTCTCCTAACACTGCTCGATAATCTATGCATAGCATGTGATCAAGCAGATTCCACAAGCCTCCGAAGGAATACATTACTCACCGTAATCATATTTCTGGTGCTTGTATCGGCTTGGATTCACATGCGCCCACCCTTCCTCCCCTTGAGAAGAAGGTGCATAGAAGTTTTTGGGATCTGAGCTTTACCTGATACATATCTGCTTGGATACACCTGTACTGACGCTATACTTCATGCTACCTCATGTCAGAAACAAAACAATCTGAGGGACCTCGACACGTGAAGGTCCATGGGTACAGTGGACGTCACACTAGGGATAGTATTACTGGCACGCCTGTAATATCCTGCAGCTTCCACTAGATGTGGGCCTAAGCAGATACAAGCATCAGAAATACGATTACGGTGAGTAATGGATCCAATTCGAATGTTTCTACCACATAACAAACAAGCATTGGCAATCTCAACAGTTCTCGCGTTTACTGAGTTCTTTGCATTTATAAGAACCAGGGTGCAAGGGGGACAGTGCAAAGTCTCAAAGGAGGATGCGATAAAGAGTGCAGGTGTGCAATAGAATGAGAAGGAAGATGAATAGAGATAGGTAGGATACGATTGTGGAAGGGTGCCATTGATGATGACCAAGAGGAAATATGAGCGAGAAAGGTTGAGATTGAGAGGGTAAGAAATAAAGTAAGTGTATGAGAGGGAGGATGATATGGGATAGAAAGTGAGGGTGGCTGTAGAGTGGGAGGATGGGGTAGAGAGTGGAGGTAGGCTGGGTGGGAGAGAGAAAGCGGGGGGTAGGATGGGTGGGGTAGAGAGAGTGGTGGTAGGTTGGATGGTTGGGGAAAGAGAGTGGGGGTTGTTTGGGTAGGGTAGAGAGTGGGGCTAGGGTTGGTGGGGGTAGAGAATGGAAGTACGGTGGGTGGGAGTACAGCAAGGGGCGGTTGGGTGTGGTAGGGAGAATGAGGTTGGGTGGGGGGGTAGAGAGAATGTGGAAGGGTGGGTGGGGGGTAGAGAGAATGGATTGGGGTAGGTGGAGGTAGAGAGAATGGGGTAGGTTTGGTGTAGTGAGAATGGGGTGGGTGGGGTAGAGAGAATGGCAAAAGGTGGGTGTATAGACAATGAGGGAATGGTGGGTGGGTTGGGGGGGCGAGAGAACAGGGGAAGGGTGGGTGGCTGGGGGTAGAGAGAATGAGGAAGGGTGGGTGAGTGGAGTAGAGAGAATGGGGAAGGGTGGGAGTAGAGAGAATGGGGAAGGGTGGGTGGGGCTACAGAGCATGGAGAAGGGTGGGAGTAGAGAGAATGGGGAAGAGTGGGTGGGGGTAGAGAGAATGGGGGAAGGGTGGGTGGTTGGAGGTAGAGAGAATGGGGAATGGTGGCTGGGGTTAGAGAGAATGGGACAAGGGTTGGTTGGGCGTCAAGTGGATGGGTAAGGGTGGGTGGGGGTTGAGCGAATAGGGGAAGGGTGGGTGGGGGTAGAGAGCATGGGGATGGGTGGGTGGGTAGAGGTAATGGTGGTAGGGTGGGTGGGGGTAGAGAGAGTGGAGGTAGGGTGGGTTGATGAACGTTGAGAGTGTGGGGGTTGGGTGGGTGTGGGCAGAGACTTTGGGGGTAGGTTGGCTAGGTGGGGGTAGGGTGGGTGGTGTAGAGAATGGTGTAGGGTGGGTGCAGGTAGAGCAAATAGTGGAAGGGTGGTTGGGGGTAGAGAGAATGGGGAAGGGTGGTTGGGGTGGAGAGAATGATGGTAGGGTGAATGGGATAGAGAGAGTGGAGGTAGTGTGGGTGGGTGAGTGTAGAGAGAGTGGGGATTGGGTTTGTGTGAGTAGAGAAATAGGGAGTAGGGTGGGTGTGGTATAGAGAATGGTGTAGGGTGGGTGGGGGTAGATAGAATGGGGTAGGGTGGGGTAGAGAGTGGGGTAGGGAGAGTGGGGTTAGGGAGAGTGGGGTAGGGTAGTTGGGGTAGGGAGAGTGGTGGTAGGGTGGGCGTGGGGTAGAGAGATTGGAGGTAGGGTGGGTGGGAGAAGAGAGAATTGGGTAGTGTGCATGGGATAAGGAGAGTGGGGGTAGGTTGGACGGTTGGGGAATGAGAGTGGGGATGTTTGGGTGGGTGTACAGAGTGGAGCTAAGGTCGGTGGGGGTAGAGAGTGGGGGACTGGTGGGTGAGGGTAGAGAGAGTGGAGTGGAGGTAGGCTGGGCGGTCTATAGAGAATGGGGTTGGGTGGGTGGAGGTAGAGCAAATGGGTGGAATGAGGGTCGGTGGGGTTATCGAGAATGTGGTTGGGTGGGTGGGTCTAGAGATAATATGGTAGGGTGGGTTGGGGTAGAGAGACTGGGGTGGGTGGAGGTAGAAGGAATGGGGTTGGCTGGCTTGGGGTAGAGAGAATGGGGGAGGGGAGGTGGCTGGGGTTAGAGAGAATGGGTGAAGGGTGCGTCGGCGGTGTGGATAGAGAGAATGGGTTGAGTGGGTAGAGGTAGAGAGAATGGGGTAGGTTGGGTGTAGTGAGAATGGGGTGGGGTGGGCGTGGTAGAGAGAATGGCGAAGGTGATTTACAGGCAATGAGGGAAGGGTGGGTAGGTGGGATGAGAGAGAACGGGGAAGGGTGGGTGGCTGGGGGTAGAGAGAATGGGGAAGGGTGGGTGGGAGAAGAGAGAATGGGGAAGGGTGGGTGGGGCTAGCGAGAATGGGGTAGGGTGGGGGTAGAGAGAATGGGGAAGGGTGGGTGAGTGGGGCTAGAGAGAATGGGGGAAGGGTTGGTGGGGGTAGAGAGAATGGGGAAGGGAGGCTGGTGTTAGAGAGAATGGACAAGGGTCGGTTGGGTGTTGAGTGAATGGGGTAAGAGTGGGTGGGGGTAGAGCGAATAGGGCAAGGGTGGGTGGGGGTAGAGAGCATGGGGATGGGTTGGTAGAGATAATATTGGTAGGGTGGGTGGGGATAGAGAGAGTGGAGGTAGGGTGGGTGGGCGAACGTAGAGAAAATGGGGGTTGGGTGGGTGTGGGCAGAGACATTGGGGGTAGGTGGGGGTAGCAGGATGGGTGGGGTAGAGAGAATGGTGAAGGGTGGGTGGGGGCAGAGCAAATAGGGGAAGGGTGGTTGGGGTAGAGGGAATGAGGAAGTGTGGTTGGGGTGGAGAGAATGATGGTAGGGTGGGTGGGGGTAGAGAGAGTGGAGGTAGGGTGGGTGGGTGTAGAGAGAGTGGGGATTGGGTTTGTGTGAGTAGAGAGATTGGGGGTAGAGTGGGTGTGGTATAGAGAATGGCATAGGGTGGGTGGGGTAGAGAGAATGGGGGTAGGGTGGGATAGAGAGTGGGGTAGGGAGAGTGGGGTTAGGGTGGGTGGGGTAGGGTGGTTGAGTGGGGGTAGAGAGTGGGGACATTGGGTGGGGTAGAGAGAGTGGGGTAGGGTGGGTGGGGTTAGAGAGAGTGGGGGAATGTTTGGTGGGGGGAGAGAGAGTGGTGGTAGGGTGGGTGGATGGGGTAGAGAGAATGGAGGTAGGGTGGTTGGGGGAAGAGGGAGTTGGGTAGTGTGCATGGGATAAGGAGAGTGGGGGTAGGTTGGATGGTTGTGGAAAGGGAGTGGGGGATGTGTGGGTGGGTGTAGAGAGTGGAGCTAGGATGGGTGGGTAAGAGAGTGGGGGACCGGTGGGTGGGGGTAGAGAAAGTGGAGCTAGGCTGGGTGGGCTATGGAGAATGGGGTTGGGTGGGTGGGGGTAGAGAAAATGGGTGGGATGGTTGGTGTGTGGGGCTACAGAGAATGTGGTGGGGTGGGGGTAGAGATAATGTGATAGGGTGGGTTGGGGTAGAGAGAATAGGGTGGATGGAGGTAGAGAGAATGGGGGTGGGTGGGTGGCGGTAGAGAGAATGGGGTTGGGTGTGTGGGGGTAGAGAGAATGGGGAAGGGTTGGTGGCTGGGGGTAAAGAGAATGAGAGAAGGTGTGTCAGGGGTAGAGAATGGGTGAAGGGTGGGTGGGTGTTGAGAGAGAATGGGTGAAGTTTGAGTGGGGCAGAGAAAATGGGGAAGGGTGGGTGGCTGGAGTAGAGAGAATGGGGAAGAGTGGGTGGGGGTAGAGAGAATGGGGGAAGGTTAGGTGGCTGGGGATCGAGAGAATGGGGCAAGGGTAGTGTTAGGCAGAATCACATGCAGTACCCTTTGGGACCACTACATGCAATTAAGACTACAAGTGTCAGTACAATTTCACCTTTGGTACAAGCCTGTACTACAAAATATTGTGGTAGCAGTGGCTGAGCAGCCATACTTGTCTCAAGAGTAAGGTGAGCAGTACAAGGGGTTACACAAAGGAGCAACAATCACAGTAATTCAAATAACCTTTTACTCAAGGTTTCTTGGTAAAAGAATATACATTTATTTACACAGTCGTTTGGAAAACATTACACTAGCATGAGCAGCTCAATATCATATACTAATATACTACAAATACACAACCAATAAGTTACTGAACAAGTTCAGCTCCCCTGAACTGGGAGCAAAATGGCACTTGAATTACTTTTAAAAGGGGTGAAGAGACAATGTTAAAAGAAATCAAGGCACAAATACTTTCATAGGCCGGGCAAAGGCTTTCAGTTCACTACAACCAGCAATTCAATTCAATAGGCCTGGGCCAAAGTCAGTGGTTCACAATTCTGGCAGTAAACGTTTAAGTCTTTGCCACGGATTTTAGAAGAATTTGGTCAGACGGTGAGGAGATAATTTCACAGGGGTTCCAAGGCATATAAAAAAAAAAAAAAAAAAAGAAAAACAGGAGAGAAAGGAAGGGGATTTTAATAGGGGTTCCCAGCATCAGTAGTGAGAGGGTGGGCTTCGGGGGGGTTATTGGTAGCTTAGCAAGAGGGAGCTAGGAGGAGGGGTTTTCCTCTAGGACTGGGATATTTGCGAAGTGGGGGGGGGGTTTATAAAAAAAAAAAATATATATATATATAGAGAGAGATAATAAGGTTGTTTGCAAAGCGGGAGTTATTTAACTCCTTTTGTTATTAGTTTAGCGCAATTTCTTTGGGGATTTCTCCTCCACTAGGGGTCCTTCTTGCCACGGGTAGGTCCCGGCTCGGGGGCTTAAGTAGCGGGGTGCGACAAGGGGCATATTTTAGTGCGCCGTTGTTGCGATGGTGGGCCAAGGTGCAAGCAGGGAGGGGTTGGTGGATGCGAGGGCTCTGAGGGAGGCCCTGGCCATAATTAGCAGGACAACTAAGGCCCAGCTGGATGGGGCTGTGGGGGAGGTCACGGGTGAGGGGGAGACAAGTGGGGGTAGGCCGCAGCGGAGAGCGGCAGCTGATGGAGCTCTCGCGGCAGTGGTGGCTTGCACCCCTGCGGCGGAGAGAGGGGAGGTGTGGGAATCCAGGGGCAGGAAGATGAGGAGGGAGATAGACAGGAGGGCGTCCGGGGAAGAGAGGATTTCGGGTGGGCAGCCACGTGGTGAGGGAATGAAGGATAGCACTAAAGGAGCAGGGAGTGCTTAAATGGAGGTGACTCAAAGGAACCATGGCGGGGCTAGGGTTGGGGCACAGAAGGGGGTGCAAGGGCAGCGGGGAAGAGGGGGGAAATACCTGCAGAAGAGTGCGGGTGGGAGAAGGAGAGAGAGGTCCCCATCAATTGAGGTGGATAGGGCGGGGCTCGAAACGGCCCCCCCGGGTAGGGTGAGTGAGGGCGGAGGGCACTGCGCAGCCCCCGCTGGTCAAGTGGAGGTAGAGGGTTTGAGAACGGCCCCTACTCGGTCAGCGTACGGAGAACCTAGAGGGTGCAGCACGGCCCCTAGCAATGAAGACCCCAGGGTGGGGCTCGGAGCGCCTCGCCCGAGAGAAGAGGACCAGGCAAGGGTTTCCACGGCCCCACCGAGAAGACGTCAAAGGAGTGGCGGGCTGGACACCCCGGGCTCGCAAGAGGAAGAGCAACTCGACTGGGGCACAAGCTCGCAGCCGCAATGGTATTTGACGGGTGATGAAATTGGTTTTGAGGATTATGTGGGGCAGTGGGAGGTGGATGGTTATAGGACGGTGGGGGATAGGGGGGAGGAGAGAAGAGGTTGGTCCTGGGATCTGGAAAGGCAGGCGCAGGGTGGTCGGGGGGCAAGAGGGCGGGGGAACGGTTGGCTGGGTGAGTCTGCTGACATGTTTTGTCCCCGCAGTAGGAGCCTGATAAGGAAGGAGATGAGGAGCATCGGTGTGGACGCAAGGCAGCAGACGGCAGGTGCAGAAAGAGGTGAGCGGGAAAGGGAATGGTCATCTGCATGGCAGAGAGGGGTCCCAAGAGGGGGGATGGGAAATGAAGGGTCGGGTTTGCAAGGGTTAAGGAAAGAAGTGGGGGTGCAAGCCATTGGAGACTTGGGGGTCGAGAAGGGCATCTGCTCTGTGGAGGTCCAAACGGACAAGGTGGGGGACCATTGGTGCTCGAGGGGCAAGCTGGGAAAGAAAAGGAGTTGGAAGTGAAAGGAAAAGAGAAAAAACTGCAATACATGGGGATAACGAAACCGTTGGGGGCGAACTTGATGGCGGCAACCAGGGAGAAGATTCAGTGGGGGGAATTTGTAGACGTTTTTAAATTGCTCCATAGGGAAGTGAGAGCTAAGGAGGGGTCTAAGGAAGAAGAGAGGGAGCTAGCTGCGCGCCCAAGGGTACCGGTGACTATTGAGAATTGGACGTCGGCATTTATCATTTATGCCATTGTTTATTGTGAAAAATTCCCAGAGCATTGTGTGGCCCTACTTAAATATATGGACGTAATTCGGAAGGCTTTCACGAGTTTTGGGGGTTTTGCATGGGTGAGGTATGATGAGGAATTCAGAGCGAGAATGGCGGAGGACAGTCAGGCGGTCTGGGGGGAGATAGACATGGATCTTTGGCTGCAATGGATGGCCCCAACGAGGCCTGCCCCGACATTGCACACAGCAAGTGGGCTGCCCGTGCCCTTCCGGCCCTTTCTTGGTTGCCCTGCCCATGAAGGGGTGGGGGGAGGGGGCAGAGGGCAGTCCTCAGCAGCATGTTGGGCGTTTAACAAGGACGGCTGCACAAGGACCCTGTGTAGGTTCAGGCATGAGTGTAGCAAGTGTGGAGGAAAGCACCCTCTTACGCAGTGCTTCCAACAGGGGGATGGGGGAGGGGGAGAGGTTCAGGCAGAGGGGTTGTGGGGAAAAGCTTTTACGCCAATTAAGGTGGGGGGTCTGCAGAAATGGTTGCAATTTTATCCAGACAGGGAAGGGGCGAAGATTTTGAGTGAGGGGTTTAGTCAAGGTTTCAGATTGGGGTATCAGGGCCCAAGGGTGCGCCGGTGGGCTGAAAATCTGAAGTCAGCCAAAGAAAATGTTGAAGTGGTAAGGCAATAATTGAGCAAAGAAATAGCGGCGGGAAGGATCGTGGGGCCATTTGATAACCTGCCGGGTGACTTAGTTATATCCCCACTGGGGGTGGTGCCCAAGAAAGCTCCGGGGGAGTTTCGATTAATACACCATTTGTCTTGGCCGGAGGGCATGTCAGTGAATGATTTCATTGCCCCGGAAGAATGTAGGGTTGTATATGCAAGTGTTGACCAGGCAGTGGAGCTGGTAAGGAAAGAAGGGCGGGGGGCCTTCATGGCCAAGTGTGACATCAAAGCGGCGTTCAGGTTATTGCCGGTGCACCCGGAGGATTTTTGGTTGCTAGGTTTGCAGTTTGAGGATAGCATATACATAGACAAATCCTTGCCAATGGGGTGCGCAATTTCCTGTGCGCTGTTTGAACGATTTAGCTCCTTCTTATAGTGGGTTTTTTCATTTAACTCGGGTTGGGAGAGTGTGCTGCACTATCTGGACGATTTTCTGTTCATTAGCGGGGCAGATAGAGAGGGTGAGTGCAAAGGAATGCTAAAGTTGTTTCAGGAGCTAATGGAGGAGTTGAGTGTGCCGTTAGCAGAAGACAAAACAGAAGGGCCTGCAGTGGTGTTGACATTTCTGGGAATTGAACTGGACTCAGTGGCTATGGACGTTTTGTAGGAACATGGCGAGGGCTATGGCAGGAGCAAAGTGTCCACATCATCGGATAAGAGTATCGGGGTCAGTGAGGGAGGACTGCAGAATTTGGCTGCGTTTTTTGGAGAAGTTTAATGTGGTGTCAATGTGGTTGCAGGGGGACCCGGTGACACGAAAGTACAGATATTTTCGGACGCAGCAGGATCAGGGGGTTTCGGATTATTTTGGGGGGGAAAATGGTGTACGGAGAAATGGCCTGTACTGTGGTTGAAGGAGGGAAGGAGTATAGCATTCCTTGAATTTTTCCCATTACTGGTGGCATCGGAGTTGTGGGGGAAGGATTTGCGGGATAGGAAAGTGAATTTCAATGTTGACAATGGGCCTCATTACGACCCAGGCGGTAAGTTACCGCCTGGGCCGTGACTTTACCACCATGGCGTAAACTACGTTTACGCCATGGTGGTAGGCGGACTTACCGCCCCATTCCGAGGTCGGCGGGGCGGTAAGTCCCCAATCCCCATTTACCCTTCCCCATTCCAATTTTTGCCCCATAGGGCATAATGGGAGTGGGGAAGGCGTTAATTACGCCACCGTAAATTACGGTGGCGTAATTAACAACATGGTCCCTTAGCGCCATGGATTTTAACACCTGCTAAAAGCAGGTGTTAAATCCGCCATGGCGCTAAGGGACCTCGTACTCAGGCGGTAAGGGTCGGCGCTGTTTACGGCGCCGTAAACCCCTTACCGCCTGAGTTGTAATGAGGCCCAATGAATGCGTGGTCCACGTGGTAAACAGACAGTCAGCAAGGGATCAGAGGGTGGCAAGACTTATGAGGGAGTTTGTGCTGAGATTCATGTAATTGAGTGTGGTGTTTAAGGCAACACATGTGCCAGGGAAGGATAATGGCATCGCTGATGCATTATCTCGTCTTCAATGGCAGAGATTCCGTGGATTGGCTCCAGAGGCGGATTAGGAGGGGCAGCAGATTCCGGAGGAGCTGTGGAAGATAGGAAGATGAGAGCGCTGGCTTTTGTGGAGGGTTAATTGGCCGGGGCGTCTAAGGAGTCATACAGGAGGGCCTGGGAGGATTTTATTGGGGGGGAGCGCGTAGTTGGAAGGGCAGATGGGATGCGGAAGAGAGGAGGAGGGATGATGTCATGAATTTCCTCCTGAGGTGTATGGACAGGGGCTGGTCAAGAGCAACTATAGCGGGGAAGTTAGCAGGAATTGCTTTTTACGGGAAATGGTTTTGGGGTTTCCAGCCGAGTGGGGGGGAGATGGCGAGTAGGATGTTGGAAGGATGGGCAAGGGAAAGTAAGAGGGACAAGGACAGGAGGAGGCGAATATCGGCTGAATTGTTGCAGAGGCTGGTTAAGGCAGTAGGGGGAGTTTGCTGGTCGGTATGGGAGGGGGAGCTGTTTGCGACATGTTTTACGTGGTTATTTTTCGGGGCTTTTCAGGTTTCGGAGTTGGTGGGGGGAAAAGGTGGGTCTGGGGGTTTGCAGTGGGAGGATGTGCAAATTACAGAATTGGGTTTGGACATCAGGATTAATAAATCTAAAACGGACCAGAAGGGGAAGGGTACCTGGGTTTTGTTGGGGCGGGGGAGCAAGGATTTATGCCCAGTGCTGGCAGGCAGGTTGTGGCAGGCGCGGTGTGGGGGGAAGACAGGTTTGGTGTTTAAGCATAAGGATGGGTCGCCGGTTTCAGCGGCACACGTTTTGGGGGTATTGCGGAAGGCTCTGCTGGTGTTAGGAGAAAAGGGTGAGGATTTTGGTACCCATTCATTCAGGATGGGCGCAGCATCGGAGGGTAATAGGTTGGGTTTCACGGAGGATAAGGTGAAAAGTTTGGGGCGTTGGAAGTCTGGGAGATACAAGGGGTACGTCAGGAGAGTTTCATAAAGGGGATTTTTGAAGGAAGGGGGAGAAGTTGGCTGACAACAGCGTGGGGGTGGTATGTATTGTGGTGGTAATTTTGTATTTTCTTTTTCAGATGCTGTGCAAAAGGAGGGGGAGTTGGCGCAAGTGTGGATTGTCGGCCATTCAATTGTTGAATGGGCTGGGAAAGAAGCGGAGAAAAGGGTTATGGGCAGGCAACTGGGGTGTAGCTATAAGGATGTGTTGGTAAGATGGCAAGGGTTAGGGGGCCTGCGCTGGGACCAGTTGCTGCCTATGCTGGCGGGGTTGCGGGAGTGCTATGGGGCGCCGGAGGTGTTGATTATTCACGCTGGGGAGAATGACCTGGTGAGGGATACGGGGGTGGCCCTGCTAAGGAAAATGAAAAGGGATTTAGTTTGGGTGCGGGAAATGTGGCCTCAAGCAGAGGTGTTGCCGCGCAGAGTGTGGAGGGGAGCGAGGAGCGAGGGAGCGATAGAGCGGGCTAGAAAGGGGATCAACAGAGAAATGGTGAAGTTTTGTGCCTCTGTGGCAGTACAGGTGATGAAACATAAGGAAATAGTGTATGAGGGCTTTATGATTTTAGGGAGGATGGGGTGCATTTGTCGGTTTATGGGAACAATCACTATTTGGCGGACTTGTGCTCTTGGCTAGGAGATTGGTTAAAGAGTTGCAAATAAAGGAAGGTGGTTGGGGGGGTGGAGCAGAAAGAACACCTCGGGGGAGGGTTTTTCTGGTGCCGGGGGCAAGGCCCCTTTTGATGTGGGGGGAGGGAAGCACAATGGGGGAATGACACGGGAAAGGATGGGGTGGTGCTGTTTGCACAAGCGGGCCACCCCGGGGGAACAGGTATTGTTCCCTCGGGGTGGCTTTCTCCCTGGGGCCATGCCTGGAGGGGCATGGCCCCAGGGAGAAAGCGTGACGCCTGGAAAAGGGGTAAGGAGATGGTAGGGTCCAAAGGACAGTTAGGGAGGAAAAGGCTTTATTTAATTATTTAATTGTGGGGGAAATGAAAATGTGTAATTAGTTAATTGGTTGTTTAAATATTTTGTTAGTCTGTAAGGCCATGGAGCCAGGTAAGCGTTTAATTGTAAGCTTTGGCCTGTCACATTAAAGCGACCTTTTCCACTTTTAAATGAGTCTGGGTTTTTGTGCAGTAAGCCAAAAAGTATCTTTATTGCCTTGCCCTTTGAGGATAACACGTGTTTCGACACACAAGTGTCTTTTTCAAATCAGGGCTAGTAACGTAACTATATTCCAAATCTAGTTTCGCAATTAGTTGGAGCAAAAGCAGTCACGGGTTGAATCCCCCTTGCACCACGTACACAATTTACTGCCGTCTGAGAGAAACACCTGTTATCCTCAAAGGGCAATGCAATAAAGATACTTTACCTCACTAGCATTATTCAAGCGTGGCGCAGTCTCTCAAAGTGTGGAGCAATACTGTAAACTGTTTTCACAAGGGGTTGGGCTCAAAAGTCCCCCTTTTTTTCTGCCCCACACCGGCTGCGACATTTTTTGAATTGTAAGGAAAACCAGGCGCATGGAAAATTTTACAGTTGGTATAATACTCCTCCCCCCGATCGTGGCATAACCTTGTGATCGTAGGACTTGCACACACAGACGCTGTGGTCATATATCACCTAGTGGCGCAGCTCACTCGGTGTCGCTGTGCAGTACGGTATGAAATGGCGCAAACACAGCCCTCCTGGAACAAATCAAGGCCCGGCCCGTGCTTTAGATATTTCATCCCATGCAAGACTGCTCCCAAATGCCCCTTTCTCTCTTAAAGTACCAATATTTTCTCATTAGCTGGAGCTAGCGCGCACCAAATAAAACAAAACTAAAATGCGTGCTATAAATTGAAACTTCTTGTACACTCTATGTCAAAAAATACATATTGATTATTAAAATGTGTATGCTGGTCACTGAAATGTATATACTACATGTTGAAACATGCTCTTGATATGTTGAGAATCGTTATACGCTGTGGTGAGACGCTTGCATATAGCATGGTGAAACTGCTTATACATAAACTCTTTTTCTTATACGCATACCGCGGGAACTGTCACATGGTTTACAGTCCTGCCCACTGGAGTGGGGGCTTGTTCTTCTCTTGCTAGTTTCACTTTACACAAGTTGTTCAGGGGAGCAGTTGGGCCTTCAGAAAGAGGAGACGCCTGCAAAGATATTCCCTGCCTGGGCTTCTTTCTGATGAGTGCAGGTGTATAATTGCTGTTGGTTATGGGGACAGGGGAAATGGTTGGCAGCACTGTAGTATGTTACTGTAAATATTCAGCAGTGGGCACAGGGTTTAAGGTCTGTTGGCTCGGGGGCACAACATGCTTGTTTATTTGTCATTATTGCTGTTGTTTCCCAGCAGGCAATGGGCCTTACAGTGCCTATAGTTGAACCATAGAAATAATAATTTTGCAGTGTCTTCACTATATATATATATATGTATATGTTTTAATTAAATAAAAATGATCCTGGCTCAAAGTAAATGAAAGGGGGTGAGGCAGACATTTGCCAAACATTATGTACTTAATGAATATGTGTGCATGTGAGGCACTGACTGGTCCAGAGGGCAGGCAGGCATTTGTACTGGGCTATGATAGATGCCTAGTAGAAAATGTCATGCCTGGACCTTGGGCCCCCCAGTTGAATGCCCTAGTCATACTTTCCATGTTTACTCTTAAACCCACATTATATTCCACTCTTCCCTCCAGTGCTGCTAGTGGCCTGTCTCTAATAATGAAGAATGGAAAGCCATGGAAGGTTGGACGTACCTTCAGGAAGCTCTTGGCTGCTGCCCGGCACTGCTGATGATACTGGAGATACGTGGTGGTCTGCCACTGACCATCCCGTTTCACCGCCAAGGCAGGAAGGTTCCCGAAACGCTGGACCGTGTCTTGGAACATCTGGAGCGTGGTCACTGGAGGCTCCGAGCCTGGCCCTGTCTCTTCCATGCGCAGCCGCACTGCTCCGTCTCTTGCTGTAGTCCGGAGACTGTCGGCTGGAGCTAGAGTCTGGTCTCTGGGGCCTTTATTCTTCTCAAGGACTGTTGACGACTTGTGCTCTGCGAGAGATATGAAGGGGTGTGAGACCAGACCAGCAAAAGGACATCCTTCAGAGACAGGCATTTCCTTCAAACCTGTCCTATCACTTCAGAAGCACCTCCATTACCACAGAAAGAGCCACATCCAAGAACTTAGAACATAATGCATTGGACCCATTCTGGCATCTGTTTGACTCAGGGTATAACTCAGTTGGTAGCCCTAGGCATGGTCACTCTTTAGGAGTGTTAATTTTTCTAATGTTCTGCTAATATAAAAAAGAGAACCTATTAAAAGCTACCTGTGAGACAGGATATCTGGGAAATGCACAAGATACACAAATACTACATTCCCTGATTTTAGCAGCTAGGATATAAGCCTTTTCTGCTGGATAGCAACTCCCTTTAATGAATTAAACTGTGGTGAAAAAAGCAGCCACCAGAATAGACGAGTGCCAGGGAGCAGTTGTCGGCTAAAATAAAATAGAAAACACCTGCATCTCTCCCAAAAAACAAAATGAGATACAGAGGTGTAAAGAATGGAGGGGGGTCCGCACTTCTGCTCTCTATATGGTAGAGGAGAGGCACAGAGGACCCCAGCCAAGATTCTCTATAAGGTAGCAATGGACGAGCAATCAAGGCCTAGCTTCTCAGGAGGTGATGCAGGCAGGATCTTAAGTACAGTGTAGTCCCCAAGCCCCCACAAAGGAATGTCCACACACTGTATTATTGAAAACACAGTCTTTATATAATTAATATTCAAGGTTATGTACACTATCACAATAACTCACTTTGTGCTCAGAAAATCTACAATGGCAAATATATACAGTTCTAAAGTGGTACCACAATTATTATCAGATCTCATTCAAGTGCATCAACTATACTCTGGTTAAATGTCACACAGATCGAGGAATAAAAGTAACCAACAATAGATATAGGAGGAAAGCAGTTGGTTAAAACAATTTGCAGAATATTGACCCCTACTAACTAGGTACAATTCTTTGTGGATATCACCCCACCTGGGCAACACGTAAAAGAGATATAACAAGCCCAGTCCATATATTGCTCTATAAGTCGTGTTTCCTTCTATAAGGTTTCTACCCCCCCCCCAATGTACCTGGTGGAGCAGAGTTCTTCGAAGAGGCGTTGATGGATCCTTCTTGAGTGACTCCCTTTAAAGCAGGAGCCACAGATCGTCGAGAGGCGTCGAAGAAGGTGAACTTGGGGTCGACGGCGTCAATTAAAAGTTCGAGGGTGCCGAGACCACGGCGTCGATCCAGGCGGTGCTTGTTGGCGATGTCCTGCGAGGATGAGGTGTGCGGGGCACCTCAGCGTTTGATAGTTCAGGACCGCAAAGAGTTTCTGAAGAACTGTGGCCCGACAAGGGCATCGAGTCGTCGAAGTTTTTGTGGTCCTTGGTGGCAGGAAACCCACCGGCGGATTCTCCTTGGCGCGTTGGCATCCTCGACTTTCTCCAGCGGGATAAAGCAGTCGTCGGTGCAGACAAGGGAGTCCTTTCAATTCAACAGTCTTAAGCAAAGGAGCGGGTGGCTCCGGTCGGCAGCGGCCCGGCGTCAAGTGGTCCCGTCTTCTGGGCAACACAGCTTCGACGGGCCTCCAGCGGTTACGGCGGTACTCCGAACCCTGGTTGACGGCAAAGGACTTTGACGGCGTCGATGTCCGGGTGCTTCACTTCGTTCTCCTCAGCAGTCCCCGTCTCCGGTCGGCAGTCTTTCATGGGTCTGTCTTCCAGGGAGCTTTGGCGAAGGTTAGAGGTGCTCGATGGTCCCTCAGAGCACGGGAAGAGGGCGCCTAGCCAGGTCCTCACTCAGATTAGTCCTCAACGAACTCGGCAGCTTTCGGATCAGGTCAAAGTAAGTTCAGCAGCAATTCTTCTTCTTCCCGCTGGCCGTCGAGGATCAGCAGTTCCAGTTACTCTTCAAGTGTAGCACAGCTTCTGAACAATTTCCAGTGGTGAGTGGTCCTCAGATATACTATTCTGCCTCTCATCCACACTGCTGGGTCACACTAAGCAGCCAATCGTGCAGAAGGGCATTCATGCAGTCAGTCAGCCAATCAGGCATACAGTTCATTCAGGCCATACTCCTCCCTCTCAGACACTCAAAATTTGTATTGGGGCAAGTACCCAGCCATTCAACACTACACACTGCATTCATAACAGTTTCGGGCAGGGCTGTCTCAGTCTTTGTCTCTCATACCAGAAACCAGACAGCCACAACAAGAAGTGCATATTGGTCACACACTCCATTCACCCGGGTCCCACCAACAGGGTGTACCCACAACATACAGTCACTGGGAAGGCTGCAGCCAGTCTGGCCTGGACTTCACAACAACACCATATATGGAACTTCCACCCAACAGCCAGTCAGGGAGAAGGGACAGAGTCAGGGCTTCCCAGGACTTTGGGAAAACAAGGTAACAGGCAATAGAAAGCAAGAGGCCACAAGGGGCCCATCTTGTTTCCTATCAGGAATCAACTGATTCCAATGGCAGGGCCTGGGTATCCCAAAATGGAGGATACTCAGAGCACCTGTCAAATTCAGCATGGAGCAGCCACCAGCCCATACCCTGCTCTGTGGGCAACACACAGGTGCCCAAAAACATACACTAGGGGCACAGAATTGCACCCCCACCCATGGGTGCCATAGGGGTATCCCGTGGGTCTGTACACCAAACCAAAAATAGGAAGAGCTGCACTGCCAGGAGTCCCACATGGACTCCTGGGCAGAAAACAATACAGAACATAGGTGAAAAAGGACTACAGGACAAGGACTGAGTCCCTTATTCAGGCTGAGGCCCAGATGAGGCAGGGAGACGTATAATACTACCTCCTGGGTGTATTTTCCATTCTTAAAGCACCCTAGAGAATTCCAGAGGGGTGCCTTATCAGTGAACCTATTTACAATGTAGGGAGAAGTATCGTGCTGTGGTTTTATTTATGTATTTGTGTCATCTTCTTTGAACCATCAGGTGAGTTTACCATGGAACCCAGGGAGCTTTAGCCCAATCAGGACCTCTAACTGGGCTCACCACATTAATATTTGACTCTGAGATCGAACATAAATTAAAATAACTATAATCACCACCCATGCAAAGGATGGCGTTAGGATTTTTATCCACATTCCCTGATTTTAGCAGCTAGGATATAAGCGTTTTCTGCTGGATAGCAACTCACTTTAATGAATTAAACTGTGACGAAAAAAGCAGCCACCAGAATAGACGAGTGCCAGGGAGGAGTTGTCTGCTAAAATAAAATAGAAAACACCTGCACCTCTCCCAAAAAACAAAATGAGATACAGAGGTCCTCAGGGATGTCATTTCACCCAAATGCCAAGGGTAGCGGAAGTGATATCACACGACCCTTGACCCCCTGATGACATCAGAGGAAGTGATGTAATTTGACCCCACCCCAAAGTGATATCGCAGGAAGCGATGGAACACGACTTTTCACCCGTTGGCAAAACAGGATGTGGCACCACATAGCATTGTACACTACAAAAAATATGGTTATGATATCACTATAATGTGATGAACATTACATACAAGAATGGATCGCCATATGTATCGTTAAGATCAGTGTGTATAGGCCCATATTACCAAATTACTGTGAATACAAGCAGATGTCCATGGCCAAATGATAATGATGTGTTATTATATAGCATTTACGCTTAAGCGCTTTATATAGAAAAAATATACACCCAATATCACCCAACCTGTGTTGGTACTCATTTATCGGCCTCAGAAGGATGAAAGACTGAGTTGAGGCATTAAGAACAGACGAAATCAGTGACTCACCCCCTGAAGTGTGCCTGAAATAAACCTTTAACGAGTCTAGCATTTATTGTATAGAATTCCAGAAAGACACATTATTTGGTATTCCTATTCTTTCTTACTTAGGGTCAGTGCTGAAAGTGTTAGACTTGTGGCACTCCTATTTCTTATTTATATTTTATTTAAGGGGCCTGAACAAGAAAGCTAGCCACTCCAGAAGTAAAGTGCCACATGGTGCTGGCCACAGCCCAGGAGTCTGGGGATGCTGTTGGTACTCTTGTTCAGAGGAGAATTGCCTAGCATTTCGGTGCTGGACTGCCCCAGGGCAGGACAAAGACTGATATGTTTGGGATATTTCTTCTCTGTGAAAGATAGTGAGCTAAAGACTCTGGGTAAGTCTCTCGTAACCAGGACTAATGTCTGGCAGAGAGACTCCCAGGACCCCCCTTGTCAATTTGCATATTTAAGTAACTTTGGGTCTCACCCTAAGTTACTAGGGGAATCCAGACGTGGACCCCTTGCTCACTATTCTTAGAGAGGCACAGCTCCTCCCTACTGATGAGGTCCAACCAGACCGAAACACGTGTCTGGGGATGCTGTTGGTACTCTTGTTCAGAGGAGAATTGCCTAGCATTTCGGAGCTGGACTGCCCCAGGGCAGGACAAAGACTGATATGTTTGGGATATTTCTTCTCTGTGAAAGATAGTGAGCTAAAGACTCTGGGTAAGTCTCTCGTAACCAGGACTAATGTCTGGCAGAGAGACTCCCAGGACCCCCCTTGACAATTTGCATATTTAAGTAACTTTGGGTCTCACCCTAAGTTACTAGGGGAATCCAGACGTGGACCCATTGCTCACTATTCTTAGAGAGGCACAGCTCCTCCCTACTCATGAGGTCCAACCAGACCGAAACACGTGTCTGGGGATGCTGTTGGTACTATTGTTCAGAGGAGAATTGCCTAGCATTTCGGTGCTGGACTGCCCCAGGGCAGGACAAAGACTGATATGTTGGGATATTTCTTCTCTGTGAAAGATAGTGAGCTAAAGACTCTGGGTAAGTCTCTCGTAACCAGGACTAATGTCTGGCAGAGAGACTCCCAGGACCCCCCTTGTCAATTCACAGCCCAGGAGCTTGCATTAAAAAATAAGGAAAAAATAAAATCAAACATTTGTTGTTGTTGTTTTTTTCTTTTTAGAGGTCGCAAGGGAGACCAGAGAGGTTGCAGTTGCGACCTCTGGCGACCCCTAAATAACGTCCCTGGAGGTCCTTGTAATATATCTCAGATAGCCCGACTCCCTTGTTGTGCTCCCCTCCTCCACCTTTGTGCTATCTTTTCTCCCTCACTTGAGCTGTCCCTCTTCACCCCTTCCATTGTTGCTCCCTCCCCTGTCGCTCCTTCCCCATTGTGCTGTCACTCCTTCCCCCTTGCAGTCACTCCTTCCCCTTGTGCTATTGTTTTTCCCCCTTGCTCTGTCGCTCCTTCCCGCTTGCGCTGTTGCTCCTTCCCCTTGTGCTGTCAGTCCTTACCCCTTTGCTGTCACTCCTTGCCCCTTTTGCTGTCCCTCCTTGTGCTGTCACTCCTTCACCCTTGTGCTGCCGCTCCTTCCCACCTTGTGCTGTCGCTTCTCAGCCACTTGTGCTGTCGCACCTTCTACCCCATCTGCACTTCCACTTTTTCCATCCAATGTTGTACAATGCTCCTGAGTACTGTTCTAGCTTTCATTTATTGGGTTCTTTTATTTTTCCTCGTGTTGCCATTTATTTCTTATTCCTCCCCCCACAGTGCTTCCCTCACACCCCTGACAAGGTAGGCGAGCTGAGGACAGGGGGGCAGCAATCACTGCACCCAACTAATCTAACCCACCCCTCCAATTACTCTTTATTTCTAATATCGCGCAACCATTAACCATCTCAGTGAACTGTATTGCTTTACCATCTTTCATATCTCTCCAGGAAAGTCTTATTCCTTGCATTGTTGTTGTGTTAAAACTAGGCCTTTTTTCTCTCCTTTTAAGAAGGTCGAATCTGGGTGTTTTGCATTGCTGTTGTGTTAAAATGAGACCCTTTTCCCTCCTTTTAGGAAAGTGCCATCTGGGTGTTTTCCATTGCTGTTGTGTTAAAACTCAGCCTTTTTCCCTCCTTTTAGGAAAGTCGTATCTGAGTGTTGGGCATTGCTGTTGTGTTAAAACTAGCCCCTTTCCACTCCTTTCAGGAAAGTCGAAACTGGGTGTTTTGCATTGCTTTTGTGTTGAAACTAGGAATATTTCTGAAGTTAGCTGAAGAGAACATCGCGTTTGATGATGAAGAGAATGGTTCTTGGGGTAATTCTCAAATGGCAATTAACAGCATTTTATCTATAAATGGCAAGTTGGATGCACTGACCACGACAGTGGACATATTATTGGGCGTATGTACGAACATGATGAATGAGCAAAAAACACTCAAAGAGATGTTGGCTAATTTGTACGAAAATGTAAAAGAAATAAATTTGCCTGATAAGGGTACTAAGCAGAGAGAGACTATTGAGCCTAGCATATATATACAGGAAAATTGGGGAAATTAATTAAGTGACCTTTGTATGTTGGTTAATAAGAAGCAAGTAGAGATCCCTGAAGAGGGGGTAGAATTTCAAAGGTCCCATAGCATTGAAATTGAACTAGAATGTAGTAGGATCATAGTGGTGGATGGGGAAGAAGAAATAACTAATTCACAGGGACAGAAAAGACGAACTCATTGAAAAAGAAACTACAAGAAGGGTAACAAAAATAAGTCTGGCAGCAATAAAAAGAAGATATCAGTTAAAAAGAATTGTATTGCCTTAGCAGATACTATGACAAATTGTATGGAGTGTATTGAGGTTGCCAACAGATATGAGTTGAACCCAGATGGTAAGAAGAGGTTAAACAAAGAGGGGAGCCTTAGAGAATGGCTTAAGGGCAATGAAGAGGATAGAGGAAGTAGGGAGGTAATCGATAGGGATTTACCTGATACAGGGGCTCCCGATAGTGATGAAATTGAGGTAGTTTCAGATGGAGACAGAATAGACAATATCAAACAATCAGATGATATTGAGGCAGGAATAAGATTCATCAATGTAAAAATAAATATGGAAAGGATAGACCTAAATAAGAGGGATAGAGAGATATATAAAGGAGAAATTGAGAGATTGGTGATGAGTAGGAGTAACTATGTGAAGGAGAACAAAAGCTGGGAAATGAAAGGGGTACGAGATCAAGAATTTAGTAATAGTGGTAGGAGTATTAAAATTATAGAGAAGTCCCCAAAGAGGATAGCCCTTATTTAAACCGTTGCTGGCTGCTTAATCGTCTACATTCTGTTCCTAAGCTACAGTGTATAAAAACCTCTGACATTGATAGGGTAATTTTACCAGCAGCTGGAAGTTGGGAGAATTGGTCGATAATACAATTCGAACAGCAGTTATTGTGGGACTGATAAAAGAACATTTTAGAGAGTTGTGCAATAACGATCTGGAAATAATTGTATGTAATAATGTAAAAAGTCTTAAGGAGAAAAACGCTAGGACGGAGATCGACCAGTCGGGCAGTAGAGGCATGATTAAATGGTTCCCAGATTAACATTACCGTCTAGAAGGTTGAGAGGAGGAGGAAGTCTCTGTTCTAAATATTTTGTCTTGGAATAGCATGGGTTTTAGATCACTACTACACAAAGAGAGTACTGCTGTTTTAAAAAATCGTGACATCTTCGTCCTGCAGTAAACCTGGGTCTTAGGCTCTATCCTTATGGATGGTTTAATATCCTTACAAAGCCAGAAATTATGGCCTCTAGAGGGAGACCAAAATGGGGATTATGTGTGGGAGCAAAGAACCCCTTAAGAATCAGGTGATATGACAGGTTTGGTGTTTCAGACAGTGTATTGATTGGCAATTTTACTTTCGAAGAGGAATTGCTACTGATCCATGTTTATTATTGCCTGCTGGGGGTTAACCAAATGGAGGTTGGAAAGATTATTGTAGACACTTTGGAGGGTTGGCATATCGAATCTCCAAAAGCTAATGTAATATTAATGGGGGATTTCAACTCTTATTGTGATCTGGCCAAGATAAAGGTCGAAGAATGGGAGATATTGTGTGGGGATTATGAATTACCATCTCTAGGGGACTCAGAACATATTTGTGCTAAGCAAAACTACCATCCACAAATTAGAAATGGAATCTCCTGGCTCAATATGTTACTCAGCAAGGGACTACAGTTTTTGGAACCTGGAATTGAGGGAGGCTATTATCCGACATGGACTAATGGAAAGGTATTTTATTGGCTGGATTATGTGTTTGTAAATATTGGTCTAAGTAAAGTGATTAGGGATTCGACCATATGCCAACCACCCATAGTGATCGATCAATACTTAAATGTACATGGTACGTTAACTGGTTGAGGAGAAGTAATAATGGGGAAGGTTTGAATATCCAAATGAATAGGGGCGGAAATAGGATATGCTGGTCAGAAACTAACTTGTTAAAATTTGATTAAATGTTTAATATTCTACATATAAGTGGGCAAGAATTGGCTATTAATGGAAGAAAGGTTATAGGTGCCCCCCTGGGGGTGATAAAGATGACAGACAGCAGAATCTCCATTAATAAAAGGATGCGGGAAAACATAAAAATCCCTATGATTGTCAGATAGAAGAAATAAGAAAGAGGTTAAGAGTGATATAAAAAGACTGAAGAGAGATGCAGACATTGATGAGAAGACTTGTAATAAAAGTATATCTAGGATACATATGATATTTAAGAACTGGCTCATAAGGTATGAGTATAACCTTCATAACGTAAACTGGGAAATGGTATTTAAGCTTTGTAGGACCCACAATGCAAAAATGTTTTGGTACTTTTATCGGCAGTATATGACCGTAGAGGATGAACTGAGGTTAATATTATACCATTAGAAGAGTAGATAGAATTTATAACCACCCTCTATTTCTCGGAAGACAAGTCCACACCACTAATAGAGATAAAATGGACTGTAAATGAAATGATCTTCCCTTTGGTTTAGCTGACATATTAAAGATCATTAAAAATATGAAAGCTTCAAGAGCCCCGGGACCGGACATGCTGGCTAATGTAGTACTTAAACAAAATCCAGTAAAATGGGTTACTATTTTGCTGGAATTACATACTTGGGTCTGGAGAAGTGGGAAGATACCAGTCAGCTGGAGAGAGGTCATCTTTATCCCTATATATAAAAAAAGAGAGAAGAACTTGCCCAAAATTCTACAGACTTTTAGCAATGGCAGACTCCAGTTGCAAAATCTTCTGCTCACTGCTTTTCGTATATTATAAATGCATGGAGTAGGGATAATAAGCTCATCCCGCCTCTGCAAACAGGGTTTAGAGAAGCGTTTAGCACAATTGACAATATGATTATATTGAACTATGTGACTTCTGAGGCAAATAACAAAAGACTAAATGATATGCCTGCTTTATAGAGTTCTCTAGGGCTTTTGATTGTGTAGACAGAACAAGATTGTGGGGTGAATTAGAAAGATGGAAAATAAGCCCCATAGTGCTACACTTTCTATAGGGACCCGTCAGTAGTTATGTGTGTAAACAAGGGTGTGGTAAGATCGTCTCCCATCGAAACGAATGTAGGCCTCAAACAGGGGTGCCTGACTTCGCCCACATTATACAATCTTTATTTGTCTGACATGGGAGAATGTTTCAAGAATATCAATAATTTTCCTCCTAAGATTGGAGATATTCCCATCTGCTGGATGTCATATGCGGAAGACACTATTATAATGGATAAAACTCTGATAGGACTCAAGAGGCTGTTAAATGAACTAAACAGGTATGCAAAAGACGACAATCTAAGCATCAATGTGGGGAAGACAAAGATTGATATTTGGTGAAAAAGATGGAAAGAAGAAAACGTCTAAATATAGATGGAAAATGGACATGAAAGATATAGAGGTTGTAGAGACTTATCCTTATTTGGGATGTCAATTAGGAACAACTCCCCCAGAGATTACTATATGGATGTAATAGAGAAAAAGATTTTTAAAAAGTGGAAGGTCATGAGAAACTTTATAGCCACTAAAGGGGGGGGGGGCATTCGGTTGAAGGTATGTTGGAGAAATATAGGGCTTGTATAATACCTGGGGCCTTATATGCTTTAGAAATGGTGACATCCAGATTTACTAGAAATCTAGAAAAATTAGAGGGAAGATATGGAATCTAGCATTGAGATTAGCTAAAGCTACACCCATTGAGTCTATTAGGTGTGAATTGGGACTTACATCCTTGATGACATTATGGAAAGTAAGATGTTATAAACTATATATAAAAATGACTTTAGAGGTCAACAAGGAAGAAAGTATAATGAATGAGATTGGGAAAACAAGCCATTAATAAAGATGTAAAGAATGAAGCTTTGAATGATTTAACAAATACCTCTCTCAATTTTCTTGAGGAGATAAATGTACAATTACCTAAAGAATGTGAGAATATAAAGAGTTTGTGCAATTCACTTTAAAATAAAGCTGCCCAATGGGACCTAATCAATAATCTGCATAGTCTAGCAAATAAAAGAAGATTTGCAACATCCTGCTTACAAGGGATGGTTTCTCATAAACTACGTAACTATATATGGACTAACATCAGGAATATAGCAGGTTTATATTGCTGTTAAGATTTAACATGTTGCCTTGCTATGAATATGTGGGATCATGGAGTGGTATTCCCTTGGAAAAAAGGATGTGTAGATTGTGTAACATGGAGCGTGAGACCGTAAGACACTTGTTAACTTGTTAATTGTTGGAATGGTACTGTGCTGGGTACCAGGATTTGATTTCGGACAATAGAATGATTCTGTCTGACCAGTGTTGGTCTACAATTTATATGGCAGAACCCATTGTGTATGTGGGAGCCACGTTTTATGTATGGAAAAGGATATTATTGGAATGGGAACATCTGCAAATAGAGAATGAAAGCAAATGTAATTAAGTATAAATGGAAAGGCAAAATATTGGGATGAAATATACAAGGTGCTAAAGGAAAGTATGTGTACAAGCTTAAGAAAAATAACAGCAATGAACATCAAATACCTCTGTAGGAATATAGGAAGAGAAGAAGTCCTGTTTACATCTTGTTGCCAGAACGTGGTTAAGGAAGAGAGTTTTAAAAATATATGTGACAAAAAAGGCTTTTTGGGGAAATGGCATATGTATTTTTTACAGTGTATTAGGGGTGTCATCATAATGTATGATAAATAACTAGTTTTGTTTTTAGGATAATCATTATTATTAGGCATATGATGCTTGTGTAAACTAATGCAAATGTTAATGTTTATGAATTTCATATGAATTTTTTAATATTGTAAAACTATTTAATTATGTGATATTTGTAAAGGATTTTTTTGATGAGTTTTAACTAACCAAATAAACTATAAATAAAAAAAATAAAAATGAGATGCCCAGTAATACTTACTTATGTTTGGTAAACCAATGCCTCCCATTGATGCAGGTCTGTGTAGTTTTCTCAATGCAATTCTGGTCGCCCCCATGGCCTTTAGCAGCTTCCACATTAGGACGTACCCTCTTTGAAACTAGTAACGGAGAAGAATCCTAGGTTTAGATCTGTAAAGCATAAAGACATTTCAGGAGAGTGGCCAATTTAAACAATGCCATCTTATCCACCAGCAAGGTAAATACTTTTGTTTTTATTTATTTATTAGATATAGCATATCAAATAATTGGCATGCATTGCAATTTCATTAACTATGAGAAACAATAATTTCTCCGGCTAGCCTTTAAAATATATATATATATATATATATATATATATATATTACAGGGCCTATGGTAACCGTTCTGTAGTTATGGTTAAGTTGCTCAACTCATAGAAAGAGCACTTTTTGGGCAGCTTATAACTTTTCACCCCCGCACCCGGACGGATCCGCACCAAACTTTGTAAAACAAGTATATGGCCCCCTTGGAATGCTACTGCGATTTTGTCCAGGGGGCAAAGTTATAGAGGGTTCCAGAATTAGTGGCAAGCCTCATAGATGCAATGGAAAGAAAATTTGTTCATGCCGACAGCCCAAACCGCTGGATGGGTTTTCACCAAATTTGCCGCAGGAGCAGCGGCTTAGGCCAAAAAGCAAGCTTTTGTAAATTTGGTGTTAACCCGTTGAGTATTTTTTTTAACAAAAATGCCAAAAAGTAGGGAAACACTATTTGTGATATCTGGGTCCGGTCTGTGGACTCACTTCCCTATTCAATCCACGGACAGCCCTCTGGAACAATCAGAGGCATTGTGATGTGTCATATTTTTAGAAACAGTCGACATGTTGGATCCGCAACTGTCCGCAGATAGCACGGTGGGAAAAAAGTCTGGGAAAAGCTTTTTGGATAATTTGGTGGTCGATAGAGGGCTGGAAAGGGTGGGGGTGGCATAAAGATGATATGGAGCTGTCTTTATAGGTGAAAAAAGTGGGCACGGGAGCCACCCACTCTGCAGATACTGCAGTGGTCAGCAGACAACGCCATGAACGAGCAGCTTTGAAAACACATTTGAGGTTATTTGATGGCCGAAAGAGGACTTGGAAAGGGTGGATGAATGGAATAAAAATGATATGGAGCTGTATTTATAGGTGAAAAAGATGTTTGCAGATGGCATGTCTGATTGTAGTACAATTGAGGATAGTGCTTATGAAATAGTTATTTGTTTATACTTGGTATGGTTACTTAGTTAAATATAGTAATGAAGCTGACCCTCATAAACAGTACATTCTATGTACTATGTTTGGTACAACATAAGTGTATGATACACTGTTGTTGTATTAACATTAAATAATCATTGGGTGATTGGGAAAAAAATCCATACAGGATTTTAAAAAACGATTACTGTGTTAGTAGGTTTGTTTGAAGTGTGTTGTTATTAAGTGTTGGTGAGGTCTGGTATGCCAGCAGTCTGGGGGTTACTACGAGGTCACCCATTCAGCTCCCAAGGGCCCAACAACCCTTACCCCAGAACAAACGGAGGACTCAGCCAAGGGTAACTTCGAACAGTCGTTTATTACAAAAACCGGCAGGGATAATACAGGACATTCAACAATCTCCAGAGTCACCATTTCCACACCAGGTCCCTCCCCGAATAACATATCAAACTTTTTTGTTGTGTGTTCGTAGTGGTATACACTATAGATTGCCCTTATAGATCTTACTCAATTGGCCCTTTCATGTCAGGTGGCTGACCTTCCCATTCCCCATGAAACCATATATTACATTGTTGCAGGGTCGCAGGCTTACCATTGGCCCTTACCCCCTGCCATCCACCCCACGATTTCTGTCCCCTGATTGGCTGCAACTGGTCTCCCCAGGCCTGGGACCCAGCCCGGTTCTCAGCACTCTGTGCACCTTCACTTCATGTCTGTGTTGCTGAGAACTGTTTGTCATCCAACCGTGGGTGAATGACCATTGTCTAGCTCGGCCGCATCATGTTGTTGAGGACCATGAAATCGAGCTCTTCTGGTCTGCAATTATGAGGATTTATTCTGTTTTTCTGCAGATGGTCGTTTTAGGTTTGGAATGTGCTGCTTGTCTCTGATCTTGGCTGGGAGCTCTGGCGTTTCATGATGCCTACCCCCGGACATCCGGATCAAGCCCATCAGCCCCGGGAGCAGGCATCCAGATATTTAATAAAACCTCAGCAGCCACGGCTGGGGGCTGTCTATTATGAGCCTGCCTTAGGCGCCAGGCTCATAATAGAAATCAGTCCTGGCACCATAGGCGCCAGGCTCATAGACATTACTTACCTCATGCAGACCATGCTGCAAATGAATCCAAGCCAACGTGAGGCCTGGATGGGACTATTTTACTACAGGGACTATTTTTTACTCGGGTGTGGTTCTAGGGACTTCTTACCTGGAACTACTTTGGAGGCTATTTAAACCACGCCCGAACAGCAGCACATGCTTTGCGTTATTCTGCATCCAGCAGCGTAACGCTCACCGTGCCTGCAGTCAGCATCCAGTCTTCAGCCACCCCCGTCTTGAATCCAGAGCTCCTAGCAATAGAAGAAAGAAGAAGGAAGGTTAGAAAACAGATATTATTTCAATCCTTACCTGAATTACGGATCCATCACGTCTTCGAACTTGAAAAGGACATTATTCTACACGCGCCGCATCGCCAGCTGCTGCGCTGCGCCATACTCACCAGTCCTCACAGCATTTTTCGATCCGGTGCAGCCTCCATCATTTTCTCCACCGAATTCCACCATTTAGGGGACAAAAGAAACATAAGGTGAGCCAACAAATACAACCTCTCCACCATAGACTTACCTGATTAACAACCAGAGGCATTATTCCGTAACAAACCGCAACTTCTTACGTCGCACCTGTAAGGAGAGTGAAACCAGCAATTTAAACACACGCATCTTTTGCCGGACAGTGTTGGGTAATACAGACTCTTACCTGAACACGATCAGCTGCCACAAGACAATCTTCCCTTGGATCAAGCTGCAACACAAGAAAAGAAGGTACAAGAGTGAACATCGGACATATTGAACTCTTTGAACTTTATACTTACGGGTTCTCGCCTGGACCCTCGGAGTCAATATTCATCCGGAACTCTTCCAACGCCTTCAAACCAGTGAAGTAACTGGTATCTACGCGCCCCTGCATTCCACGCAGGATGGAGAGCTCATCATTTACAAAAATAAGGTGAGCTTACTGAAAGTGAATATTGGTGGTGATTAATGGTGAGAACAGTGGGGTGCCATTACAAAAATCCACGGGTGGCTAAATCCCTTTCTCCACTTGCAGGAGAATACTTCTACGGGTCAAGCAGACGAGACTAGGCGGTCCAGTCCAGTCTGACATCTCTGCACTACACTTCACGTTGGAGGAAGTCGCAGCTGTCCGGGTCCGATCGATGCCCCCGTGGGAGCCAGGTGAGCGTAACATGGCCTTCCTGCTCTGTGCAGCCTGTGACTGCTTTTCTTTGTCTCTCCTGCAGTTTTAGGCCTTATGTGATCTTCTTATACTTATACTAGGATTTATGCACACCTATATTATACTATATTTCCTACAGGTTAGTCGTATGTGGTCCTGCCAGGCTCCTTATGTGATCCTGTAGTTCCATAGGATTAGTTGTCATCAGCATCTGCAAACTTGCTCTGCATCTCTTGGTTGCCTTGCGTTCAGCGTTTCTGCCTTTGACTTATGAGAAAATTAATGAAAGCTTTTAACAGTATGTATATGTATCTTTTGTGAGAAACCTGAAGGTGTCTCACTTACTAGTCCCTGGGGATCTGTCATCCAGGTAGCCAGGACACGGCCATCACAATTGGATCCAGTTCATGGTGGTGGACCAGTGGGGGAGGATCACCTGGATGGGGGGTCTTCAGGGAGTGAGAGTGGAATGCTGACGGGCGAGACTCAGTACCCCATTTCCTGTAACACCTTTTCCCCCTCCTACAATGTAGGCTATTTAGAAGATATATCCCCCCTTTACCGACAAAAACACTTTCTTACACAGAGAAAGACTATGGACGAACACCAGAGCTGTTTACCTGACATGTCCCAATACAAGAGTCAAGCAGAGTCAGGCAATTGACAGTAACCACACACACATGACAGCCTTTACCTTCCCCACAGGGATAAAAGGCGGAGCACGAGAGCACACTTCAAGCAAGGCCAAATGCACAAGGAAACAGCTATTCCGGAACGGCAGTTCAAGCGGAGGAGAAAGACGCTGAGACGTGAAAGGACGAGGAGGAGGGAATTTACCCTTTCCCTTTCAACTCAGACCTTCGAAGCCTCCGAAAAGGCAATCACAAGACCGGGGAGCACAGCTGGCGTGTGGTCTGATTAGTGTCAACAGTACACGGGGGCCTCCTGAGTTGATAACACAGGCGGGGCGGCACGCTGTCTACCGTGTTACCGTCCTTGACTCCAGGAGCAAGAAAAGCCAATGGGTTCAGCACAGCCGGTGAGTCAGAGAAAGCTAATAGCAAACCAAACTGTGTTGAGCCCAAGATTGCAATTGACAACTTTATGTGAGCAAAAGGATATGTGTGTTTAAACTTTTGGAAAGCCCAGTGACGGACCAGCGACAGAGTGGTCAGGTGCTGCAGGAGTGCTCATTGGAAGCACTATGGCTGGCCCTTTTCGTTAGTGGTGAAACTGCAAGTACCAGAAGGCCCTAGGAAAGGGCAGCATGAGATGTTAGAGAGGCCCTACAAGGGTCACATCAAATCCCTTGTAAATCAAAAAGTCACTGACCCATTGCCGAGAGAAAGCTCAGGGAAATGAAACCCACTTTCCGATTTGATTGTGAATATTGTGGAATAAGGCAAATGTGAACCTGACAGAGGGATGCCGAAAGAAAGCTAGAAGAAGGGAACCCACACTTTCTGATGAAAATGTACACATTATGAGCTGTGTTAGAAATTCATGAACTGTGTTAAAGATGACTATGTGAACCTGACGGAGGGATGCAAAGGAGAAAGCTAATGAGAGTGAATCCCACATTGAGATAAAGCAAAGAGAACTGTATATTTGCCAAACGTGAACCTGGTTGAGGGATGCCTGCGAGTTGGGATGAAGAGTAATACACCTGTGAACATTGTGTTGACAAGTGTGAACCCGGATGAGGAGGGTTGTCCACAGTGAATAGTTGTTTAAAAATACATTAAGGCTCTTGAATGTTACAAGCTGTATTTGAAAGGCCATAGTGTACCCGACGAAAGGAGGCCAACTTTGCAAGGAGGATCAGAGCCCGGCGGAGGGAGATCCTAGGAGTGAAGGGCAATCGCCCAAGGTGCAACAGCACCGAAGGCACTTTTGTTTGTTTGTTGTTTTTGATCCAGCAGGCCTTCTAAGGCAAGAGACTTTGTAGAAAAGAGACTTGGCCCCTGAAGGTTCTGGTATCATTGAATGGAATAACAAATCTCTTCCAGAAGAGGCCCAGGAGTGTGCTGTGCTCAGGAGTTCCGCCTTGTCCCGTGCATAAAATGTGGGGAAGGGAGACCCAACTATACCATCCTGACTTATCATTTTGAGAACACTTCTTTCTTTTCTGATGCACATTATCCCACACTCTTTTTGTAACTTAGTGGTAAGGATTGGCAATAGTGTTTTTTAAATAGGCCCTTTTTATTTGACAAGACACCACTAGGACTGCCTTATTATTATTTGATGGTTGTAGCTTGCTCCCATCTTAGTTTTAGGTTTATATTAGTCATTTTTCTCATCCATGCATACAGTTCAATAAACACCCCTGAACTGTGATCATTTGTGTCTGTCTTTACTGTTGCCACAATGAGTTCCTTACACTGTCCTCTATCTACAGAACTCTATAAGCATGTTCTTAGAGCATTCAAGTGTGTGTTTGTGTATCATTGTGCACGGTTGCGAGTGTGCTTCATGACTAACGTGGCTATGTCGTGGTGGCACTAATGACATCAGCACAGTGGCTTCTCGGCATTTAGTCAACATCATCCATCGAGGCATTTGGGTCTATGACTACTGTTGAAGCACCTGTATCCATAAAGACATTTACTGGATAAGGTTTAAATGGCTGTCTGAGAGCATACCTTTCTGCATATGTGTCGGTCACTGGTGCTCCTGGGGGCTCGCCGAATAGTGAGAGTCTTTGTGCGTTCTTGACTCTTCGGGCCGTCATGTTCATGGGGATGAGGGGCAGTATTCCTAGGACCTTCTCTTCAGTTCTCCCTCTGGTCGACATGCTGACCAATCCTCCATATTGTGTCATATTTGGATGGTCATCGAAACTCCAGGTCATATAGCTACAGTCTCCTTCAGGGTTGCACCATACCCATTTCCCCCAATATCTGTTATTGTCGAATGGCTTGTCGAATGTAATCATCTCAGTCGGGAACAGTGGACACTCCTTTATCCTGGCTCATTTCGTGTTTGTTTATGGCTAGACAGCTGGAACTACTGGCGTGAAAAACATCTCTGTCCTGCTAAATAACTGATGTTCAGGGGGTACATAGTGATGCGTCTGATTCTGATGAGAAATAGTCATCTCTTTTCACTCTACTCACTTTTACAGATGGTTTTTTTCTTCCCTTTTTCTTCCTCTTCCATCGATATCTTCTTTCTCTTATTAGTATCCATTTTAGGGACGTTGTTTATCTTCACGTCCTTCTGTGGCACTATCAGTGCTGGCATATTGATGTGCACCAACAATCAAATTCCTCTCCAGTTGGGTTGCAGCTTCTCGTATGCCTTGGACCCACACACTCATTGCTGTATGCTTCTATGTGTACCTACACTCTGTGTTATCTCCAACCTTAACTGCACCTTCATTCTGGTAACATAATGCTGGTTTCTTCAGTGGTATTATGGGCATTGGTCCAGCTCCATTGTCTACTCAAGCGAGCAACTTGGTGCTCGCAATCCATTCTTTGAGGCACTTGTTGTTTTCTCCTTGTACTGTGTTTACTGGTGCTTGTAGTATGGTTTGTGCTTTACTTCCTACTACTCCTTCTTTCCATCCTTTTGCTGTATATACTTCTCCATACACAAGCATCTGCAGTCTTTCCCAACATCCTGATTCTCCTCCTATTTCCTTGACCCCCCTCGTCAGGTATATTAATTCTTTCAATTTTATTGTTTTTGTCCCGCCTTCCTGTGGGCCATCAGTTACGTATTGTATTGCCTGGTCTAATTGGCAGTAATTGTTTAACATGTCAAGAATCTATATGTCTTCATAGGGGAAGGTTGCCTGAGTCATCTATCTCAATGTTGCTGTTTTCCCTTGGAATCTTCCTAAGGTTGTAACCATGGATAGGCATTATGCTCTTGCTGCTGGTAATTCAGTTGCTATAAATGTTTCGGTGGCCCCCATGGCATAGGGGATCAGTGAACAGACATAGCAGCTCTAACCAGTGGTTTTTTTACCTACTTTGGTCATGTGCTTGTACCACACATTGTTAGACACTCGAGCAGTGTCAGTGAGATATAGGTCTACTTCTCCCATGTCTGAATCAGTACTACGCTTACTCTCCTTACTGTGCATAAAGTGCTCCCCTGTCCACCTGACATGGTCGTTCCACCTGCTGAAGTTGTGGTAATGTTAGTAGAGGATACAGCGGCATCGCTAGATACAAAGGATATTCGCCAAAACAGTCTTGCACAAACACCACTTGGAAATAAGAGACAAGACAAGATGAGCATGTTTTTAATAACCCCTTCCATTTCCTGTGCTGTTTGCATCCTCATACAGCTTGAAGATATCAGTTGCATGCCTGAAATGGGCAAAAACAAGTGTTATTGTGTTAGTGTTGTAGCAATTCAAGCCCTGTTGATCATGTAATCTGTCATGGCAAAAATTAATAGTTGTTCCCACACAGCCTTAATTGTAGGGTCTCTGAGGACTGCAAAGACAGATGGGTTTCCTCTTTCTAGTTGTGGGTAAACTTGGGCCGGATATCCTATGAAGACATGCTAATACACATTAGGCTGGCGTGCTCGTGACCTGTTCGATCTACTAATAAATTGGACGAATTGGCCTTCGAAGGTATCAGGTTGGGGATCAGTGGGCAGCATGGAAGAAATGCAATAAAAACATTTCCACTTTCACGATGAATGTGTGCGGAAAGAAACATAACAAACAGACAATTTGTGCCCTCACTCTGGATGTGTAAGAAGTCATTGCCCTAATTCTGCTGCATCTGAGTGAGTAACCATTCGGTATCCTCTGGTCTGCAGTTCTGGTTTCGAATTGTCCCTTTGTTCTTCTTGTTGAGGATCGTTGGCCCTGTCTATGTCGGTGCCAGGTGAGGCCACAGCTTTGTAGGGCTTGATGTCACCTAAATGGTTCCAAACGTTTTTTCCAATCAGCTTTACAGCTCTTTCAGTTACTGCTTAAACAGTGTGGGGACCCGTGAACCAGGGCATAACCACCTGGAAACATTTCTGAGGGGAACCTGGTCTCCTGGATATATGAGTGAGAGCTTAAGTAAGTCCTTGTTGTTCTCAACGCTGTCGTATTCTTCTCCAGCTTCAGGCCTTTCCTGGTGTCTTTGCAGCTGGCAAGAAATAAGATGCACTAGCATTCAAGGAAGTCATATATTCATACATTTCCTGACCCAATACATTTGCTACATTCCTTTAATTGCTCTAGTGGGAGGAGCCATGGGAAGTCGCATGCACCGTCCTGTCACCACCTTGTGTGGGGTTAAATGGTGGTCGGATCTGGGCTTGTTGCGAGGCGTGAATGGTGCTAAGGGTAGGCAATGCAGCCAACTTTTGATTAAACACTTTTTAGTCTTGGCTCTAGCTTCCTTGAGCAAGCCGTTGAGGCGTTCACACATGCCGTTCTCTTGTGTGTGATAGGCACAGGAGAATTTATGTTGGATTCCCTGCAAAGTTGTCATGTGCTGAAACATCTAATTGGGGAGTGAGGGCCATTATCAGACCGCAGGACCTCACACACGCCCCATTGTGGAATACTTCCTGGACCAGGAATTTCGCTGCTCTAAGGGCGTCAGGATGAGAACAAGGACTGGCTTCGATCCAACGGGAAAATGAGCACCCAACCACTATCATGTAGCCGAACCCCTGGCAGACTTGGATCATGTCGACATAGTAGACGTGGAAGTGTTGGAATGGACCAACTGGGCGAGGTACGGCTCCTCTCACTACTCTTAAGGTATAACCTGCAGTACACTGTTTACATATCATACAATTAATCATGAATTCGGCCACATGTTCGACATGTTAAAACAGAACCATGTTTCTCCAATATATGCGGCAATCACCTCCTTCCCTGTATGATTTGGATAATGTAGTTGTGTCAGTGCTATGTGCAATAATGCAAGTGGCATTACCACCTTCTCCAGCATGGGCTCTGGCATGGATTCCCATGCTCATGAATATTCCCCGTTGTCAGGCTGGGAATCCTCGGTACAAGAAAAAACAGTTTCACTTAAAAATTGTATTTTTCCTCTAAACTAATCACTCTCCTCTGGGTCATACTGCCCCATCCAATGACAGTCCTTTCCATAAGCCCCTCCTCTGGCAGCCATCTTCAGATTATTACTGCACGCTTCAGAGTGCCCGAGTTTGCTCTCCAAGCTAGTTGTAAGTTTTTTCGTATCTTTGATGGAAAAAGTTCTATTTTCGTTTTAAAGAAGCCTGTGTGCTCTTTGCTTCTGCTGCTGACAGCGGGGACCCATTGTCGGTGAAGTTCAGTGCCCCTCAAGGTCGAAGATCGTTGAAGATTCTAGAAGGCCATTAGGCCTACTTCGTGCCCTGCGACCATGATGGAGGAGAAGAAGGAGGGAAGATCCCTCTTCAGGCCCTGCACCAAATGCAGGCTACGAAATGTGTTTGTGGAAGACACGCACTTGCAATGTCTCTACTGCCTGCAACCGGACCACAAGGAGGTTCAGTGCGAGATATGCCTCGGATAATGCAAGAAGACAGCCAAGGACAGGCACAGTAGACTGGCAGAGTGGCTTAATGCCAAGGCCTCTGACCCGTGCTCCAAGCAGGGCCATGCCTCACTCAGGACCTGCCGATTCAGGGAGCGGTCTTCTAAATCTTATGATGGTACCTCACCCATGGGAGCCCAAGATAAGGCCAAGAGCAGCAAGTCAGAGTCCATCGGGTTCGCCGTGGAAGCGGGTCCCAAGGTGGATAGGGCGTGATCAACATCACCTTCCGCCTCTATTGCCAGCTGGCAATCAAGCTCCTCTTCAAAGAGGAAGTCATCTACCCCAGATAAAATATGTGAGAAATCTGAGAAGCCGTGGATGGAGTCGAAGACTGCTACTGCCACAACGGCTAAGGGCGTTGATCCTGCAAAGAAGGTGTCCCTAACCCCAAGGCGCCACACTGTCGCAGTGACTTTGGCAAAGTCTGTTGGCACACCAGAAGGGGTAAACCGGCTCCTGCCCCGGTTAAAGACCCTTAGGTCAAGACCCTGAAACAGCCCTCCCAGGCCATGGCCAAAGCTATGGAGGTCTAGTCCATGGACCACAAAGGCCAGGAGTCCTTACACACGGTCCATGAGGACATTGAAGAGGGGCCTAGTTTTCCTGTTCTGCCATCTCAGTCGAGGGACATTTCCTTGGATATTCTGTCGACCCTGCACACCTTGGTGTCAGAGATCAAGATGAGGATGCCTCCGGTTCCGGCACCTGTGGTCCCCAAGGTCCCCAATCAGCCTCCAGCGAAGAGGAAGTGTCATGCAATGCCCTAATTTCAACCTCTGCCATGTCAGGTCCCATCTCCCCCAGCAGACCGAGACACTGGGATAGAGACGGCCACGACAATGGATGATGATGAGGATATCATTGGAGCGGACAGTGAATCTCCACATTTGGATGCCCCGCATAGGGTGCCTGCACCGGATGAGGTGGGATCATTCCACTCCATGATCTCCAGAGCCTCTGAGCTATTCCCTGTAGTGCCCGAGGAAATCAAGAAGAAGGTCTTCTTGTACCAGAGGCGCAAGGCCTAGAGGAAGAACATCATGGCAGTGCCTCTTCTGGACGTTTGGGAAGAAGACCTGGCCCTCATGAAGAACCCTTGCATGGCTCCAACCAAATGGGATAGGCTGTAGAAGATATATCGGGTGCCAGACTCCGCACCAGGGTGTCTGAGGTCACGGCCATCGCCGGATTCAGTGGTATCAGCGGTCATGAGGAAACGGTCGGCCAACCAGTCCTCGTCGTCTTCAGTCCCTCTGGACAGCGAGGGGAAGAGCATGGATGCCATGGGAAAGAAGGTGATTTACATTGCGGCATCCACTACTAAGGCGGCCAACACACTGGCGATCCTAGCCAGTTACGAGACAGAGTTGTGGTACAATCTAGCACCTATTCTGGAGTTCCTCCCCGACGATAAGAAGATGGAAGCAATCACTCTCATCCAGGAAGGGGAGGTAGTGTCTGATCACGCCATCACAGTGGCACTGGACGTCGCCGACACAGGGTTCCAGCAAATGGGGAACAGTGTCTGACTTTGTTGCCAAGGATGGATGAAGGCCACAAATTCCCATCAGGAGGTCCAAGCAAAGGTGCTGGACATGCCCTTTGACGGAAATAATCTATTTGGGAAAGTCGTCGACGAGCCCCTCCAGGCCATCAAAGAAGATACGGACACGGCCCGTTCCCTGTGCACCCTCCAGCAGCACCGCTCTTCTTTTTGTCCTCCAGGGGAAAGCCGAGCAGGTCTTCAAAAGGTTCCATCAGCCTTCCAGATTCACAACTCAGCAAGCCTACAGAGGCCGTTCCCAAGCCTACGGTAGCAGAGGACAACGTTGCCGTTGCACGCAGGGCAGGATGCTGGCATCGATGCAAGCCTGAACTGACTAGGATGTCGGGCACCTACTCGTTCACCATGGTGGGAGGCCAGCTGATGAAGTTTGCCAGCGAGTGGAAAAATATCACCACCGAGAGATGGGTGCTGGACACTCTCGCCCAAGGACACACCCTGGAGTGTCAACGCAGGTGTCTGCGGATCCCTCCTGTTAGCCGTCAGAAGCAGCACATCCCTCAGCTCCTGAAGATGTAGGGGCCGTGCTGCAAAAAAAGGGCGATAGAGCAAATTCCCCAATGGCTTCAGGGCTCCGGATTCTATTCCAGATGCTTTCTGGTCAGAAGGAAGACATGGGGCTGGAGGCCCATCCTAGCCCTACGGCGTCTGAACAAATACCTAAAATCCCAAAAGTACAGGATGGTCATGTTGCAACACGTGCCTGGCCAAATGGAAAAAGGAGACTTCTTGACGTTGTTGGACCTGGAGGATCCTACTTGCACGTCCCCATTCACAGGAAGCATCAACGTTTTCTACGCTTTGTGGTGCAGGGGCAGCACTACCAGTTCAAGGCGCTACCTTTCGGTTTGCAGTCGGCCCCCAAAGTGTTCACAAAATGCCTGGCACCAGTTGCGGCCCATCTGTGTCTACAGGGTATTCACGTATACCCATACCTGGATGACTGGCTGATCGCACCCGCTCACGGGAGCTGGCCGAGGGACACATAGAGGTGACCGTCCAGCGTCTGATGGATCTGATAATCTCCATCAACTATCCAAAGTCCTGCTTACCGCCATCATAGAATGCACTGTTCCTAGGTGCCAGACTGAATACGTTGTCTTGTCTGGCATCGCCATCTTTGAGGAGAGAGTAGCAGCCATTCAAGTAAAGGTGCAACGACTGTCATTGACTAAGTGTTACGCTCACCTGGTATCCACGGGGGCACCACACGATACTGGATGGAGATATAAGCGCTATCCTGGACCCCTCTCTGCTTGGTTATGTGCCAGACGTTGGGTAGCACCTATAACAGGAGAATGGAGGGTTAAGATAATGGTTCTGTGATGGGTGGTCTCCCACCTCCCTCTGCTCCAAATCCCCTCCCTTGGGGTTATTGCTCACCTTAGGTTTTTGTGCGTTGAACTCCCCGTCCTGCGTCTCTGTGCAGGGGCGCGAGGTTGGTGTGGGCGTTCCGTGGACCTAGTTGCTTCACTGGTCCGTGTGCCCTTATGTCGGGTCCAGACCGGCTGTGACTCCCACTCTGCTTGCTGTCTTCTAGGTGAGTTATAATGTCTTTTCCGTCTTTATGCTGTCTCTTTCTTTCCCTCGGTTTTCTCTATCTTCTCAGCGTCTTGCTCCACTACGCTGTTCCCTAACAATGTCTCTTTTTGTTTTCACAGGGATGGTTGTGATCTCGGAGTTGCCGCACCGATGGTGAAGACAATGGTGAGTTATTGCTGCGCGGAGCGCTGCACTGTTTATTGGTGTAACCTGTGTGCTCTTCTCTTCTTTGTACAGGTTGCAGTGATGTTCCGGAGTGATGAGCAATCGAAGCGCTGCTTGCCCAGGTAAGTGCTTTGTTAATGCTGACCTTGTTCCTTCTCCCTTGCAGGTTGCGGTGAAACCCGGAGATGGGCGAGGTAAAAGAAGCGCAGGGTGCTGCCAGGACTCGCTGCTTGCCCAGGTAAGAATTGTTATTAATGCTGTTTCTTTACCTTTGCAGGTTGCGGCGTACTCCGGAGATGGGCGAGGTAAGAGAAGCGCAGGATGGATTCAAGGCCGATTACTTCACAGATAAGTGTTCTTGCTCGCTAATGCTATTCTTGTTCTTCCAGGTTATTAATGGAATCCGGATCTAGGGCTTCAGGGTCAGGCCACCGGAGAAGCAGATAAGCAGGAGCTGGACGCGGTGAGCGTTACGCTGCAGGAGTGCAGAATAACGCAAGGCATGTTCTGCTGTTTGGGTGTGGTTTAAATAGCCCAGATAAAGTAGTTCCAGGCCAAGTAGTTCTAGGCCCAGCCACACCCAAAACACTTGACCGCATGGCTTGGTTCTAAAGAACTGAGCTGTGTAATAGGCCTCCAGGTTGGATTAAGGTCCAAAACTGGTATTGCTTTATTCCTGATAATGAGCCTGGCGCCAAAGGCGTCTGGACTGACTCCATGTATGTCTCTGATGGGCTTTTAAGGCCCTTGGAGCCAGTGTGAAGAGCTTAGGCCCCACTGCTGCCAGGGGACTGTTATACCTGAGGGGGTCAGGGGCATGGATCGTGACAGCACTCCCTGCTAAGGCCCCTCTCAAGGTATTTCTTCCGTCTGGCCCTGGTTTGGTCAGATGGTTCAGATGAAATCATCTTACAGGCGTGGCACATGGACGTGCTCGCTAGGCTCCCATGTCCTGTGCTGAGGGCCGTATCCCTCCCAGTCCACTAAGTCATATAACTTGGACCTGGTGAGTTTAGAATCTAGGATATCCTTGACTTCAAATTCGTGTTCTCCGTTAACCAGTACCGGATTTGGTGGTGTTTTGACCCGAGTTCCAGGCTGAACAGGTTTTAAGAGTGACACGTGGAATACGGGATGGATCTGCATATTTGGTGGTAAAGCTAGTTTTACTGCCA